>NC_052157.1:6594947-6894947 GCF_902713615.1 Scyliorhinus canicula | reverse complement strand
AGACCCCCATCAGAGACCCCAATCAGAGACCCCCATCAGATCCCCATCAGAGACACCCATCAGAGACCCCATCAGAGACCCCCATCAGAGACCCCCATCGGAGACCCCCATCAGAGACCCCCATCAGAGACCCTCATCAGAGACCCCGATCAGAGATCCCCATCAGAGACTTCCATCAGAGACCCCCATTAGAGACCCCGATCAGCGACCCCCATCAGAGACCCCCATCAGAGACCACCATCAGACGCTCATCAGAGACCCCCATCAGAGTCCTCCATCAGAGACTTCCATCAGAGACCCCCATCAGAGACCCCCATCAGAGACCACCATCAGAGACCACCATCAGTCACACTTGCCTGAAAGATAAAGACCAGTCCAGGCAGTAGAGTGAAAAATTGCTCCATTTTCACTTACCCTTCCCTAACATCTGCTGCCTCAGACAAAAGTGTTTAAAGCAGCAGCAGGTACAAATGTCAGAGGCTTCCTGAAAGCTAAGTGCACTTGAAAGGGCTTCAAATCCATTGACAGCCTTTGAAATTCAAAACACATTCAATTTCATACAGCAACTACATTTCACAAGCCAGTGATTGACAGTTTTATTAGTCCAGAGACAGGTGCTTGGTGGATTTACCTAGCTTTCCCTTTGCATTTGAATGCATCTCAAATACCCTGCTTTGATGCTAACCACAACGTTTATTAACACTTTTGCTATAATTAACAGCTCCTCACCACATCAAAAGCAGCTAAGTGCTTTCACTTCCTCTTATTCACAGCAGGAAGCACGCCGGCGGGAGATTGAAGCATCACAACAGCTTGGGCGCCAAACCAGTTTTTTGGGGGACGCTCCATTCTCCGCCCAATCAGGAATCCCGATCGCAGCATGGGGCAATGAGGAACCCAACCCGACAACGACAACAGGGCAGCACTCCCTCAGTATTGCACGGGGAGCAGCAGCTGGATTATGCATACAGTCCTCTGGAGTGGGACCTGTAATTCTCTGCATTCAGATTGCAGGACAGTAAATCCCTGTTACCAAAATCCACCCAGATCTGGCAGGCTCAAAACCTGACTCCTAAAATAATTTTTAACAGTTATGAACCTGGAGGGGAAATTGTGCAAGTAGTTTTAACGAATGAAATATTTATTATGTACAAACTTGTTACGTTTTTCTCAAATTGTTACACTCTGTGCATTGTCAAGAAACATTGAGATATATTATTAATCACATTAGCAATAATGTAGCACTTTTTACATGCCTAATTTAGTAAGCAAAACTTTAAATAAAACATTATGCAGACTACTAAACTGCAATTATCCAGTTAATTCAACAGAACGTTCAGAATAACAAAATCAGGATTACAATGCTCTTCAGTGAGAGTTTACAGAATATTATTAGTTTGAATTTGAATAATGCAGTGTGTTAATGCACGGATAATGCATGTGAGCTAATGTGGTGTTAAAATGCCACAGGATGTACAAAGTCACACTTTGAGTTCCATGCTCCCGGGCTCATTCCTAAAAGGATAGGATTTAAAAGCAGGGAAGTTATGTTAAACTTTTTGTACAAAATCTTGGTTGGGCCAAATTTAAACATCCTGGGCACTGTTCTGCTCCGCATGTCACAAAAGGAACCTAGAGGCACTGGAGAAGGCTGAACTGGGAGGTTCTAGTTATCAGGAAAGGTTGAACCACCACCTGGAGGTTCCCCTGCAAGTCGTTCACCACCCTGACTTGGAAATATATCGGCCGTTCCTTCACTGTGGCTGGGGCAAAATCCAGGAACTCCCTCCCTAACAGCACAGTGGGTGTACCTACACCTCAAGGACTGCAGCGGTTCAAGAAGGCAGCTCAGCACCACCTTCTGAAGGGCAACTCGGAATGGGTAATACATGTTGGTCTAACCAGCGACACCCACATCCTGTGAACAAATACAAATAGAAAGGTTTGGAATTCTTTTCTCCTGGAGAGAGGAGACCGAGGGCAGGCCTGATAGAGGCCTTCACAATTCAGATGGTTTTCCATTAGGTAGACATGGAGAAGATATTTCCACGTATAGGGAGACCAAATCTCGGGGGAGAGAGGAATATAAGGTTCTTTTAAAAGGACATGGGGAGTCCACAGCGGGTAAAATAAGAACAAAGTTTTCTTTGCACAAGCAATACATACACCACCCGGAGACCCCACCCAGGTTTCTCTCTGGTGGGCACTTTACTGACCACCCGACTGCTTAATTGAAATACCCCACCCCTAGCGGGAGTGCCTGTGCTCCTTAAGGAGCACGGGAAGACAAGCATTCCCACTCCGTGGGTCCCGTGTGGGATATTACATGCCCCCCCCCCCCCTCACCCCAAGGTCTGAAGACCCCCCTTCCAAGCAATGAGGTGGAGAAGGAGGAGCTGATTGAGGATGCCGGAGGATGTGTAGGTTCGGTAAGTCTTCATGGAGCTGATGTGCCGTATTTGTCAGCGTGTGCCTCGCTGGTGAGCGCCGGCTACGGCAGGAGCAACATGGCAAACTACAGAGTGGGTGTCTGAGACCCCCGAGGTCTGCGTCTCCGACTCGGAGGCCACAACGTTGGGCACGTCGGCGTCGAGAGAGAGATTGGAGGCGTCACGGCAGGCTGATTGGGCAATGGAGCCAGACGTTCAAGGACAGGCTTCTTTCGAGCCACTTCACAAGGGAGCAACCTCCAAGCGAATGTGATCCAGGTGTCGTTTCATTAGCTGTCCCGGACTTGATAAGAGACTGGTCCCGTTTGACAGATAACAATCGCAGAGAATTAACAAGCGGTGTCGTTGAAGTTACAAACAAATAACGTGTCATCTGGTGCAAAGTGTCGATAAGTTCGACATCGAATTGGGCAATGCCCTGTTCGGTAGAATCAAACTCAGTTGTGTACAGTCTGCGACCCGTTGACATCTCAGCTGGGGCTACCCCAGTTACTGCCTGAGGCTGTACGAGAATGAAAATCTGACCAGTCTTCTGCCCATCAAGTCGACGTCTGTTTCCTGAGCCTCTGTTTAACCGTCTGGACAGCCCCTTCTGCCAAACCATTCAATGCCGGATGTTATGGGCAGTGCGGGTGTGGTGAACCCCGTTGTTCTTCACAAAAGCAGCGAACTCTACACTCGTGAAAGAGGCCTCATTATCAGTCACGAGTACCTCCGGGATTCCGTGGGTGGAAAAAGGAGTGCGGAATCGCTCGATGGTCACCTGGGAAATGATCGCCACCATCTTGTCGACCTCCAGCCACTTTGAGTTGGCTTCCACCGGGATAAGAGACATCGAACCCAAGAATGGACCGGCGAATCGGCGTGCACACGAGCCCAAGGACACCCCGGCCACTCCCAAGGGTGCAGGGGTCCCACTATGGGGAGTTTCTGTTGCTCCAGACATATGGAGCACTAGTGGGCCAACATCTCGATATCTATGTCCAAACCCAGGCACCAGACACAGCTCCTTCCCAGCATCTTCACCTTGGACACTCCGGGATGTCTGTTGTGAAGGTCCGTGGGTTTCTCGACAACATGGGGTGGCCACAATGGGAAGCCCCATTGGCCGGCTGTGGGAATGGAGAATCCCGTTGCCGGTGGGGGCGCACCGCGCTGGAAAATGCAGCTGGTGGACCGCAGAATCCCGCTCCTCTTCTTTCGCGGGAAACACACATTGTGACCCCATATCCGGTAAACCTCTTTAAGACCGCATCGGTTTTGCAAATGTTCTTGTTCCGCAGGCCCTGTGATTAACACGTCGTTTAAGTAAACTGCAATGCGTGGCAATCCACGCAGGATGTTCGTCTCGACGCACTGAAAGACTGCGCTCACTGAGAATTCTCCGAATGGAAGCTGCGTGAACTCATTGTGCCCCTTGTGCGTATGAATCGTGACATACGGCCTGAGGATTCATCGAGATGCAGCTGTAAATAAGCGCTGCGCGTGTCCAAATTCGCAAACGTGCTGCCACAGGCCTAAAGAATCCTCGATGCGAGGTAAAGGGTCACGGTCCAATCTCGAAGCCGCGTTCACCGTCAAATTATAGTCTCCGCAGAAGCGGACTGTCTTACCCGGCTTCATTCACCACTGGTGTAGCCCAGTCAGCGATGTGCACAGGTCTAATGGTGCCCACACTTCCAAATACCACAGTTAGGTCTCAACCTTCTCCACCATAGTATAGAGAACCGGGCTGGCATGAAAATATCGGGGCTGGGCTTCCGGCTCCACCTGGATTTTAGTCACGGCCCCTTTAATGGCACCGAAACCAGGCTGGAAAACCTCCGGGCATATGCTCAGTGCTGTACACAAACCGCCAGACACCATGTGACCCAGAGGCCGGAGTCGCAGCCGTGTACAGTACAAGCCACAGGGATGCCATGTGAGAGGTGATGCCCCAAAAGGTTCACCTCCATCCCTTGTATCTCCTGGGTACCGCATTCCACGCTTTCTTGGGTCAGGGGGATCTGGAGCAACTGCTGGAAAGTCAGGGCGACTTTGGCCAAAAGTTCTTTTCTGAGTTTACACATTATTGATACCGCAGGCCAAGCGATCGCAGAACATATCGGACAAAACAGTTCCATCATTACAAAACACGGTTATCCTCCGTAAGCGAGATCCAAACTCGGTGATGGACTCACCGGTGGACCTTTCCGCCAAATTAACCTGATATCTTTGAACGATTATCATGCTCGCTTCAGCAGCACATATACTAAAATTGGAATGATTCAGAGAAGATTAGCCTGGGCCAGCACAAGGATGACACGCAAATTCGTGAAGCGTCTGCCTTTGAACGATTATCGATGGGGTTGGGTTGCACCACAAGTGTCACGAGCTGGTCTAATATTCATGTTCCGGCGTCGCCAGGTACGTGAGACTCCAGATCACCCCGAACGTCTGCGGTCCACAGACCATCAACAGTATGACCGTCTGCCACTTGTTTTCCATGGTATTGTTGGCCCGGAAGAAGTAACGCATTCGGGGCGACACGGTGGTGCAGTGGTTAGCACTGCTGCCTCACGGCGCCGAGGACCCGGGTTCGATCCCGGCCCCGGGTCACTATCCGTGCAGAGTTTGCACATTCTCCCCGTGTCTGCCTGGGTCTCGCCCCCCCACAACCCAAAAAGATGTGCAGAGTAGGTGGATCAGCTACGCTAAATTGGAAAAGAAAAGAATTTGGTACTCTAAATTCAAAAAAAAAAGAATAACGCGTTGATTCAGCGTATTGGTTTCAGTCTTCAACACCAGCATCAAATGTGTCTAACCACCCAAACAGTGGGATGGCGAATCAAAGAAATCCAAACCCGGGTCCAGAAAACTGGCGAGATTGCTCAGCTAAGTAGGTCGCAGTATCAACAGCAAACCAGTTTACTCCTCGTCGCCAGTTTAATAAGGAAACAGGGAGTCCTCACCGAGTAAAATAAGAACAAAGTTTTCTTTACACAAATGATATGTACACTCTCTGGGAGAATCCAACCAGGTTCCTCTCTGGTTGGTGCCTTACTGGCCGACCTGATATACATTAGGTACTTTTTATTTTATAAATTTAGCGTACCCAATTCATTTTTTCCAATTAAGGGGCAATTTAGCATGGCCAATCCATCTATCCTGCACATCTTTGGGTTGTGGGGGCGAGACGCACGCAAACACGTGGAGAAAGTGCAAACTCCACACAGACAGTGACCCAGAGCCGGAATCGAACCTGGGATCTCGGCGCCATGAGGCAGCAGGGCTAATCCACCGCGCCACCATGCTGCCCCTACATTAGGTACTTGAGATATCCCACCACTACCGGGAGAGCTTGTAGGGGCTTTTCACAGTAACCTCATTGCAGTGTTAAAGTGAAATGAAATGAAAAAATGAAAATGAAAATCGCTAATTGCCACAAGTAGGCTTCAACTGAAGTTACTGCGAAAAGCCCCTAGTCACCACAGTCCGGCGCCTGTTCGGGGAGGCTGGTACGGGAATTGAACCGTGCTGCCGGCCTGCTTTAAAATCCAGCTATTTAGCCCTGTGCTAAACCAGCCCTATGTAAGCCTACTTGTGACAATAAAGATTATTATTATATTATTATAAATATTGGCACGCAGTAGTTGGATCTAATTGCCTGTTTCTGTGTTGTAAATGCTGTATGAAGATTCTAGGATGTTAAAATTTTGAAAGATTTGCAAGATAGTTTATTTTGAACAGAGAAATATGGAAAATTTCAATATCTGCTTTGAGTCAACTTCCTCCAGTGAGTTACTGCGGACAGACTGTGTTTGGTGTCACAGTTTAGGCAAGAACATCCCACATTTAAAACCTCATTTACACAGATCGAGGAATCTCAGTGAATGTACTACATCGGAATCTGTTGGTTTGGGTGGACAGGTCCCCTACGGCAGGCATTGTCAAACTCGGGGACGCGACCCGCGGGTGGGTCGTGGGCGGATGTCGGGAGGGTCGCGGAGCCGCCCGTCGTGGCGCTCCCGATCGCACAAATCCACCGGCTGTTATTAATGCCGGCTGCGAGCGGCCTTCAAAATGGGCAGGAACAGATTTTAAAAAATGTGGCCGCAGTGCGCAAACGTGCCCGACCATCGGTTATGCGCATGCGCACTGAAGATCGGGCACGCATGCGCAGTGTGGCCGCTTTTTCTTAATATGGTCGCAGCCTTTTTTTCAAGTTCGGGGGTCCAAAGGGACCATTGCGGGCAAAGGGGCCCAAAACCATTTTCTCCATTTTTGTCAGCAACAAACAAGGTAGGAGAAAATGGTGGGTTGTGCAGGTCGGCCAGCGTGGGCTGCAAAGGTCAGCCGGTGTGGGTCGCGAAGGTCAGCCGGTGTGGGTCGCGAAGGTCAGCCGGCGTGGGTCACGAAGGTCAGCCGGCGTGGGTCACGAAGGTCGGCCGGCGTGGGCCACGAAGGTCGGCCAGTGTGGGTCACGAAGGTCAGCCGGCGTGGGTCGCGAAGGTCAGCCGGCGTGGGTCACGAAGGTCGGCCAGTGTGGGTCACGAAGGTCGGCCAGTGTGGGTCGCAAAGGTCGGCCGGCGTGGGCAGCAAAGTTCGGCCAGCGTGTGTCTCAAAGGTCAGCAGGCATGGGTCGCGAAGGTCGGCCAGCGTGGGCTGCGAAGGTCGGCCAGCGTGGGTCGCGAAGGTCAGCCGGCGTGGGTCGCGAAGGTCGGCCGGCGTGGGTCGCGAAGGTCGGCCGGCGTGGGTCGCGAAGGTCGGCCGGGCTTGGTCCTGATGGTTGGTCGGTTGGTAAAAATGGGTTCCCGGAAAAACATTTTGAAAAACACTGGTCTACGGGGTTACCTCTCCCTATCTCTGTGACCTTTTCCAAACCTCCACCCTCTTGCGGCACCTCTAATTTTCATCACCCAGCCATTGGCGGCCATGTCTTCAGTTGCCAAGTTCCTAAGTTCTGGGATTCTCTCCCTAAATCTCTCTACCCTCCTCTAAAACGCTCCACAAAGCCTACATCTTTCATCAATCCAGAATTTCATCCCCCCCCCCCCCCCCCCCCCCACTCCCACCAGTAGGTTCCGAGGTTGGGGGCGGGCATGAAATAGCATTGATGAGATTCCCTTTGGGCCCCCAGCCGGCCCACCTAGTTGTGATTTTACTCCAGAGCGGCAAGGCCTTGGGGCGAACTATACCCCCTCCCTGCCCTTGCCTCAATGAAGGCTGCATTTGCCCCCACTTAATGGCCATTTAAAGGCCTTTTCCCACTCCGCTCAACTGTTTGGCTGGCAGGTGGATGGTAGTTTAGGGGGGAATGCAAAATTGAAACGATTTTGATCTCGGGCGGGAAGGGGAAGCGTGACGCCTCCATCAGAAACCCCCTTCCGACTGGGGTCATTCTCCCCTTTGGGTCCAGTGACCTCCCTCCCAATCCCTTCTTCACCCTATTGGCCAGGACCCCGACCTCCCCTCCCGCTAACCCCCCAGGCCTTCCCAACCCGCCCATACATTGGGCCTGCTGCAGTGGGCGGGTGTGTATTCTGGCTGAGCCACTGCTATCCTGAAAGATTTGTTCTAACCTTTTCTTGACCTCTGTCCTCATAGAATCATAGAATTTACAATGCTGAAAGAGGCCATTCGGCCCATCGAGTCTGCACTGGCCCATGGAAAGATCAACCGACCTATGCCCATATCTCCACCCTACCCTCGTAACCCAGTAATCTTTTTGGACACTACGGGGCAATTTAGCATGGCCAATCCACCTAACCTGCATATCTTTGGACTGTGGGAGGAAACCGGAGCACCCGAGGAAACTCAGGCAGACATGGGGAGCACGTGCAGACTCTGCACAGACAGTGACCTAAGCCGGGAATCGAACCTGGGACCCTGGAGCTGTGAAGCAACTGTGCTAATTACTGTGCTACTGTGCTGCCCTGAAACAACATTGCAGGGCTCATCCGACATCTCCTTTTGGTCTTCAAAATTGGTCTACAAACTTATGAGGGTCATAGGCAGGGTGGTTCATCAGAGTGTTTTCCCCAGGGTAGAGGGGTCAATTACAAGGGGGCATAGGTTTAAGGTGCGAGGGGCAAGGTTTAGAGGAGATGTACGAGGCAAGTTTTTTACACAGAGGGTAGTGGGTGCCTGGAACTCGCTGCCGGAGGAGGTGGTGGAAGCAGGGACAATAGTGATGTTTAAGGGGCATCTTGACAAATACATGAATAGGATGGGAATAGAGGGAAATGGACCCCGGAAGTGTAGAAGATTTTAGTTTAGACGGGCAGCATGGTCAGCACAGGCTTGGAGAGCCGAAGGTCCTGTTCCTGTGCTGTACTTTTCTTTGTTCTTTGTTCTTTATGTGACTTGGTGTCAAAATGTATTCGCTAATTCTCCTTCAAAGCACCTTGGGATGTTTTTTCCAAGTGAAAGGTTGTTGTTGCTATGAATTAGTTGAGGTTGTGGTGTCCTTTGTTTAAGCAACATAACACAACGCTACAGAGATAGGGTAGAGGATTCTGACAGGATCTTCCACCCTGAATCTGCAGACGTGATTTGTCCGTTTGGATTACAGTTTCTCACCAGTTTCCTTCATAGAAATTCAATGTGTGCAACACACTCTTAATGCAGGCTGACAGTTTCTTGTTTTAAGATGCTAAATAAAGTCACTAACTGACACATTATTTAATGTAAGCTGTGACTTTATTACAGTCCGCCTCCCTTATTGGTTTTAGTAGCCTGCAGTAATTTTAATTGTTAATCATAATTTATCGCACTTCCTCATCCGAAATCCTGCTTCGCATCTTAATGCCTGTCAACCAGGCCTCAAACGCTAATAGAATTGATTAGTGAGTCTCTGGCGGACAATCCCATGGTGCACTAGGCTGGGAGCAGCCCCTGGGTTAGGTTGATTGGTCCATCAGAGCCAGGGTAGTCTATATGAGATCTGACCGGGGTGGATGCTGAGAGGCTGCTACCCCCTGGCTGGAGAGTCTAGAACTAAGGGTCACAGCCTCAGGATAAGGGGCCGAATGGCCTACTCGCTACTTCTATTTCTCCTATGGTTCTTAATGGCCTTGGTGGTACCAGACACCAGGAAGAGAGAAAATCATCCACAGTAATTTTTCTATGAAGTAAATGTATGGACAAGGGTAGTGGACAGGTACAAACGCGTCTCTGTCTCTGGGGCAGATGTTGCAAACTGGGGTGTGGGTGGGGGGGCGGGGGCAGAGGCGGGGGAATGAAAATTAATTACAATTGGAAGATCTTGCATAGGGTCAGACCCCTTGGCCACAGCAGGATCTGTGCTCCACACCAGACTTCTCCCAGCCTATTCCCATTTCCCCGATCAACGTATTCCTTCTGTTCTTCTCTTTGCCGTCTGTTTCACCAACGCCCTCTGAAATTCATCTGTTGCATTTGCCGCAATGTTCGCCCAAGTTCGCATTTTGCCCCCTCACCGGGTTCAGAACTTTATCTTGAATTTCTTATTGGGCTTGTTGCCGGCTATTTATACAGTGATAGCCCCTAGTTTTGGACCAAAGAGAGGATGAAAGTATGTGGCAACAGGGCAGGTGCGGTGGCACAGTGGTTAGCACTGTTGCTTTACAGCGCCAGGGACCCAGGTTCAATTCCTGCTTGGGTCACTGCCTGTGTGGAGTCTGCACGTTCTCCCCATGTCTGCGTGGGTTTGCTCCGGACGCTCCAGTTTCCTCCCACAAGTCCCGAAAGACGTGCTTGTTAGGTGAATTGGACATTCTGAATTCTCCCTCAGTGTACCCGAACAGGCGCCGGAGTCTGGCGACTAGGGGCTTTTCACAGTAACTTCATTTCAGTGTTAATATAAGCCTACTTGTGACAATAATAAAGATTATTAGTATATATAGAACATAGAACATTACAGCGCAGTACAGGCCCTTCGGCCCTCGATGTTGCGCCGACCTGTGATACCACTCTAAAGCCCATCTACACTATTCCCTTATCATCCATATGTTTATCCAATGACCATTTAAATGCCCTTAATGTTGGCGAGTCCACTACTGTTGCAGGCAGGGCATTCCACACCCTTACTACTCTCTGAGTAAAGAACCTACCTCTGACATCTGTCCTATATCTATCTCCCCTCAATTTAAAGCTATGTCCCCTCGTGCTAGACATCATATATGGCGTGAGAATGGTTGCTCACATGCAGCGTAACCATGGGTTACCCTGGGGTCGAACAGCCTCCTTCCGTCCTGCAATTTATATTCAAGACCATAAAATGTCACCGTCCATGACTGGCCATCTCTGTGTTACCTACGTCACAATTCTTTGATTGTTCAAGAAACTCAAACCCATTATTTACAAAATAATGATTTTACAACACATCTAGAGTGGGGTTTCCCCACCAGCCCGCTGCATGTTATTTGGCGGGTGGGGGGGGAGGGGGGGGGGGGGGGGGGGGGGGGGGGGGCAGCGGGGTCTCTCGGTCCCGGCATTGTCAACGGGATTTCCCGGTGACAGCTGCCCTCATCGCCAGCGTGGGACTAGAATTTCCCGCCGGCGTGAACAGCCGGTAATCCCTGCCCATAATGTTTAAAATCCTCACTCTGTCCATTGTCGAAACCACCAGGGTTATTGGGATACACCGGCGGAGTTCCTGTGGTGTCTCTCATGTTGTGTTGGAGGACATATAAAAGGACAAAAGTGTTAATTGGACACAACTTGGAGTGAGGAAAGCCACACAGAAATGCCAGTGGAATTCATATCTGCCCCACTAGGGGGAGCCTGAGATCCTACCAGGACCAAATTCTTCTTCAGCTCTTGGAGGAGCCAAATGTGTTGGTTGCGGATGAGTTTGTGCCTTGGGCTGTTTTGCTGGAATCTCAGTGGGACGCGATGGTTGCTCAAGTCCCTCAGGATCTTAGATGTTTCAATGAGAACTCCTCTGGCTCCAAGCCCTGATCAACATCTCACCCCCTCAAATAAGGAGGGAGATTGCAACTGTAAAGTTACTGGAGAAGGTTTACATCAACCCAAGCCTGAAACTACACCAGGATCTTACCCACCCATCTGCTGCTCGCCTCATCTCGCGTCAGCCTGCCCAGCTAAAACCACCGTGCCGAGGGAGTAACAGCAGAGGAAGGGAAACAAGACGCTACCATCAAAAACACTTCCTCATCACAGATCCCACAGCTCGCTCTCCTGGCTTCAACTGGCAACGTCAACATTGGACACTCCTCAACCATTTCCACACAGGTCAAAGCCTTTGTGCAGCAAATTGGGACAAGTGGGGCCTTGTGGGGAACCTGGACCCCAGCGGGGGTGACCCCCCCTAAATCAGTGACCCACATCATTGAAGACCGCTCCCTGATACAATTCAGCGGAGGCCCCGGAGAGCTCCATTTAGCCACTGCAGAAGCCATCGCCTGGCTTGGAGTTAACTGCACACACTGAAACAGAATAAGACCATTTGCGTTCAAAATAATTCCTTGAGATCTTTCCTGTTCACAGGGCAAGCAATGGGCGCGATTCACCGGCCTCATCGCTTCTGACTTGATAAGAGGCCACTTGCGAGATTTGTGACGTTCAAGATGTCTCACGAGATTCAATCAAACCTCACAAGGGAAGCACGGTAGCATTGTGGATAGCACAATTGCTTCACAGCTCCAGGGTCCCAGGTTCGATTCCGGCTTGGGTTACTGTCTGTGCGGAGTCTGCACATCCTCCCCGTGTGTGCGTGGGTTTCCTCCCACAGTCCAAAGATGTGCAGGGTAGGTGGATTGGCCATGATAAATTGCCCTTAGTGTCCAAAATTGCCCTTAGTGTTGGGTGGGGTTACTGGGTTATGGGGATAGGGTTGAGGTGTTGACCTTGGGTAGGGTGCTCTTTCCAAGAGCCGGTGCAGACTCGGTGGGCCGAATGGCCTCCTTCTGCACTGTAAATTCTATGAAAAAAGACGTCTGTATCTGGATCTCAGCGACCCCCATAGCGGCGTGCCCTCACTTGGGGATGTGTGGGGTAATGGCGAGATCTGGTTATATCTTGCATGGCATAACGGGTCAGGCGCGGCACGGCGGTTAGGTCACGCCCTTAGTGATTTTTTTGGACCTTGGGGAGTTTTGGGGACCAGGTCGCGGAGACTCGGCCGCCATTTTGAAAGGGTTCCCCCGATCTCTAAGTAAACCTAAGGGGGTTGTAAAGGACTAGCTTAGGGCAGACACCTCGAATAGAATGGTGGAAGTGTGGGGTGCTCTTCCCAAGGGCAGGTGCAGACTCGATGGGCCAAATGGCCTCCTTCTGCACTCTAAATTCTATGAATCTATGATTGCAGCGATGAGGCTGAGTTACTGAAGAGGGGCGTTCGAGACGGTTGAAGAAATAGCTGGACGGTGTTGCAGGAAAAAGGTAAGTACTCGGGAACGATCCAACCCAGGGTTCCTTCACCGGAACCTACACGGGGCAGGCACGACTTTGAAAAGTTTTTTTTCTAGAAGTGAGATTCCCAACCGGAGAATCATAGAATTTACAGTGCAGAAGGAGGCCATTCGGCCCATTGAGTCTGCACCGGCCCTTGGAAAGTTTGCTCCACTTAAGCCCACGCCTCCACCCTATCCCCGTAACCCCCACCTAACCTCTTTTGTCACTAAGAGCAAATTAGCATGGCCAATCCGCCTAAACTGCACATCTTTGGACAGTGGGAGGAAACCGGAGCACCCGGAGGAAACCCACGCAGGCACGGGGAGAGCGTGCAGACTCCGCACAGACAGTGACCCAAGCCGGGAATCGAACCTGGGACCCTGGAGATGTGAAGCAACAGTGCTAACCACTGTGCTGCAGTGCTACCGAGAAAGGGATGCGAATAGAGGGATACAGACCCCAGGAAGTGTAGAAGATTTTAGTTTAGACGGGCAGCATGGTCGGCACAGGCTTGGAGGGCCGAAGGGCCTGTTCCTGTGCTGTACTTTTCCTTGTTCTTTGTTCTAACACAGCTGAAATTTAAGTATTTTTTTTTTAGTTTCCGGGTAATCAGCTGACTTCAGACTTACATTGTCAGCCTATTAAAAATAACTTGGTAATCTATTCTCGTCAAAAGACCGATGGAAACCGCAGTGTAAGGAGTATTACCACACTGTTTCCAAATGAGGTTGCTCACATTATGTTGTCATGTCGAATTTCATGTCCAGCCTCAACAGGAACAGAAACCAAGGGAAAGAACTTAGTGGCTGAAATGAAGTTTTAAAAATTTATTTTCTTCTGCTCAGCCTTCAGAAGGAAGGGTTTTCAGAAATTGGGCCATCAGGTGTATTGCATTCGCTTGGTGTGGTTTGGTTTGTGTGGGTTTTTTTTCTTCAGCTTGTGTGCAGCCTACTCTCAGGAAATATTCAACCCCAAGCAGCTCTGGTGCAAAGATACTTGTTCGTTACACCTCGCTGTGCTTAGGCCCTGGCAGGTGAGACTCGAACAACACTTCAAGGTTCCCTGGTGGCTTTGGCAAGACTGAATAGTCAACAGCGGAGAAAAGGAGAATCTTACTGTTCAAAGGACAAAGAACAAATACAGCACAGGAACAGGCCCTTCAACCCTCCAAGCCTGTACCGGTCATCAACCTTTGCCAAAACCCTCAGCACTTTCTTGTGCCGATGAGGGAGGCAGTAAACAAACTGCCTCCCACATCGTCTCTAAACTTTGCCCCACGGACCTTAAACCTATGCCCCCTGGTGACAGCCCACTCCACCCTGGGAAAGAGTGTCTGCCCATCCACTCTATCCATGCCCCTCATAATTTTGTAGACCACTATGAGGTCGTCCCTCAACCTCCGTCGTTCTAATGAAAACAGTCCGAGTTTATTCAGCCTCTCCACATAAATAACGCCCTCCAGATCAGGCAACATCCTGGTAAACCTCCTCTGCACCCTCTCCAAAGCCTCCATTTCCTTCTGGTAGTGTGGCAACCAGAATTGTGCGCAATATTCCAAGTACAGCCTTACCAAAGTTTCATGCAACTGTAGCATGACTTGCCAGTTTTTATACTCGATGCCCCGTCCGATGAAGGCAAGCATTCCGTATGCTTTCTTGACCACCTTGTCCACTTGTATTGCCACTTTCAAAGGTCAGCACGCCCAGATCTCTGACTTTCTATATTCCTAAGTGTTTTACCATTTACGGTATATTTCCCCTCTATGTTAGACCTGCCAAAATGCATTACCTCACGGTTGTCCGGATTAAACTTCATTTGTCATTGGGTTCTAAGTTCAACGTCCTCTGTGGCCCTCACCCCTCCCTATCTCGGCAACCTTTGGCAGCCCCCCTGAGATCTCTGCACACTTCTCTAATTCTGTCTTCTCGTTCATCTTCAATTTTAATCGCTCGTCCATTGGTGGTTGTGTGTTCAGCGACCTGGGCCGAAAGCCCTCAAATTCCTTCCTTCAATATCTCAGCATTTCCACCTCTCTCTCATTGTTTTTTAGATGCTCTGTGAAAAAAAAACATCCTTGACGCAATTGCCTTCATATCTCCCTCAGCGACTTGGTATCAATTTTCTTTCCGAATACGCTCCACTAAAGTCCTTGCGATGGTTAACTATGTGCAATATAAATGCGAGCTGTTGTTGAGAAAGTGGGGGGGGACGGACGAGAGAGAAATGGAAAAGGGAAGATGGTGGGAAAAACAAATGAGGGAGAGTGAGGGGAGGGAGGCAGGGTAGGGGGAGGAGAGGGACAGAGGGTTTTGTTTTGAAGGCCAGTGCAGGTTCACTGAAAGGTGGAGGAGGGATGCCCAAACTCATTTCTCCATTGGGTCTGTATAACCAGCAGACTGCACAGAGTCTGTTTAGCTCACAGGGCTAATCGCTGGCTTTGTAAAGCAGACCAAGGCAAGCCAGTAGCACGGTTCGATTCCCATAACAGCCTCCCTGAACAGGTGCTGGAATGTGGCGACTAGGGGCTTTTCACAGTGACTTCATTTGAAGCCTACTCGTGACAACAAGCGATTTTCATTTCATTCGAAAAGCAGAATTCTCTGTCACAGCAATACCAGTGAATTATTTAGACAGGCTCAGAAATTGGTGATTTTGGTGTTTGACAGGTTGGCGCCTTGGTCAGATGCCAGCGAGATATGAAGCAAAAGCAACCAGTGTCCTCAAGACCACATTCAAAACCATTGATAGTCGCCACCTGCAGGAAATAACAACAGAAAACCTACAGGGGGCGATCTTCCGGCCCCTTTCGGTACAAATTCTATTATGGCCATTAACTCTCGCGAGAGGACTAAAACAGGACTTAATAATCATCTTTATTATTGTCACAAGTAGGCTGACATTAACATTGCAATGAAGTTACTGTGAAAAACCCCTAGTCGCCACATTCCGGCGCCTGTTCGGGTACACCAAGGGAGAATTCTGAATGTCCAATTCACCCAACAAGCACGTCTTTCAGGATTTGTGGGAGGAAACTGGAGCACCCGGAGGAAACCCACGCAGACACGGGGAGAACGTGCAGACTCCGCACAGACAGTGACCCAAGCAGGAATTGAACCTGGGTCCCTGGCGCTGTAAAGCAACAGTGCTAACCACTGTGCCACCGTACCTGCCCTGTTGCCACATACTTTCATCCTCTCTTTGGTCCAAAATTAGGGGCTATCGCTGTATAAATAGCCGGCAACAAGCCCAATAAGAAATTCAAGATAAAGTTCTGAACCCGGTGAGGGGGCAAAATGCGAACTTGGGCGAACATTGCGGCAAATGCAACAGATGAATTTCAGAGGGCGTTGGTGAAACAGACGGCAAAGAGAAGAACAGAAGGAATACGTTGATCGGGGAAATGGGAATAGGCTGGGAGAGAAGTCTGGTGTGGAGCACAGATCCTGCTGTGGCCAAGGGGTCTGATCCTATGCAAGATCTTCCAATTGTAATTCATTTTCATTCCCCCGCCTCTGCCCCCGCCCCCCCCACCCACACCCCAGTTTGCAACATCTGCCCCAGAGACAGAGACACGTTTGTACCTGTCCACTAGCCTTGTCCATACATTTACTTCATAGAAAAATTACCGTGGATGATTTTCTCTCTTCCTGGTGTCTGGTACCACCAAGGCCATTAAGAACCATAGGAGAAATAGAAGTAGCGAGTAGGCCATTCGGCCCCTTATCCTGAGGCTGTGACCCTTAGTTCTAGACCCTCCAGCCAGGGGCTAGCAGCCACTCAGCATCCACCCGCAGGTTCGCCGCAGGTACCCCCCCCTCCCCACGCCCGTCCGCCGACACAGCGTCACGCCTGCCTTCCAAAAATTGAAACCGGTCGTGATGACCATGCCGGAGGTTCGGAGGTGAGTATAGCCCCCAGGTGGTGAAGGTGGTGAAGGATATGGCTGAACAGTGCCTTGTAACAACCCCCCAGCAACCTGCCATTGCCCACTGGCAATGCCAACCTGGTGGGTTGACACTTCGAGGCTGGCACTGCCAACGTCGGGGCCTCTAGGGAACCCCATTGGAGAGGGGGCTTTCCATTATGTTTCGGGGGTGAGGGGTTGTGCCTGCATGGCTATGGATGGGGATGAAGACTTAGGAAGGGGAGATACCCAATGCCAGCAAGGATGCGTGGCGTTGCGGCGAGGTGGCCCGATCATTTAGTGTTGGGGGCAGTGAAATGAAATAAAAAATGAAATGCAAATCGCTTATTGTCACGAGTAGGCTTCAATGAAGTTACTGTGAAAAGCCCCTAGTCGCCACATTCCGGCGCCTGTCCGGGGAGGCTGGTACGGGAATCGAACCGTGCTGCTGGCCTGCTTGGTCTGCTTTAAAAGCCAGCGATTTAGCCCAGTGAGCTAGACCAGCCCCTGGCCGGGGGGAGGGGGGTGTTTGGAGGGGTGGCCTATCTCTTAACTGAGTTTTATTGGTTTCCATCACCCTTTTACCCTTCCACACAGACTGATTCCTGGGATGGCAGTACTGACGTACGAGGAGAGATTGAGTTGGTTGGGATTGTGTTCGCTAGAGTTCAGAAGAATGAGGGGGGATATCATAGAAACCTATAAAATTCTGACAGGACTGGACCGGGTAGATGGAGGGAGGATGTTCTCGATGATGGGTGTGTCCAGAACCAGGGGGCACAGTCTGAGGATGCGGGGTAAACCATTTCGAACAGAGATGAGGAGAAATTTCTTCACCCAGAGAGTGGTCGGCCTGTGGAATTCACTACCACAGGAAGTAGTTGAGTCCAAAACATTGTATGGTCTCAAGAAGCAGTTAGATATAACACTTAGGGTAAAGAGGATTAAATGATATGGGGGAAAGCAGGATTAGGCTATTGAGTTGGATGATCAGTCATGATCATAATGAATGGCGGAGCAGGCTCGAAAGGCTGAATGGCCTCCTCTTGCTCCTATTTTTACTATGTTTCTAGGTTGACTGTTCTTTGCATTAAGAGTTTCCTGACATCAAGAGCTGGATTTGCTGGTCTCCCAGCTGTGTGTTTTGGTGCCGTGCCATTCGCTGGTGGCGGGATTCTCTCTTCCTGTTGCTTGTCAAGGGGATCCCCCATTAAAGCCACGCCATGCGGGGGTGGGCTGCCAGCGGGAATAGGGAATCCCAACGGCTGAAGAATTCCGGCCCAGATCTCATTTAGCTTTTGGTCAATGAGCTTTTGTCACTCTGCCATGTCTTAATGATTAAACACGGCAGGTATCTTAGCATTTGTGATAATTTAATAAAATGAATGAGGCAGAGTTCCTGTTCCGGATGCCATCAGCAAGCTGAGCACAAATTGCGCCGATATCTGCAAAGTGTTTTTCTTTCCTCAAGTTTCCGCTCAAACTCATTTGCATGTTGTTGAGCACTGGATCTGCCATGTGTCAGGACAACAGAGCAGTGTTTTAGAACAGAATTGCTTTAAAACGCTACTTTAAAAATATTCCTTGCATGGTGGTTAGCATAAATGCTTTGGGGGCAGCAGGGTAGCATGGTGGTTTAGCATAAATGCTTCACAGCTCCAGGGTCCCAAGTTCGATTCCCGGCTGGGTCACTGTCTGTGTGGAGTCTGCACGTCCTCCCCCTGTGTGCGTGGATTTCCTCCGGGTGCTCTGGTTTCCTCCCACAGTCCAAAGATGTGCGGGTTAGGTGGATTGGCCATGCTAAATTGCCCGTAGTGTCCTAATAAAAGTAAGGTTAAGGGGGGGTTGTTGGGTTACGGGTATAGGGTGGATACGTGGGTTTGAGTAGGGTGATCATGGCTCGGCACAACATTGAGGGCCAAAGGGCCTGTTCTGTGCTGTACTGTTCTATGTTCTATAATTAAGTGGTAAGGTTACGCAGTTAGATTTTCACAGCCAAGAATAGACATATCACAAAAATAAGAATTTTAAATCACCGAGAGAATCCACCATCTGTGTATTATCCGATTTTAAATGACTGGGAATGACATTTTTTAAAACCAGACAGAATCCTTTGCTGGTTACATTACAATCCAATGTTCAATTTCTTTGCAAACCATTCCAAACGTTATATTCAGAAGCTTTTAAATTGTTCCCCTTGCCTTTAGTTTGATTCTTCCCAGAAGAATCAACTTATGCTTTGGGTCTTCTTTGAAGGTTCCCGACTGGGGGCATGCAGCAGGAGGTTACCATGATGTCTAATTTGATCTGGGCAGGTGGCCAGTTCTGGGATGGGGCAAGATCGCCGAAACCCAAGTCATACTGAACATAAAATTCCGTGCCTTAAACGTGGGTCAACTAGCTTTATGGACAAAACACTTTGAGTGGGATTCTCCGCTTGCCGACACCGAAATCGCATTTGGCGAATGGGCGGAGAATCCTTTTTGACACCGAATAGGGGGGGCCGCCTGTTTGCAGATGCTCCGCCCCCTCCAAAACAGCATCATCGGCGAATACACCGCACGCCATTGGGACGGCCTCAGGACGTCATCTGAAGGCCCTCTCCCGATGCTCCGCCCCCGATGGGCCGATTCGCGATGGCGTGGATCGCTTGTGCTCTGTTTCCGTCAACCTCATGTGGCGGCTGCGGACTGTGTTCAGCACTGCCACAGTCGGGGGGCTGGGGGCTGGGGGCGGGCATTTTGCTGGCCGGGGGGATTTCGGTGGGGGCTGGGGGGAATGGTGGTGATGGTCTGGGGGTGGCGAGAAGGGTTGCAGGGGGCACTATCTAGCAGGCCATGACCACGTGTGGCCAGTGCCATGCTGTACACGGCGCGACCACTGCTGTTCATCGCCGTGCGCATGCGCGGTCATGGGCCCAGCAATTCTCCGGCCGTTTCTGTCAGGAACGCCGTGGGTTTTATGTGGCGCGGATACTCCCCCCCCCCCCCCCCCCCCCCCCCCCTCCCCCTACCAGGAGGAGCATCGGGTGCGGGTCGACTTTCTCATTGGAAGACTAGACGAATCATCCGGGTATAGCCTCAAAAACGGAGAATCCAGCCATTAAACTCTCAAATTACCATACAACAATTTCCTTTATTTGACCATACCAAGTTACCACAAAAGTATCAGAACATCACTACAAAGGAATCAGAAGCTTTGTAACACACAGTATCAAAACTCTGTTCGACAAAAGGTATCAAAACTCATGGCCTGCACCTAAATACCACCCGTTAAGAGGCGAGGTGATCGGACTCCCTCTTGGTGGATCCGGATGTCCTCCGTGAGTCCTGGACCCAGGGCTCTACTCCTAACGATGGATAGTCCTGCAGGTTATCGCTCCACAAGTTCCTTTGCCTCTCTTTCTGATACTGTTGCCAATTTAATGGAATACTATAATAATGTTGCTCTTTAGAGTCGTCAATATGTTACTGAGGCTATTTTTGTGATATGATGTTATGTCCCAACAGCATCGCCAATACTGTGGGTGTTTCTATTTCTCTCACTGACCCACAAGGCTTTCCCGTATATCGGTCAAATGTCCACACAACCAGTTAGTCAGTTCAAGTTCAAAGATAGTTTATTTACACACAAGGGTTACTTCGACATGCAAGCACAATGTACTACAAGTTAAACTACACCTATCAGCTACAATAACCTATACTTAACTTCAGGAGACTGGCACTGTGCAAGTGGATAAGGCCTTTATCTTGATCTCACGTGGCAGGTTTGAAGAAGTGGCTCTGTCTCTGCTGGGCTCATCCGTCAGGTAGCGATTGTTGGTCTTGAACTTGGCTGTCTGGTCGTTATGCTACAGTTGGGCTGGCACAGGCCAGATTGAAAGGAGGCTGGCACAGGCTGGGCCAAAAGAGACTGAACACATGGCTGTGTCCCTTTTTATCCTTCTGAGTTTCGAGCTCTTTTGGGCAGTCCTTAATCTTGGACCCAATAATCTGACAGGCTTCGATCATTGCCTTCGATTTTGGCCAATAAAGGGGCGGGTGCCTTGGTGGCTGGGCGGGTCCTTAGCGGTCATTGACCTTGGCAGTTGGGCTCTCTGAGTAAAGGGAGTGGCACCGATCAGTCTGTGGCTGTATCGGTTTCTTGAGTGCAGTCCTATTGTTCTGGGGAGATGGGCCATTAGAATGCAAACGAGCGGGGGTTTCGATCAGATCTAGCTATCTGGGTTGCAAATACACAGAGCTCTGTATCTGCCTGAGTCCTGGGTTGGTCATAATTCCCATGGTCCTTTGCAGGTGGCCATCTCAGATGGCTACAATACAGCACTGTATACCGCCAGTCACATACTCATAGGACAGCAATAATCAATCACTGTCCTTTAGGTCATGAATGTTCAGGAGTCATGACTCACTCAGGGGTCGTAATTCTCTCAAGAGCACAACACTCAGGGGTCTGTGTTCAATCACTGGTCAGCACGGTAGCACAGTGGTTAGCACAGTTGCTTCACAGCTCCAGGTTCCTAAGTTGATTGATTGATTGATTTGATTTATTGTCACATGTACCGAATCACAGTGAAAAGTATTTTTCTGCGGCCGAGGAACATACACAGTATGTACATAGTAGACACAAGAATAATCAACAGGGAATATTGGCAAATGGTACATCGACGAAACAGTGATTGGTTACAGTGTGGAACAGGGGGCCAAACAAAGCAAATACGTCATGAATAGTGTTCTTACAGGGAACAGATCAGTCTGAGGAGGAGTCGTTGAGGAGTCTGGTAGCTGTGGGGAAGAAGCTGTTCCTATGTCTGGATGTGCGGGTCTTCAGACTTCTGTATCTTCTGCCTGATGGAAGGGTCTGGTAGAGGGCAATGCCTGGGTGGGAGGGGTCTCTGACAATGCTGACTGCCTTCCTGAGGCAGCGGAAGGTGTAGACAGAATCAATGTGGGGGTGGCAAGTTTGTGTGATGCGTTGGGCTGAGTTCACCACAGGCTGCAGTTTCTTGCGATCTTGGGCCGAGCAGTTGCCATACCAGGCTGTGATGCAGCCGGACAGGATGCTCTCTGTAGCACATCTGTAGAAGTTTATGAGAGTCGATGCAGACATGCCAAATTTCTTTAGCTTCTGCAGGAAGGAGAGACGTTGTTGAGCTTTCTTGACTGTTGCATCAACGTGAGTGGATCAGGACAGACTGTTGGTGATGGTGACCCCCAGGAACTTAAAGCTATCGGCCATCTTTATCAGCTATCAGCTAGCCTTTATCAGCAGGGGGATTGAGTTTCGGAGCCACAAGGTCATGCTGCAGCTGTACATAACTCTGGTGCGGCCGCACCTGGAGTACTGCGTGCAGTTCTGGTCACCACATTATAGGAAGGATGTGGAAGCTTTGGAAAGGGTTCAGAGGAGATTTATTAGGATGTTGCCTGGTATGGAGGGAAGGTCTTACGAGGAAAGGCTCAGGGACTTGAGGTTGTTTTCGTTAGAGAGGAGAAGGCTGAGAGGTGACTTAATAGAGACATATAAGATAGTCAGAGGGTTAGATAGGGTGGACAGTGAGAGTCTTTTTCCTCGGATGGTGATGACCAACACGAGGGGACATAGCTTTAAATTGAGGGGTGGTAGATATAGGACAGATGTCAGAGGCAGTTTATTAACTCAGAGAGTAGTAGGGGTGTGGAACGCCCTGCCTGCAACAGTAGTAGACTCGCCAACTTTAAGGGCATTTAAGTGGTCACTGGATAGACATATGGATGAAAATGGAATAGTGTAGGTCAGATAGGCTTCAGATGGTTTCACAGGTCGGCGCAACATCGAGGGCCGAAGGGCCCGTACTGCGCTGTAGTGTTCTATGTTCTATGTTCTATGTTCTATGTTCTATCTCCACTTCGGAGCCATTGATGTAGACGGGAGTGTGTGTTGTGCTACGCTTCCTGAAGTCGATGATCAGTTCCTTGATCTTTCCAACATTTAGAGAGAGGTTGTTTTCGGTACATCATGCAACCAAGTGATTTATCTCCCCTCTGTAGTCTGATTAGTCATTGTTTGAGATACGGCCTACCACAGTCGTATCATCAGCAATTTACAGATTGAGTTGGAGTTAAATCTTGCCACACAGTCATGTGTGTATAGGGAGTACTGTAGAGGACTGAGCACACATCCTTGCGGGGCTCCGGTGTTGTGGACTATTGTGGAGGAGGTGCTGTTGCCGATCCTGACAGATTGCGGTCTGTGGATGAGGAAGTCGAGGATCCAGCTGCACAGGGAGGCGTCAAGTCCAAGATTGCAGAGTTTGGTTATTAGTCTTGTTGGGATAATGGTGTTGAAGGCGGAGCTGTAGTCTATGAACAGCAGTCTGACATAGGTGTCCTTGTTGTCGAGATGTTCGAGTGTTGATTGTAGAGCCAGTGAGATAGCTTCTGCTGTGGACCGGTTGCGGTGATAGGTAAACTGCCGTGGATCAAGACCGTCTGGGAGGCTGGCAGTGATCAGTCTCAGAACTAGCCGCTCGAAGCATTTCATGATAACAGACGTTAGGGCCTTCAGTCGATAGTTGTTGAGACAGGCTACCTTGTTCTTCTTTGGCACTGGTATTATGGTGGCCTTCTTGAAGGAGGTGGGGACCTCAGAGCGGAAGAGTGAGGTGGTGAAGATATCGATTCCCAGCTTGGGTCACTGTTTGTGCGGAGTCTGCTGGTTCTCCCCTTGTCTGCATGGGTTTCCTCCGGGTGCTCCGGTTTCCTCCCACAGTCCAAAGATGTGCAGGTTAGGTGGATTGGCCATGCTAAATTGACCTTAGTGTCCAAAATTGTCCTTAGTGTCCAAAGAGGCTAAGGTGGGGTTACTGGGTTACGGGGATAGGGTGTGGGCTTAAGTAGGGTGCTCTTTCCAAAGGCCGGTGCAGACTCAATGGGCCGAATGGCCTCCTTCTGTACCGTAAATTCTATGATTTATGATCGGTTCAAGATATAGCGACAGCCTCTGTCCGATCAGCTGCTGTTCTCGCTCCCTGGCTGCACATCCTGTTCTTCAGAGCAGACCAGACCCCCGCAGACTTACTGCTCCCATAGCCCTCAGCCTGACACAGAGTTAGCTCTGCGTTTCTTAGAATCATAAAATAGTACAGCACAGAATGGAGTCCTTTCAGCTCACTATATCTGTGCCAACTCTATTGAAATAATACAGTGGTAGTAAGTTTCAAAGGAGTAAGACAAGGCTGGATGGCCTCTACTTTATTGCAAGGAGTATTAAAGCTAAAGCGGATGAGTTAAGGGTCATGATTGATACGTGTAATTAATCTTTTAATCTTTATTAGTGTCAAAAGTAGGCTTACATTAACACTGCAATGAAGTTACTGTGAAAAACGCCTAGGCGCCACATTCCGGCGTCTGTTCGGGTACACTGAGTGAGAATTTAGAATGTCCAATTCACCTAACAAGCACATCTTTTGGGACTTGTGGGAGGAAACCGGAGCACCCGGAGGAAACCCACGCAGACACGGGGAGAACATGCAGACTCCACACATTGACCCAAGCTGGAATTGAACCCGGGACTCAGGCGCTGTGATGCAACAGTGCTAACCACCTTGCTACTGTGCCACTAATATGATATAATAGCTAGCACAGAGACATGGCTGAGTGAGGGGCAGGATTGGCAGCTCAACATCCCAGGATATAGAATCTTCAGGCAAGACAGAGGAAGGGGTAGAAGAGGAGGAGGCATTGCATTATTAGTTAAGGAGGCAGTTACTCTGGTAAGGAGAGGTGATATTTTGGAGTGAGCATCAAATCAAGCTTTGTGGGTAGAGCTTAGGAATAGAAAAAGGACAGCTACGTTGCTGGATGTTTATTATTGACCCCAAGACAGTCAGGGGAAAATTGAGCCGCAATTTGTGGAGGGGAGTAAAAATAAGAGGGTAATTATATTAGGTGATTTCGACTTTCCAAAAAAATAATTGAGATAGCCATCATGTTAAGGGCTGAGATGGAGTAGAGTTCTTAAAATGTATACAGGAGAATTTTTTAGCTCAACATGTGGGGGGTCCAACAAGGGATGGTGCCGGGCTGGATCTAATCCTGGGGACTGAAGCTGGACTGGTGGTTGATGTGTTGCTGGGGAACATTTTCGAGAGAGCGAAGTACAATTTAAATTTGTTATGGACAAGAAATAGACAAGTTGCAAAAAGGCGTTTTGGATTGGGGGAGAGTAGATTTTAACAAAATCAGGCAGGTTCTGGCCAATGTAGACTGGAAAGAGTTACTTGTGGGGAAACCTACAGAAGAGCAATGGGGGTGGGGGGGGGGAGTTGAAAGATGAAATGGAGAGGATACAGGCCCAAACTGTTCCCTCTAGGGTAATAGGAAACTGTAACAAAGCCAGAGAACCATGTATAACCAAGACATTCAGAATACAATGAGAAGGAAAAGAGAGGTTTTTAACAAGTACAAGTGGAGCATGTCTGCAGAGCATTAGTGGAGTACAGAAAGTGCAGGATGGAGCTGAAATAAATCAATTAGGAGAGGAAAGAGGGGATATGAGAAAGCTCTGGCTGGTAACAATAGGGAAAATCCCAAGATATTCTAGAAGTATATCAATGGGAAGAGGATAACCAGGAAAGAGTAGGGCCTATTAAAGACCAAGGGGGAAATCTGTGGGTAGAGCCAGAGGACATTGGTAGGCTGTTGAACAAATATTTCACATTTGTCTTCACCCAAGAGAATGAGGAGGTAGTTATGGAACCCGGGGAGAGAGATCATGAGGTTCTTGAACAAATTGTCACAGGGAGTGACAAGGTACTGGAGGTATTGGCGGGCTTAAAAGTGGACAAATCTCCAGGTCCGGATGAATTGTGTCCCAGGCTGAGTGGGAGGTGAGGGAGTGATTGCCAGGGCTTTGACTCAAATTTTTAATTCCTCTCTGGCCACTGGGGAGGTGCCAGAGGACTGGAGAACAACTACTGTGGTCCCACTATTAGAGAAAGGTTGTAGGGACAAGCCAGGGAACTACAGACCAGTGAGCCTCACATCAGTGGTGGGGGAAACTACTGGAGAAGATTCTGAAGGCGAGAATCTTATCTCCATTTAGGAGAGGCAAGGTTTGATCAGGGATAGTCAGCACGGCTTTGTCAGAGGGAGGTCATACCGAACAAATCTGATTGAATTTTTTGAGCACGTAAGTGTATAGATGAGGATAGTGGAGTTGATGTTGTTTTCAGTGATTTCAACAAAGCCTTCGACAAGGTCCCACTTGGGAAACCTGTTAAGAAGGCAAATGCACATGGGCTACAGGGTGATTTGATAGGTGGATTCATAATTGGCTTAGGTGTAGGAGACAGAGGGTGGTGATAGACGACTACTTTAGTGTCTGGAAGGCAGTATCCAGTGGCGTACCACAGGGATCTGTGCTGGGTCCCATGTTGTTTGTCATTTATATAAATGACATAGATGACGATGTGGGGGGTAGGATCGGTAAGTTTGTGGATGACATAAAGATTGGTCGGGTGGATAACAGCGAGATTGAGTGTCTTGGATTACAGGGAGATATAGACTGTAAAGTGTGTTATGGGAGAGGTGTTTTCAGAACCCCAAAATGTATCATGGAGTTCAACCAACCCCCACCTTTAATGGATTGTTGCTTCTGAAGCACACGGCTTGTTCCCCAGGTGTAGTATTACAATTATGGACATGTGGTTTTTAAAACAAAACAATGTTTATTCCATGAACTCAAATTAACCTTTTAAATAAACATTGGATCTCTTAACACCCCTTACTTCAAAGATAACCCCGACAATAATACAACACCACCCAATCCTGCAAACTGTTCCTTTACACATCCAAAAGACTTAACAAATCCTTCAAACAGAAGCACATTAGATTTATATTCAATACTGAGACCTTTTTTACAATTCCGATTTCACCGAAGGATTAAGAGATAGTCCTTCATGGCAGAGATCACCAGCAATGCAGCTCACAGCCACACCCAAGCTTTTCTTCAAACTGAAACTAAAACTCCCAAAAAGCAGAAGTGAGCTCAGCTCCCCCCCGTGACATCACTTCAGTAATATGATCAGCTTTATTTCTTAAAGGTACATTTCTTAAACATCCAATTCTTAAAGGCACTCTCACATGACAAGTGTGAGGTGATTTACTTTGGAAGGAGTAATTTAACAAGGAAGTATACTATGAAAGGTCTGGCACTGGGAAGTTCTGAAGAACAAAGGGACCTTGGTATATTTGTCCATAGATCTCTGAAGGCAGAAGGGTAGGTTAACAGAATGGTGAAAAAGGCCTATGGGACACTTGCCTTTCAATCAATCGGGGCACAGATTACAAAAGCAGGGAGGTCATGTTGGAACCAAAAAGAAAATGCTGGAAAATCTCAACAGGACTGGCAGCATCTGTAGGGTCTTCTGTTAAAATGGCAAGCAACGGGAAGGTCAGGGTCCTAAATGCACACAGACCGGAGATGCTCAGCAAAGTGATCACCCAGCCTGCGATTGGTCTCTCCGATATAGAGAAGACCACATTGGGAGCAGCGAATACAGTAGACCAAATTGGAAGAGATGCAAGTGAAACGCTGCTTAACCTGGAATGAGTGTTTTGGGCCTGGGATGTTCAGCATGGAAGAGGTAAAGGGGCAGGTGTTACACCTTCTGCGATTGCATGGGAAGGTGCCATGAAGGAAGGTCACGTTGGAGTTGTATAGAGCTTTGGTGAGGTCACAGCTGGAGCACTGTGTATAATTCTGGTCGCCACATTACAGGAAGGATGTGATTCCACTGGAGGGGGTGCAAAGGCGATTCACCAGGATGTTGCCTGGGATGGAACATTTTTGTTATGGAGAGAGGTTAGATAGGCTGGGGTTGTTTTCGCTGGAGCAGAGAAGACTGGGGGGGCGACATGATCGAGGTGCACAAGATTATGAGGGGCATGGACAGGGTGGATAGGGAGCAGCTATTACCCTTCGTTGAAGGGTCAGTTACGAGGGGACACAAGTTCAAAGTGAGGGGTGGAAGGTTTAGGGGGGATTTGAGTAAAAATGTTTTTACCCAGAGGGTGGTGATGGTCTGGAATGCACTGCCTGGGAGGGGGGTAAAGGCGGGCTGCCTTACATCCTTTAAAAAGTACCTGGGTGAGCACTTAGCATGTCTGAGCATTCAAGGCTATGGGCCAAGTGCTGGCAAGTGGGATTAAGTGGACATATCGGGGCCTTTCATTCATCGGTGCAGACTCGATGGGCCGCAGGGCCTCTTCTGCACTGTATTATTCTGTGGGCAATCTGATTCGTCCCATTCTCCCAGCTTTTCCCAAATTCCGAAAGTTATCTTTCTCCTCCAGTATTTATCAAATTCCTGTAGATTACAGTTGACTCTGTAACCGCATCCTACCAGACAGTGCATTCCAAAATGCCACCTCTGCCAATCACCTTAAATCTGTATCTTCAACCCTTCACCCACGGGGAGATAGTTTATCTTTATTATTCCCTCTATGATTTTAATCTATCAAGTCCCCTCGTAGGCTTCTCTGCTCGAAGGTGACCAACCCCAGCCTCCCCCAGGAACTGCAGTCCCTCATTCTTTGCACCAGTAAATTATTTCTGTACTCTCTGAGTGTGGTGCCCAGAACTGGACACATTGCTCCACCTGGGGACGTATTCATGTTACATTCAGGTTTGGCATCACCCCCTGACACCCACAGGCTGGGCCCAAACCAACTAAACGGCTTGAAAGATGGGGGAATTTTGGACGTGAGTGTTACGACATCCTTGGCCAGTGAGCAGCCAATTCTAGCCCCACTTGACCTGGAGTCGCAACGCAGTTTAAATTAACTCTTAATTGTCAAAATACCTGAAGTCTTTTCTCTTTGGCTGCCCGTAATTACAGTCACTAGGTTTGTAAATGTCAACATAATTAACATTTATTCGAAATAATAACTATAATTAAATGGGCAACAAATACATCTGGTTAACTACTATCTAATTTCTAACAACCCCCACTTAACTCATCCCACCCGCTACACTCGCACACAAGACAGACAACCACAGAAGGGGAAGAGGGGTGTAAAAATAATGCTAAAAGTAAAAGGATAAAAGTCTTTGCTTCAGATGGACATCTTCCAGTTGGATTCTTTCAGTCTAGGCCTCCAGTTGGATGTCTTTGCTTTTAATCTGGAATGGTTTTCACTGTTGACTCATTAGGCTCTCAAGACTGCTCTGCAGACTCAGAAACGGCAGACAGGAAACATTTGAAGCAAGAGAGATAGAGCAACACACAGCTTCTCCTCGCTGCATCCAGGACCTTTCTCCCGGGTTCCCTGAAAGCACCACACCTGGCAGGACCCAATCACTGTCTATCGCTGGGCAGAATGCAGTCCCTGGCCATTCCATTGGCCACCAGCTAGCCAATCAAACTGAATCCCTCCAAACCCTCGGCTGCCATAAAGCCTGAGTTCTTCGGTTCAAAATCTAAATCTTCATAGCTCAGTGTACAATTTTTGAACTTAAGAGTCATCACTTCTGTTGTGTTATGCTTCTTCATGTAGCGTTAGCTGCTTCCTTGATGTATACTCTGCAAGGGAAGGTTCAGACTTGGAGATAGGTTTAACACATTTATTAAACAGTTAACAATTCTCCTACTTGAGTTCGACTCTCCTGCTGATCTTGCCACAGTAACTCAATCTAACTAACCAGTCTGCTCTAAGCCATGCGGTGGGTGTGATGCTTCCTGATCTGCCCCTGTCTCTCTGAGTGTCACCAGTAGAAAGAGGAAGAGCATGTGTGCCCTGTCCTTTTATATGGATAGCCATTTGTGGTAGTGTCACCTCTGGGTGTGTCTTGACTGCCCATTGGTCGTGCCCTACCTTACTGACCTATTGGTTGAATGTCTGTGTGCCATGATGTCTTTGGTGCTCCCTCTAGTGTTTATTTAGTCTTAGTGTATTTGCATTAACCCCTTGTGTATCTACCCCTTGTGGTGATATGATGCATATCACCACAACTTCCTCTGCTTGACTTAAAGGTTTGCCTTCATTAAATATCCATGGATCAAAGTGATAACGACAAAGTAAAAGAAATGGAAAATAAGGGAATCAACAGGAAGGGACCTTGCAGTGAGCAAGTTATGCGCAGAAAGCCAGCATCCCCAAATCTCCCCAAATCTCCTCAATCTTTCAGGTACATCAACCCAACCCTTCCAAAGCACACAGCTCCACTCCTCCAAGCTCGACTCGAAAACCCCAGCTCCCCACAATTCAACATCACAACCAGATTTCCTGGCATTTTAATTGTAATTTGTTAATTGTCTTTCAGAGTCATAGAATTTACAGTGCAGACGGAGGCCATTTGGCCCATCGAGTCTGCACTGGCTCTTGGAAAGAGCACCGTACTTAAGCCCACACTTCCATCCTATCCCCGTAACCCAGCAACCTTACATAACCTAAGGGCAATTTTTGCATGACCAATCCACCTAATCTGCATGACAGTGGCTAATCAATACTTAAGAAAAGAATGAACACAACGCAACAGTTACACATTCCTTACTGACACAAAAACACAATAAAAATGACCGATGGCTAACCAAATAAATTAAGGAGGTATTGTAATGGGCCAGGGTTTAGAGAACCCCAAAGTGTATCATGGAGTTCACCTGACCCACAACTTTTAATAGATTGTGGTATGGGGAGCACACGGCCCACTCTACAGGTGTGGTACAGCAGAAATGGAAAAGTATTTTTTAAAGCAAAACAATGTTTATTCTATGAACTCAAGTTAACCTTTTTAAAACATACAGTGAACATCTTGGCAACCATTAATTCAAATATAACCCCCAAAGAATACAACACTAAGTAACCCTTTAAGCTTTCCTTTTAACATCCGTAAGACTTAAAACACATTTGACCAGAAGCACATTAGGTTTACATTCACTACTGAGAACATTTATAATCATCCCGCTGACACTGACTCTGTACTTTCAGTTTCCTTGACTACATTTCCATGACAGAAATAGAAGTCACCTGGAAAATTGGAAAACTTCCCCGACTGCAGCCTGTTAAACGCACTCCAGCCGAAAGCCAAGGATGGTTGGGTAAGGAGGGTATGGGGCTCTGGAGGGGTTTGAATTCAAGGATGAGAACTTTAAAATCGAGGTGTTGCTGGACTGGGAGCCAATGATCAGCGACCTCAGGGGTGATGGATAAATAGAACACGGTGCTCGTTCAGGAATGGGCAACACAGCTTTGGATGATTTGAAATTAATGGAGGGTGGAATATTGGGATAGTCAGATCTGGGGCTACAAACGCACGGTCAAGGTCCTCAACCTCTCCTCACTCTCTTGTGGATGCGCCCCACCTGGGACCATGTCTTTAGGTGACCACCTGAACCTGGACTAGGAGTTGTTACTTGCAAAGTGCAGGAAATGGTTTTGCTTAAATCCCATTAGCGCCAAATGGTGAATATGATCACAGCACCTGTCTGCATCCCGCTGTTGGAGATACACGCGGGTCAGTCCTACAACCTAGTCTCAAACTCTGAAGGCAGCTCTGAGGGAGTGTTGTATTGTTGGAGGTGCTGTCTTTCAGATTAGATGTTAATCCAGGGCCCTGGTTTGGATGAAAGATCTCCAGGCACTATTTCAAAGAAGAACAGGCAGGTGTCCTGGCCGATATTTAACAACACCACTGAAACAGATGATTTGGTCGGTATCGCATTTGCTTTGTGGGATCTTGCTGTGTACACATTGGTTGCTGAGATTCCTCTATAAACAGTGATGACACTTCAGAAATACTTCATTCGAGGTAATGGGCGGGATTCAAACAAAAGGGAACTACGCCCCCGAGCGAGCTTGTCTAGCTGCGTGCTTCCCTGTGCTCGCAGTGCTGAGAAACACATGGCTATACAACACCACTCACGTTAAATAAGGGGCCTCAGCGGGGAGGTCACACATCGCCCTGTTTTCCACACTGATACGCTCCGCTCTCCGGAACACCTCAGTGTAGCGGGAGATAGGGACGCATTTTTAAATGGCGTCCCGAAATCCGAGGCCCCCAAAGTGACCCCCCGACCCCCCCAACACACTATAGGAAGGTCCCCACTCCCCCCAACACCCATGAGGGCATTCCCAGTCCAATCAGCAACACACAAAAAATGCCAGTTTGGCTCATTGGCAGTGGTAACCTGGCAGTGCCAACTGGGTATCTCAACAGTGCCAGGCTGGCACTCGTCTGGCACTGCCAGGGTGCCCAGGTGGGACCAGCAGTGCCAGGGTACCAGCCTTTCCAAAGGGCATGCACCTGGGGACCTCCGATCCCCTGCGAGACCCCCCCCCCCCACGAGTGCCATTCTGTCTGGTAACAGTAAGAAATCTGACAACACCAGGTGAATGAGGAATCCCGGGAATGAGAAATGAGGATTCACCCGAGGAAGGAGCAGTGCTCCGAAAGCTAGTGTTTGAAACAAACCTGTCGGACTTTAACCTGGTGTTGTAAGACTTCTTACTGTGCCCAGCCCAGTCCAACGCCGGCATCTCCGCATTCTGTGTGGTGACCTTTGTGGCGACCAGTACTGAACGGCACTCACCCGAGATCTCTAAGGCAAAGAGGATAGATTCCAATGCCTCGCGTGCCTCGGGAAACTGCACATTTGCCAAAAAGTGATCCCGCCCACAATGGACGCAACATCGTTAAATCTCCGGAAGCGTTGCGAGCCAGGGAGATACCGGGAGCGGGGTCTCCCGGCTTTTATCGCTGCGGCGAGCTGCTTTTCGGGCGCAGCGTGGTCACTAGATCGCGGCCAAAGTGTTTTGGGCTGTGCTGGGGTGATGAACGGCGATATGTAAATGCAAGTTCCTCTTCCAAAACTTTCTTCTATCAGATCTGAGTTGTTGCATTTCGAGCTACTTCTCAACAGCCACAGGAACCGTTATTTGCAAAATACAGGAAATGGTTTAACACATGCTGCGTGTTATGTTTGTGGTGTGTGAGTGTGGAGGAGACAGGGAACTGCCAACCTCAACTTCAAACATTCATTTCCGCCTCCTGATAGTTCTGTGGGTGAAAGCAGAGTGCGGTGTTGAGCAAGGAACCAGAGGAACAGGAGGAGACCATTCAGCCCACCCGCCTGTTCTGCTATTCGATCAGAACATGGCTGATCTCGGCTCCATTTAACCGCCTTTGCTCCGTCTCTCTTGAAGACCCTTAACTCACAAAAACCTACCAATCTCAGTCTTGAAAGTTTAATTACTCTTCAGCCCCCCCCCCCCCCCCCCCCCCCCCCACAACCCCGCCGACCTCCCGAGCCTTCTGAGAGAGAACGTTCTTTAGATTTCCTGGGGCGGAATTCTCCGTAAGCCGACGCTCAAATCGGGAAAGGAGATTGGGCAGACAATTGGTTCCGATGTCAAAATTGCGGCAGGCGCCGATTTGATGCCAAATTGCAATGGTCCAGCGCCTCTACAGCGGCGTCAATGTGTTCCAGAACGCATGTACAGTAAACACCATTTGCATTTCATTAGCAGGCCCGACCACCGGTATTCTCTGGGGCCTCCATAATTCTCCGCCTCCGACGGGCCGAGTTCCCGATGGCACGGTTCACTTGTGCTTTTAAAAATCATGAAACTGGCGTGGCGGATGCTGAGGGCGAGAGAGAGGGTACAACACTGTCTCAACATCGCCGGAGTTTGCTGTCAGTTGTGCCGCTGGCCGGGGGGCTTCTGCCGCTGGCCGGGGGGCTTCTGCCAGGGTTGGGGGGGGGGGGGGGAGTAGTGGGGGTGGCCAGGAGGTGGGCTCTGGGGTCGGGGTGGACGGGCATGGAGCACCATTGCCACAGCAGGAAAGGCAGCCATGCAGCTGTGCACGCTGCTGACTGCCCACTGTGAATTTAGGGCCCCGGGTCCCTATTTGTGTCCCCCCAAGGCCACCCCCCCGGGTGCCCTCTGGCCTCAGCCGACACTTCAGCTGTAGGGGCCGCTCCAGCACGACCAGTGCCATCTTGGTGGCTGGGATGAGTGTGTGTGGGGAGTGTAATGTGTGTGTGCGGCTGGGATGAGTGTGTGTGGGGAGTGTAATGTGTATGTGCGGCTGGGATGAGTGTGTGTGGGGAGTGTAATGTGTGTGTACGGCTGGGATGAGTGTGTGTGGGGAGTGTAATGTGTGTGTGCGGCTGGGATGAGTGTGTATGGGGAGTGTAATGTGTGTGCGCGGCTGGGATGAGTGTGTGTGGGGAGTGTAATGTGTGTGTGAGGCTGGGAAAAGTGAGTGTGGGGAGTGTAAAGTGTGTGTGAGGCTGGGATGAGTGTGTGTGGGGAGTGTAATGTGTGTGTGGGGCTGGGATGAGTGTGTGTGGGGAGTGTAATGTGTGTGTGGGGCTGGGATGAGTGTGTGTGGGGAGTGTAATGTGTGTGTGCGGCTGGAATGAGTGTGTGTGGGGAGTGTAATGTGTGTGTGGGGCTGGGATGAGTGTGTGTGGGGAGTGTAATGTGTGTGTGGGGCTGGGATGAGTGTGTGTGGGGAGTGTAATGTGTGTGTGCGGCTGGAATGAGTGTGTGTGGGGAGTGTAATGTGTGTGTGCGGCTGGGATGAGTGTGTGTGGGGAGTGTAATGTGTGCGTGCGGCTGGGATGAGTGTGTGTGGGGAGTGTAATCTGTGTGTGGGGCTGGGATGAGTGTGTGTGGGGAGTGTAATGTGTGTGCGGCTGGGATGAGTGTGTATGGGGAGTGTAATGTGTGTGTGCAGCTGGGATGAGTGTGTGTGGGGAGTGTAATGTGTGTGTGGGGCTGGGATGAGTGTGTGTGGGGAGTGTAATGTGTGTGTGCGGCTGGGATGAGTGTGTGTGGGGAGTGTAATGTGTGTGCGGCTGGGATGAGTGTGTGTGGGGAGTGTAATGTGTGTGTGTGGCTGGGATGAGTGTGTGTGGGGAGTGTAATGTGTGTGTGGGGCTGGGAAGAGTGTGTGTGGGGAGTGTAATGTGTGTGTGCGGCTGGGATGAGTGTGTGTGGGGAGTGTAATGTGTGTGTGTGGCTGGGATGAGTGTGTGTGGGAAGTGTAATGTGTGTGTGCGGCTGGGATGAGTGTGTGTGGGGGGTGTAATGTGTCCACGGCTGGGATGAGTGTGTGTGGGGAGTGTAATGTGTGTGTGTGGCTGGGATGAGTGTGTGTGGGAAGTGCAATGTGTGTGTGCGGCTGGGATGAGTGTGTGTGGGTGGTGTAATGTGTGCACGGCTGGGATGAGTGTGTGGGGGGAGTGTAATGTGTGTGTGCGGCTGGGATGAGTGTGTGTGGGGAGTGTAATGTGTGTGTGCGGCTGGGATGAGTGTGTGTGGGGAGTGTAATGTGTGTGTGAGGCTGGGATGAGTGTGTGTGGGAAGTGTAATGTGTGTGTGCGGCTGGGATGAGTGTGTGTGGGGAGTGTAATGTGTGTGCGGCTGGGATGAGTGTGTGTGGGGAGTGTAATGTGTGTGCGGCTGGGATGAGTGTGTGTGGGGAGTGTAATGTGTGTGTGCGCCTGAGATGAGTGTGTGTGGGGGGTGTAATGTGTGTGTGAGGCTGGGATGAGTGTGTGTGGGGAGTGTAATGTGTGTGTGGCTGGGATGAGTGTGTGTGGGGAGTGTAATGTGTGTGTGTGGCTGGGATGAGTGTGTGTGGAGAGTGTAATGTGTGTGCAGCTGGGCTGAATGTATGTGGGGAGTGTAATGCGTGTGTGGGGCTGGGCTGAGTGTATGTGGGAGTGTAATGTGTGTGTGCGGCTGGGATGAGTGTGCGTGGGGAGTGTAATGTGTGTGTGGGGCTGGGATGAGTGTGTGTGGGGAATGTAATGCGTGTGTGCGGCTGGGCTGAGTGTGTGTGGGGAGTGTAATGTGTGTGTGCGGCTGGGATGAGTGTGTGTGGGGAGTGTAATGTGTGTGAGGCTGGGATGAGTGTGTGTGGGGAGTGTAATGTGTGTGTGCGGCTGGGATGAGTGTGTGTGGGGAGTGTAATGTGTGTGTGTGGCTGGGATGAGTGTGTGTGGGGAGTGTAATGTGTGTGTGAGGCTGGGATGAGTGTGTGTGTGGGGAGTGTAATGTGTGTGTGAGGCTGGGATGAGTGTGTGTGGGGAGTGTAATGTGTGTGTGGGGCTGGGATGAGTGTGTGTGGGGAGTGTAATGTGTGGGTGTGGCTGGGATGAGTGTGTGTGGGGAGTGTAATGTGTGGGTGTGGCTGGGATGAGTGTGTGTGGGGAGTGTAATGTGTGTGTGAGGCTGGGATGAGTGTGTGTGGGGAGTGTAATGTGTGGGTGTGGGTGGGATGAGTGTGTGTGGGGAGTGTGTTGGCTGGGATGAGTGTGTGTGGGGAGTGTGTTGGCTGGGATGAGTGTGTGTGGGGAGTGTAAAGTGTGGGTGTGGCTGGGATGAGTGTGTGTGGGGAGTGTGTTGGCTGGGATGAGTGTGTGTGGGGAGTGTGTTGGCTGGGATGAGTGTGTGTGGGGAGTGTAATGTGTGGGTGTGGCTGGGACGAGTGTGTGTGGGGAGTGTGTTGGCTGGGATGAGTGTGTGTGGGGAGTGTGTTGGCTGGGATGAGTGTGTGTGGGGAGTGTAGTGTGTGTGTGAGGCTGGGATGAGTGTGTGTGTGGGAGGCTGGGATGAGTGTGTGTGGGGAGTGTAATGTGTGTGTGAGGCTGGGATGAGTGTGTGTGGGGAGTGTGTTGGCTGGGATGAGTGTGTGTGGGGAGTATGTTGGCTGGGATGAGTGTGTGTGGGGAGTGTAGTGTGTGTGGGAGGCTGGGATGAGTGTGTGTGGGGAGTGTAATGTGTGTGTGAGGCTGGGATGAGTGTGTGTGGGGAGTGTGTTGGCTGGGATGAGTGTGTGTGGGGAGTGTGTTGGCTGGGATGAGTGTGTGTGGGGAGTGTGTTGGCTGGGATGAGTGTGTGTGGGGAGTGTAATGTGTGGGTGTGGCTGGGATGAGTGTGTGTGGGGAGTGTGTTGGCTGGGATGAGTGTGTGTGGGGAGTGTGTTGGCTGGGATGAGTGTGTGTGGGGAGTGTGTTGGCTGGGATGAGTGTGTGTGGGGAGTGTAAAGTGTGGGTGTGGCTGGGATGAGTGTGTGTGGGGAGTGTAATGTGTGGGTGTGGCTGGGACGAGTGTGTGTGGGGAGTGTGTTGGCTGGGATGAGTGTGTGTGGGGAGTGTGTTGGCTGGGATGAGTGTGTGTGGGGAGTGTAGTGTGTGTGTGAGGCTGGGATGAGTGTGTGTGGGAGGCTGGAATGAGTGTGTGTGGGGAGTGTAATGTGTGTGTGCGGCTGGGATGAGTGTGTGTGGGGAGTGTAATGTGTGTGCGGCTGGGATGAGTGTGTGTGGGGAGTGTAATGTGTGTGTGTGGCTGGGATGAGTGTGTGTGGGGAGTGTAATGTGTGTGTGGGGCTGGGATGAGTGTGTGTGGGGAGTGTAATGTGTGTGTGCGGCTGGGATGAGTGTGTGTGGGGAGTGTAATGTGTGTGTGTGGCTGGGATGAGTGTGTGTGGGAAGTGTAATGTGTGTGTGCGGCTGGGATGAGTGTGTGTGGGGGTGTAATGTGTGCACGGCTGGGATGAGTGTGTGTGGGGAGTGTAATGTGTGTGTGTGGCTGGGATGAGTGTGTGTGGGAAGTGTAATGTGTGTGTGCGGCTGGGATGAGTGTGTGTGGGGGGTGTAATGTGTGCACGGCTGGGATGAGTGTGTGTGGGGAGTGTAATGTGTGTGTGAGGCTGGGATGAGTGTGTGTGGGGGGTGTAAGGTGTGCACCGCTGGGATGAGTGTGTGTGGGGAGTGTAATGTGTGTGTGCGGCTGGGATGAGTGTGTGTGGGGAGTGTAATGTGTGTGTGAGGCTGGGATGAGTGTGTGTGGGGAGTGTAATGTGTGTGTGCGGCTGGGATGAGTGTGTGTGGGGAGTGTAATGTGTGTGTGTGGCTGGGATGAGTGTGTGTGGGGAGTGTAATGTGTGTGTGAGGCTGGGATGAGTGTGTGTGTGGGGAGTGTAATGTGTGTGTGAGGCTGGGATGAGTGTGTGTGGGGAGTGTAATGTGTGTGTGGGGCTGGGATGAGTGTGTGTGGGGAGTGTAATGTGTGGGTGTGGCTGGGATGAGTGTGTGTGGGGAGTGTAATGTGTGGGTGTGGCTGGGATGAGTGTGTGTGGGGAGTGTAATGTGTGTGTGAGGCTGGGATGAGTGTGTGTGGGGAGTGTAATGTGTGGGTGTGGGTGGGATGAGTGTGTGTGGGGAGTGTGTTGGCTGGGATGAGTGTGTGTGGGGAGTGTGTTGGCTGGGATGAGTGTGTGTGGGGAGTGTAATGTGTGGGTGTGGCTGGGATGAGTGTGTGTGGGGAGTGTGTTGGCTGGGATGAGTGTGTGTGGGGAGTGTGTTGGCTGGGATGAGTGTGTGTGGGGAGTGTAATGTGTGGGTGTGGCTGGGACGAGTGTGTGTGGGGAGTGTGTTGGCTGGGATGAGTGTGTGTGGGGAGTGTGTTGGCTGGGATGAGTGTGTGTGGGGAGTGTAGTGTGTGTGAGGCTGGGATGAGTGTGTGTGTGGGAGGCTGGGATGAGTGTGTGTGGGGAGTGTAATGTGTGTGTGAGGCTGGGATGAGTGTGTGTGGGGAGTGTGTTGGCTGGGATGAGTGTGTGTGGGGAGTATGTTGGCTGGGATGAGTGTGTGTGGGGAGTGTAGTGTGTGTGGGAGGCTGGGATGAGTGTGTGTGGGGAGTGTAATGTGTGTGTGAGGCTGGGATGAGTGTGTGTGGGGAGTGTGTTGGCTGGGATGAGTGTGTGTGGGGAGTGTGTTGGCTGGGATGAGTGTGTGTGGGGAGTGTGTTGGCTGGGATGAGTGTGTGTGGGGAGTGTAATGTGTGGGTGTGGCTGGGATGAGTGTGTGTGGGGAGTGTGTTGGCTGGGATGAGTGTGTGTGGGGAGTGTGTTGGCTGGGATGAGTGTGTGTGGGGAGTGTGTTGGCTGGGATGAGTGTGTGTGGGGAGTGTAATGTGTGGGTGTGGCTGGGATGAGTGTGTGTGGGGAGTGTAATGTGTGGGTGTGGCTGGGACGAGTGTGTGTGGGGAGTGTGTTGGCTGGGGTGAGTGTGTGTGGGGAGTGTGTTGGCTGGGATGAGTGTGTGTGGGGAGTGTAGTGTGTGTGTGAGGCTGGGATGAGTGTGTGTGGGAGGCTGGGATGAGTGTGTGTGGGGAGTGTAATGTGTGTGTGCGGCTGGGATGAGTGTGTGTGGGGAGTGTAATGTGTGTGCGGCTGGGATGAGTGTGTGTGGGGAGTGTAATGTGTGTGTGTGGCTGGGATGAGTGTGTGTGGGGAGTGTAATGTGTGTGTGGGGCTGGGATGAGTGTGTGTGGGGAGTGTAATGTGTGTGTGCGGCTGGGATGAGTGTGTGTGGGGAGTGTAATGTGTGTGTGTGGCTGGGATGAGTGTGTGTGGGAAGTGTAATGTGTGTGTGCGGCTGGGATGAGTGTGTGTGGGGGGTGTAATGTGTGCACGGCTGGGATGAGTGTGTGTGGGGAGTGTAATGTGTGTGTGTGGCTGGGATTAGTGTGTGTGGGAAGTGTAATGTGTGTGTGCGGCTGGGATGAGTGTGTGTGGGGGGTGTAATGTGTGCACGGCTGGGATGAGTGTGTGTGGGGAGTGTAATGTGTGTGTGAGGCTGGGATGAGTGTGTGTGGGGGGTGTAATGTGTGCACGGCTGGGATGAGTGTGTGTGGGGAGTGTAATGTGTGTGTGCGGCTGGGATGAGTGTGTGTGGGGAGTGTAATGTGTGTGTGCGGCTGGGATGAGTGTGTGTGGGGAGTGTAATGTGTGTGTGAGGCTGGGATGAGTGTGTGTGGGAAGTGTAATGTGTGTGTGCGGCTGGGATGAGTGTGTGTGGGGAGTGTAATGTGTGTGCGGCTGGGATGAGTGTGTGTGGGGAGTGTAATGTGTGTGCGGCTGGGATGAGTGTGTGTGGGGAGTGTAATGTGTGTGTGCGGCTGGGATGAGTGTGTGTGGGGAGTGTAATGTGTGTGTGAGGCTGGGATGAGTGTGTGTGGGGAGTGTAATGTGTGTGTGGCTGGGATGAGTGTGTGTGGGGAGTGTAATGTGTGTGTGTGGCTGGGATGAGTGTGTGTGGGGAGTGTAATGTGTGTGCAGCTGGGCTGAATGTATGTGGGGAGTGTAATGCGTGTGTGGGGCTGGGCTGAGTGTATGTGGGAGTGTAATGTGTGTGTGCGGCTGGGATGAGTGTGCGTGGGGAGTGTAATGTGTGTGTGGGGCTGGGATGAGTGTGTGTGGGGAATGTAATGCGTGTGTGCGGCTGGGCTGAGTGTGTGTGGGGAGTGTAATGTGTGTGTGCGGCTGGGATGAGTGTGTGTGGGGAGTGTAATGTGTGTGTGAGGCTGGGATGAGTGTGTGTGGGGAGTGTAATGTGTGTGTGCGGCTGGGATGAGTGTGTGTGGGGAGTGTAATGTGTGTGTGTGGCTGGGATGAGTGTGTGTGGGGAGTGTAATGTGTGTGTGAGGCTGGGATGAGTGTGTGTGTGGGGAGTGTAATGTGTGTGTGAGGCTGGGATGAGTGTGTGTGGGGAGTGTAATGTGTGTGTGTGGCTGGGATGAGTGTGTGTGGGGAGTGTAATGTGTGTGTGAGGCTGGGATGAGTGTGTGTGTGGGGAGTGTAATGTGTGTGTGAGGCTGGGATGAGTGTGTGTGGGGAGTGTAATGTGTGTGTGGGGCTGGGATGAGTGTGTGTGGGGAGTGTAATGTGTGGGTGTGGCTGGGATGAGTGTGTGTGGGGAGTGTAATGTGTGGGTGTGGCTGGGATGAGTGTGTGTGGGGAGTGTAATGTGTGTGTGAGGCTGGGATGAGTGTGTGTGGGGAGTGTAATGTGTGGGTGTGGCTGGGATGAATTTGTGTGGGGAGTGTGTTGGCTGGGATGAGTGTGTGTGGGGAGTGTGTTGGCTGGGATGAGTGTGTGTGGGGAGTGTAATGTGTGGGTGTGGCTGGGATGAGTGTGTGTGGGGAGTGTGTTGGCTGGGATGAGTGTGTGTGGGGAGTGTGTTGGCTGGGATGAGTGTGTGTGGGGAGTGTAATGTGTGGGTGTGGCTGGGACGAGTGTGTGTGGGGAGTGTGTTGGCTGGGATGAGTGTGTGTGGGGAGTGTAGTGTGTGTGTGAGGCTGGGATGAGTGTGTGTGTGGGAGGCTGGGATGAGTGTGTGTGGGGAGTGTAATGTGTGTGTGAGGCTGGGATGAGTGTGTGTGGGGAGTGTGTTGGCTGGGATGAGTGTGTGTGGGGAGTATGTTGGCTGGGATGAGTGTGTGTGGGGAGTGTAGTGTGTGTGGGAGGCTGGGATGAGTGTGTGTGGGGAGTGTAATGTGTGTGTGAGGCTGGGATGAGTGTGTGTGGGGAGTGTGTTGGCTGGGATGAGTGTGTGTGGGGAGTGTGTTGGCTGGGATGAGTGTGTGTGGGGAGTGTGTTGGCTGGGATGAATGTGTGTGGGGAGTGTAATGTGTGGGTGTGGCTGGGATGAGTGTGTGTGGGGAGTGTGTTGGCTGGGATGAGTGTGTGTGGGGAGTGTGTTGGCTGGGATGAGTGTGTGTGGGGAGTGTGTTGGCTGGGATGAGTGTGTGTGGGGAGTGTAATGTGTGGGTGTGGCTGGGATGAGTGTGTGTGGGGAGTGTGTTGGCTGGGATGAGTGTGTGTGGGGAGTGTGTTGGCTGGGATGAGTGTGTGTGGGGAGTGTAATGTGTGGGTGTGGCTGGGACGAGTGTGTGTGGGGAGTGTGTTGGCTGGGATGAGTGTGTGTGGGGAGTGTGTTGGCTGGGATGAGTGTGTGTGGGGAGTGTAGTGTGTGTGTGAGGCTGGGATGAGTGTGTGTGGGAGGCTGGGATGAGTGTGTGTGGGGAGTGTAATGTGTGTGTGAGGCTGGGATGAGTGTGTGTGGGGAGTGTGTTGGGTGGGATGAGTGTGTGTGGGGAGTATGTTGGCTGGGATGAGTGTGTGTGGGGAGTGTAGTGTGTGTGGGAGGCTGGGATGAGTGTGTGTGGGGAGTGTAATGTGTGTGTGAGGCTGGGATGAGTGTGTGTGGGGAGTGTGTTGGCTGGGATGAGTGTGTGTGGGGAGTGTGTTGGCTGGGATGAGTGTGTGTGGGGAGTGTAGTGTGTGTGTGAGGCTGGGATGAGTGTGTGTGGGGAGTGTAGTGTGTGTGTGAGGCTGGGATGAGTGTGTGTGGGGAGTGTAATGTGTGTGTGCGGCTGGGATGAGTGTGTGTGGGGAGTGTAATGTGTGTGCGGCTGGGATGAGTGTGTGTGGGGAGTGTAATGTGTATGTGCGGCTGGGATGAGTGTGTGTGGGGAGTGTAATGTGTGTGTGTGGCTGGGATGAGTGTGTGTGGGAAGTGTAATGTGTATGTGCGGCTGGGATGAGTGTGTGTGGGGAGTGTAATGTGTGTGTGTGGCTGGGATGAGTGTGTGTGGGGAGTGTAATGTGTGTGTGTGGCTGGGATGAGTGTGTGTGGGGAGTGTAATGTGTGTGTGCGGCTGGGATGAGTGTGTGTGGGGAGTGTAATGTGTGTGTGGCTGGGATGAGTGTGTGTGGGGAGTGTAATGTGTGTGTGTGGCTGGGATGAGTGTGTGTGGGGAGTGTAATGTGTGTGTGTGGCTGGGATGAGTGTGTGTGGGGAGTGTAATGTGTGTGTGCGGCTGGGATGAGTGTGTGTGGGGAGTGTAATGTGTGTGTGGCTTGGATGAGTGTGTGTGGGGAGTGTAATGTGTGTGTGGCTGGGATGAGTGTGTGTGGGGAGTATGTGTGGGGAGTGTAGTGTGTGTGTGGCTGGGATGAGTGTGTGTGGGGAGTGTGTGTGGGGAGTGTAGTGTGTGTGTGGCTGGGATGAGTGTGTGTGGGGAGTATGTGTGGGGAGTGTAGTGTGTGTGTGGCTGGGATGAGTGTGTGTGGGGAGTGTGTGTGGGGAGTGTGTGTGGGGAGTGTAGTGTGTGTGTGTGGCTGGGATGAGTGTGTGTGGGGAGTGTAATGTGTGTGTGCGGCTGGGGTGAGTGTGTGTGGGGAGTGTAATGTGTGTGTGTGGGGAGTGTGTGTGGGGAGTGTGTGTGTGGGGAGTGTAATGTGTGTGTGTGGCTGGGATGAGTGTGTGTGGGGAGTGTAATGTGTGTGTGTGGCTGGGATGAGTGTGTGTGGGGAGTGTAATGTGTGTGTGCGGCTGGGATGAGTGTGTGTGGGGAGTGTAATGTGTGTGTGGCTGGGATGAGTGTGTGTGGGGAGTGTAATGTGTGTGTGTGGCTGGGATGAGTGTGTGTGGGGAGTGTAATGTGTGTGTGTGGCTGGGATGAGTGTGTGTGGGGAGTGTAATGTGTGTGTGCGGCTGGGATGAGTGTGTGTGGGGAGTGTAATGTGTGTGTGGCTTGGATGAGTGTGTGTGGGGAGTGTAATGTGTGTGTGGCTGGGATGAGTGTGTGTGGGGAGTATGTGTGGGGAGTGTAGTGTGTGTGTGGCTGGGATGAGTGTGTGTGGGGAGTGTGTGTGGGGAGTGTAGTGTGTGTGTGGCTGGGATGAGTGTGTGTGGGGAGTGTGTGTGGGGAGTGTGTGTGGGGAGTGTAGTGTGTGTGTGTGGCTGGGATGAGTGTGTGTGTGGAGTGTAATGTGTGTGTGCGGCTGGGATGAGTGTGTGTGGGGAGTGTAATGTGTGTGTGTGGCTGGGGTGAGTGTGTGTGGGGGGTGTAATGTGTGTGTGTGGCTGGGATGAGTGTGTGTGGGGAGTGTAATGTGTGTGTGCGGCTGGGATGAGTGTGTGTGTGGAGTGTAATGTGTGTGTGCGGCTGGGGTGAGTGTGTGTGGGGAGTGTAATGTGTGTGTGTGGCTGGGGTGAGTGTGTGTGGGGAGTGTAATGTGTGTGTGAGGCTGGGATGAGTGTGTGTGGGGAGTGTAATGTGTGTGTGTGGCTGGGATGAGTGTGTGTGGGGAGTATGTGTGGGGAGTGTAGTGTGTGTGTGGCTGGGATGAGTGTGTGTGGGGAGTGTGTGTGGGGAGTGTGTGTGGGGAGTGTAGTGTGTGTGTGTGGCTGGGATGAGTGTGTGTGGGGAGTGTAATGTGTGTGTGCGGCTGGGGTGAGTGTGTGTGGGGAGTGTAATGTGTGTGTGTGGGGAGTGTGTGTGGGGAGTGTGTGTGTGGGGAGTGTAATGTGTGTGTGTGGCTGGGATGAGTGTGTGTGGGGAGTGTAATGTGTGTGTGTGGCTGGGATGAGTGTGTGTGGGGAGTGTAATGTGTGTGTGCGGCTGGGATGAGTGTGTGTGGGGAGTGTAATGTGTGTGTGGCTGGGATGAGTGTGTGTGGGGAGTGTAATGTGTGTGTGTGGCTGGGATGAGTGTGTGTGGGGAGTGTAATGTGTGTGTGTGGCTGGGATGAGTGTGTGTGGGGAGTGTAATGTGTGTGTGCGGCTGGGATGAGTGTGTGTGGGGAGTGTAATGTGTGTGTGGCTTGGATGAGTGTGTGTGGGGAGTGTAATGTGTGTGTGGCTGGGATGAGTGTGTGTGGGGAGTATGTGTGGGGAGTGTAGTGTGTGTGTGGCTGGGATGAGTGTGTGTGGGGAGTGTGTGTGGGGAGTGTAGTGTGTGTGTGGCTGGGATGAGTGTGTGTGGGGAGTGTGTGTGGGGAGTGTGTGTGGGGAGTGTAGTGTGTGTGTGTGGCTGGGATGAGTGTGTGTGTGGAGTGTAATGTGTGTGTGCGGCTGGGATGAGTGTGTGTGGGGAGTGTGTTGGCTGGGATGAGTGTGTGTGGGGAGTGTAATGTGTGTGTGCGGCTGGGATGAGTGTGTGTGGGGAGTGTAATGTGTGTGTGTGGCTGGGATGAGTGTGTGTGGGGAGTGTAATGTGTGTGTGCGGCTGGGATGAGTGTGTGTGGGGAGTGTAATGTGTGTGTGTGGCTGGGATGAGTGTGTGTGGAGAGTGTAATGTGTATGTGCGGCTGGGATGAGTGTGTGTGGGGAGTGTAATGTGTGTGTGCGGCTGGGATGAGTGTGTGTGTGGAGTGTAATGTGTGTGTGCGGCTGGGGTGAGTGTGTGTGGGGAGTGTAATGTGTGTGTGTGGCTGGGGTGAGTGTGTGTGGGGAGTGTAATGTGTGTGTGTGGGGAGTGTGTGTGGGGAGTGTGTGTGGGGGGGGGGTGTAATGTGTGTGTGGCTGCAGCTTGTCAGCCTTCCGAGTGTCAATCATGGATCCGGCGAATCCCGCACCGTTTTCCACTGGAATCGATTGTGTTCCACGTGGCACTGGTGCGAGCCCCTCAATGGTAGCAGAACCGGTCCAGGTGTGGCACCAGTTGTTCTGTCGTGGAAGCCAACAAATTCTTCATCGGCGTCAACACTGGAAACGGAGAATCCCACCCCAGTACTCTCAACATGAAGATCTGCTTCCCAAATAGCCAAGTATCTCGTTTGAGATTCTCCCACCAGAGGAAACACTGGGCTGGATTCTCATCTCCCCCAGCCCCGTGTTTGTCCAGGGCGTGCTGGTCACTGGGGTTGGCCATTGAAGCCACCTCAGTTCCAGCAGCGCGAACCACTGCCGATGAAGGCATGGCAATATATAAATATCTCTAAATTAGAAAGGTGACATAGCCAGTTGCGCAGAGGTGATCTCATCTCTCATTGATGCTGAGAAATGTGGGGCGGGATTCTGCGGTCTGCCAGCCGCGTTCTCCGGCACGGCGCTCCCCCCCCCCCCCCCCCCCCCACAGGCAGCGGGATTCTGCGATCTGCCAGCTGCGTTCTCCGGCATGTCGCGCCCCCCCCCCCCCCCCCACAGGCAGCGGGATTCTGCGGTCCGCCAGCTGCGTTCTCCGGCACGGCGCGCCCCCCCCCCCACAGGCAGCGGGATTCTGCGGTCCGCCAGCCGCGTTCTCCGGCACGGCGCGCCCACCCCCCCCCACAGGCAGCGGGATTCTGCGGTCCGCCAGCCGCGTTCTCCGGCACGGCGCCCCCCCCCCCCCCCACAGGCAGCGGGATTCTGCGGTCTGCCAGCCGCGTTCTCCGGCATGTCGCGCCCCCCCCCCCCCCCCCCCCACAGGCAGCGGGATTCTGCGGTCCGCCAGCCGCGTTCTCCGGCACGGCGCCCCCCCCCCCCACAGGCAGCGGGATTCTGCGGTCCGCCAGCCGCGTTCTCCGGCATGTCGCGCCCCCCCCCCCCCCCACAGGCAGCGGGATTCTGCGGTCCGCCAGCCGCGTTCTCCGGCACGGCGCCCCCCCCCCCCACAGGCAGCGGGATTCTGCGGTCTGCCAGCCGCGTTCTCCGGCATGTCGCGCCCCCCCCCCCCCCCCCCACAGGCAGCGGGATTCTGCGGTCCGCCAGCCGCGTTCTCCGGCACGGCGCCCCCCCCCCCCCACAGGCAGCGGGATTCTGCGGTCCGCCAGCCGCGTTCTCCGGCACGGCGCGCCCCCCCCCCCCCACAGGCAGCGGGATTCTGCGGTCTGCCAGCTGCGTTCTCCGGCATGTCGCGCCCCCCACAGGCAGCGGGATTCTCCTTCCCCGCAGCCGGCCAATGAGGTTTCCCATTGTGGCCACCCCATGCCGTCGGAAAACCCAGGGGTGTGGATGTGCTGCCGGCGGACCAGCAGAATCCCAGTGACGGAAATATCTGCTGGTGAAGTTTCCGAGCCTGGGGAAGTCGAGGTGTTTGGTTGGGTACAGACATTGAGGGAGGTGGGGCGATGGCAGGGAAATGGGGTTGAGGTGAGGATAAGCTCAGACCTAATTGAATAGCAGAGCAGACACGAGGGGCTGAATGGCCGACTCCTGTTCCTGTCCTGGTGTGTCGGAGTGGAAGTCTCCGCACCTTTAGGGGCCAAGCCCTCACATTGAGGGGCTAGGCCCACGCCGGAGTGGTTCCCACTCCGCAGGCTGGCATGAACGGCCTTTGGCGCCACGCCAGCCGGGGCCGAAAGGACTTCGCCGGCCGGCGTACGTCCGCGCATGCGCCGGAGGTTCAGCGGCTGCTGATGTCATACCGGCGCATGCGCAGGGGAGGGGGTCTCTTCCGCCTCCGCCATGGTGAAGGCTATGGCGGAGGCGGAAGATAAAACAGTGCCCCCCACGGCACAGGCCCGCCCGCCGATCGGTGGGCCCCAATCGTGAGCCAGGCCACCATGGAGGCACCCCCCGGGGGTCAGATCGCTCCGCGCCCCGCCACAGGACCCCGGAGCCCGCCCGCGCTGCCAATCCCACCGGTCAGGTAGGTGTTTTGATTCCCACCGGCAGGAGAGGCCTGTCAGCGGTGGGACTTCGGCCCATTGTGGGCCAGAGAATCGGCGCAGGGGGCCCGCCGACCCGCGCGGGGCGATTCCCGCCCCCGCCGAATCTCGAGGGACGGAGACTTCGGGACACAGCGGGGAGGGGATTGACGCCGGCCCCGGGCGATTCTCCGACCCCCCGGGGTGTCGGAGAATCCCGCCCGGAGAGTTGAACATGTGACTGAAAACATGGTCAAAGGTATCGGGTGTGATCTACCTGAATGGAGACAGAGTCCCATATCGAGTGCGTTTCCAGGAGACGCCACGCTACCGAACGGGACTGTATTCCCATTCCGGTAGATTCGGGGTCTCAGCGGTGAACTCCCCGACAAGGCCACACCTATTCTGCACCGAGGCACACCCCTCATTGGAACCCGTCAGTACAGAAGGAGATCATGAAGCCATTTTTAAATGGCGTCCCAATCTCTTGACCCCCACCCCCACCCCCGACGCGACTACCAAACCCCCAAAGCCCTAACTCACCTATAAGCGGGTCCTCCGCCTCCCCCCCCCCCCTCCCCCGAACCCCCTCTACCCACATAGGGAAGCCCCAGGTCCAATCCCCATCACAGGAAAAATGCCAGCTTGGCAGCTTGGCTATGTCCCTGCCAGCTGGCAGTGCCACCTGGTCATTTTGGAACTCTCAGCGTGTCAGGGTGCTAACCTGCCCAGTGGTCAAGGGCCTGGGGGCCTCCAATCCCCGGGGGCCCCCATGAGTGCCATTCCGTCCCATATGTGGAGAGCAGCGCTGAACGGCACTCGCCCGAGTTCTCCAAGGTGAAGGGGATGGACCCGAACACCTTGGTTAGATTCTGGGAGTGCATATTAGAGGGAGGCTAGCTGTCCCGCTCTAATATGCAGATTTGCTAAAATGGGATCCGCCCACAATGGGCGGGATTCACATCACGACGTCTCACAAGATCAAGTTAGAGCTTGCAAGACATGGCGAGCCAGTTGGATCCCGGAAGAGGGATCTCCCGGCATCGACCGACCACGTAGGTAGTGCTGCGCTGCCTTTTGGGCGTAACGCGACCGGTAGTTTGTGCCCAAAGACTTTACAGAATACCTTGAAGTAGAAGAGGTGTCGAGGCTTAAGGAGGGAACTCCAGAGTTGAGGGCCCAGGCAGCTGAAGACATGGCTACAGAGGAGCAAAACAAAATCAAAGATGTTCAAGAGGCCAGAATTGGAGAGGTGCACATGCCTCGAAGGGCTCTAGGGCTAGGAGAGGTCGCAGAGGTATCATACATTTTACATCTCAGAGCTATGCTGAGATGACGCACCAATGTATATTTTTGTAGGAACCTTATTTGCAGTCCTTCAAAATGTCTACTCGACGCTTCAGCTCTGTCTTCCAGCTATTTCTACAGCTTTGTTTACTTTCCTCTGAGTCAACGCCCAGGCTTAACTAATCAAGCACAGTGAGCATCAATAGCAAACAGACTCACATAATTAAACAGTGCAGTGAACACCATGAGACGTAAAGTGGAATGGGGCGATGCTGAGGCCATGGAGGGACAATGAGCAAGGACAGGAAAAGATTAAACTCCTCTGAACAACCCTGATTATCAAGATTCCAAAATGAAAGGCAGCAGAGAGATTGCTCATCCACCCAGGAACCAAGTCTGATCGAGAGTCAGCAACCACCTAAAGAGAAGAAGGAAAAATATCGGCAAGAGACAAAGCGGAAGGGAATGTAGCAGGAGAGGTAACTCACAAGTTTAATGGTAAGTTGCCTGTCATTTTAATAAATCAATTTACCATGAAGGTTAAGCCGTCCTTTCAAAATGCAAACATCACAGCATTTGGAAACTAATTCTGAAATGCAATTCGTCAGAACAAAAATTACATTTCTTCTGAGGGCTGCAATAGTTGTTTAATAATGCAAACCTCAGCATCCAATTATGCCTGAAGAAATTGACAAGTGCAATGTGTAATGTGATATTTCATGTTGGTATAAGACAGGTTAGCAGGTATTAGCCTTATTCTGGGGGAGAAACTGGCATTGGCTGTGCAGGCTGCAAAGGGGAGATCTCAGCCTGTAGTACGGGCATTTAGTCTGGGCGGCTGGGACACTTCTAGGTGCCTCACCATTGCCTATATGCGACTGGATGTTTGTGTCAAGGACAGTGCGTTGTTAACAATCCTAATATGAAAAATGTGAAGCAGCTTTGCAAGAAGTGACAAAAGGACAAAGAACAACAATAATCATCTGTATTATCGTCACAAGTAGGCTTACATTAACACTGCAATGAAGTTACTGTGAAAAGCCCCCAATCGCCGCACTCCGGCGCCTATTCGGGTACACGGAGGGAGAATTCAGAATGTCCAAATGACCCAACATGTCTTTCGGGACTTGTGGGAGGAAACCGGAGCACCCGGAGGAAACTCGCGCAGACGTGGGGAGAATGTACAAACTCCACGCAGACAGTGACCCAAGGAAGGAATCGAACCTGGGACCCTGGTGCTGTGAGGCAACAGTGCTAACCACTGTTACAATGCAGGAACAGGCCCTTCGGTCCTCCAAGCCTGTACTGGTCACGATACCACCCTTGGCCAAAACCCTCAGCACTTCCTAGAGCCGTATCCCTCTATACCCACCCTTAATAGATGTTTAATAGTTTCAGAGCGCTCATTCCTCCTGTTTTATTTGAGATATCTCTCAAAAAAAAAGGTTAATGGGGGTTGTTGGGTTACTGGTATAGGTATATGTCGGCTTGAGTAGGGTGATCATTGCTCGGCACAACATCGAGGGCCGAAGGGCCTGTTCTGTGCTGTACTGTTCTAATTCTAAAAAAAAAAAATCTCGGCATTAAATAGGACAAGCACATCCTGAAACTGAATAATGAAGTAGACCCAGGGCCCAGAATCAGCTCCGAACTACAATTCGCCTTTGCGCGCTTTTTAATAACAACCTTAGCCATAGCAACGCGCTTCAAACAGATTGACGGCAGCGGATTGATGTGTTGGGCCCTCTGGATCCGTGAAGCACACACAGGCGACCAACATTGAAGTTGGTTCAACACTATTTTATTACCTCTTATAAATTGCTAGACATCCTATTACTGTGGGTTTACACGATGCTAGATTAACTAGAGACCTGTGCCTGTCCGAACCAGTTGAATCACTCAACACGTGGTGAGAGTCTGTACTGTAACTGATGAGCTCTTGTGCTTCGGAGAGGCAGCATCCAGAATGAGCGGGAAAAGTGATGCCCTCTGTCTTTATAGTGCGTGTGTTCTGACTGGTGATTGGCTGCGGTGTTTGTGCATGTTGATTGGTCCTGGTGTGTGTCCATCAGTGTGTGGGTCTGCACCATGATATACTGGTGTATATTCTGACACGGATGTCAAACAAAATTTGACATCCAGTCATATGAGGAGATATTAGGCCACACGATCAAGAGTTTGGTCAAAGGGGTTGGTTTTAAGGGGAAGAGAGATGGAGAGGTTCAAGGGGCAAATTCCAGAGCTTGAGGCCCAGGCAGCTAAAGGGGTGGCCATCAGCAGTGCGCGGATTAAACCAAGGGTGCTCAGGAAATGGCGGAACGTGGGCAGCCCGATGGGTGGCAGAACTGGAACGGATTAGAGAGATAGAGAGGAGCGGGGGGCCACAGAGTGATTTTTTTTTAAAAAGGAGAATTTTAAAATTGCGATGTTACCAGACCAGATGCCAGTGGAGGGCAGCAAGCAGAGGGGATGATGGGTGAATGTTTGCTATGCATGGTGCTCACTGCACCTTCATCTGGCATGCCTCCTGAATGTGCATCCTCTCTCAATAATCCACGGCACGATCATCAGAGTGTAATAAGTACGATTAAAAAAAAAAGAAGTTTTAATAACGTTCATGCATCCAGGTTTTAACAAGGACTCGAGGATGAAAAAGCAATAATATTTCACAGCAGACTTAGGTTAAGGTACTTATCCCTCCAACATTCTAAAATCCATTTCAGACTATGATTTATCAATAAAAGATAGGGAGGTCTGGGCATATTTTTAATAATGCAGAGCTCACATTCAGCACTTGATAAGGGCATTATGCAATAGCAATAATTCATACAGGACTAGGTTTACATATTTGTCCTTGTGTTGTTGCAAAATGAATTTCAGAGTGCAATTTATCAGCAATATTGCTTAAGGTTTGTAAAGAGTTGAGCTTGCAGTTCAATTGTTCTCAAGAACATTCTTAAATGTTTATTTTATGATTGCCTTAATCCAGTCCATGTCGTAAAAATTGATGGATTTTCTAATTGTCTGAATAGAGTTTTAACTCTCCACTCCATCACTGACTGTGGATCCTCAATTGGCAAGTCCACGGTTTACAGCACTCCCCTCCTAACCCCCCACCCCGTCCCTACTCACAAAAGGTACCTCAAAATCTACCCCTTCAACCAAACGCACTTATAATTACTTTGATCGCCTCGCCCAGGACAACAAAGTATGGCGGTTCTGTGTTGTGGCCGCGGTAAAGATGCACACAGAATAACTATTAATTTGACTAGTAATATAGTTTATCAACAAAATGAACACGTGGAAAGATAACTAACAAACTATAATGCAAACGGCAACAAATACGTGCATTCTCTTGGAGGTACTTCTAATGTGACTGTCCTCTAGTACGACTAACTACCATCTGCCGGACCTCTGGAGTCACACGGTGTATCTTTATTGCCACCTGCTGGTCGGAGGTTGATTAGATAAGTATATACATTGATAGATGACTATATACATTAACGTGCATATGCATATCACCATAGGTAGCACAGTGGTTAGCACTGTTGCCCCAGTGGCATGGATCCAGTTCGATTCCCGGCTTGGGTCACTGTCTGTACGGAGTCTGCAGGTTTTCCCGGATGCTCCGGTTTTCTCCCACAAATCCCGAAAGACAGCTTGTTAGGTGAATTTGACATTCTGAATTCTCCCTCAGTGTACCCGAACTGGCACCGGAATGTGGCGACTAGGGGATTATCACAGTAACTTCATTGCAGTGTTAATGTAAGCCTACTTGTGACAATAATAAAGATTATCAGTGTAAGCACATTTGAAGGGTAGTCACTGATGTAATGTAGGAAACGTGCATCCAATTTGTATTCAGCAAGCTCCCCAAAACAGCAATGGCCTGATAATCTGTTTTTTGTGATGTTGACTTAGGGATACAACATAGTCACCAGGATACCGGACCGACCTCCCTTGCTCTTCTTTAAAATAGTGGCCTAGGGCAGCACGGTGGTGCAGTGCGTTAGAACTGCAGTCTCGGGGCAGCACGGTGGCACAGTGGTTAGCACTGCGGCCTCATGGCGCTGAGGACCCGGGTTCGAATCCCGGCTCTGGGTCACTGTCCGTGAGGAGTTTGCACATTCTCCCCGTGTCTGCGTGGGTTTCACCCCCCACAACCCAAATGATGTGCAGGGTAGGTGGATTGGCCACGCTAAATTGCCCCTAAATTGGAAAAAAAAATAATTGGGTACTCTAAATTTATTTTAAAAATATAGTGGCCTGGGGCCTTCACACCCACTTGAAATAGAGCTAGGACCACAATCTAGCATCTGATCTGAAAACCGGCAGCTCTGGCAGGGTAGCACTCCCTCGCTGAGCATGGATATGTGCTCAAGGCAGGAGTTTGACGCAGACGTGATGGATTCTTGACTGTATCAGCATTTTATGGGATGCCTTTGGAACATTGGTTTTATTGGAATACTTTTTAACTGGATGTCCAACCAGCGTTCATGTCTTCATCATCGCAATCATTTCCAAACATGGACAACTTTGGAGTTCCTCTTGAAACGGTCACCTGATCTAAACTCACCAACAACCTCTGCATATTGCAATGGAAGCCTGAATTGGGCATTCTGAATTCTCCCTCTGTGTACCAGAAGAGGTGGGTGGTGACTAGGGGGTTTTCGCAGTAACTTCATTGCAGTGAAATGAAATGAAATGGAAATCGCTTATTGTCACGAGTAGGCTTCAATGAAGTTACTGTGAAAAGCCCCTAGTCGCCACATTCCGGCGCCTGTTCGGGGAGGCTGGTACAGGAATTGAACCGTGCTGCTGGCCTGCCTTGGTCTGCTTTCAAAGCCAGCGATTTAGCCCTGTGCTAAACCAGCCCCTTAATGTTAATGTTAGTCTAATGTTAGTGTTAATGTAAGCCTACTTGTGACAATAATAAATAAATAAAAACGTACTGTGAATGCTGGAAATCTGAAGTACAAACTGGAGAAATTTCGTAGAAGGGTCATTTAGACCAGAAACGTTAACCCTGTTATTTTTACATAGAATTTACAGTGCAGAAGGAGGCCATTCGGCCCATCGAGTCTGCACCGGCTCTTGGAAAGAGATCCTACCCAAGGTCAACACCTCCACCCTATCCCCATAACCCAGTAACCCCACCCTACACTAAGGGCAATTTTGGACTCTAAGGGCAATTTAGCATGGTCAATCCACCTAACCTGCACATCTTTGGACTGTGGGAGGAAACCGGAGCACCCGGAGGAAACCCACACACACACGGGGAGGATGTGCAGACTCCGCACAGTCAGTGACCCAAGCCGGAATCGAACCTGGGACCCTGGAGCTGTGAAGCGATTGTGCTATCCACAATGCTACCGTGCTGCCCTGTTGCTCTCCACGGATGCTGCCAGACCTGCTAAGTTTATCCGGCTTTTTCTGTGTTGCTCTGTAACCCATGCTTTTAACATCGGCTAATATCCTAAGAGAGTAAAGATTGAAGTCAGGTGGTAGTTCTTTCCCCACATATATTGGGCTTGAGGAACAGGCTGCTTGCTCATGTGGTGAATACCAATTCCTTCAAGTGAGAACAAGGTCCTCTGCGGTTGATAGCCACTCCTACAGGAGGTAGGTACTATGGAATCAGGTCCACTTGGTCTAATTTTAGTCATCTAAAGGATTTGGAGAGGAACTTTCCAGAATTTTTCTCCCCAGCAGGTGACAGATGGTCAATGGGTTTCTAGAACATGCCGGCGAGTCAGGGCTGTATGTCATCAGCAGACTTCTGGAAGCTGACCTTGTGCCCGTGATGTCACTGAGGGACAGCAGATGAAAAGCAGGACGGAGCCACAAATAGATGCTTGAAGAACCGAGGCGGGAGGTAAACCATTGGAAAAGTCCATGGATCACTGAAGGTGGCAAGACAGGTAGATAGGGAGGTGAAGAAGGCATTCAGAATGCTTGCCTTCATTGGCCGCCACATAAAATACAGGAGCAAAGAGGCCTTGGTACAACTTTATAAACATTGGCTAGGCCACAGATGGCATATTGTGTGTCATTCTGGTCACGTTGGAAGGACGTGACTGCACTGGAGGGGGTTCAGAGGAGATTCACCAAATGGATAGTTTCAGCTCTGAGGAGAGTGTGGACAGGGTGGATTCGTCTTTCCTGAGGCACAGGGGGTTAAGGGGGGGGGGGGATCTGATAGAGGTATACAAAGTTATGAGGGGCATAGATAGGGGTGGATCAGGAAAATCTTTTCCCAATGGCAGAGATGTCTAAGGCCAGAGGGAACAGGCTTAAGGTGAGGAATAAGTGGTTTAGAGAGGAGCGGAGGAAACATTTTTCACCCAGAGGGTGCTGGGAATTTGGAACACGCTGCCTAAGAGGGTGATGGAGGCGGGTACTCTCGCAACATTTAAGAAGTATCGGGATGAGCACTTATATCGCCACGGCATAGTAGGCGGCGGACCAAGTGTTGGTAAATTGGATAAGTATAAATTGGTATTTAATGGTCAGCATAGACTTGGTGGGCTGAAGGGCCTGTTTCTGTGCGGTATGACTCTATGACGGTCTGAAAAGATATATTGGCCGCAAAGTGAATGACTGATGGACCATCATTTGACGCTGAGTAAAGGGATTATGTTGAATGACATAGCATGGTGAGTGGTTGTGGTGAATGTGATTCACACCGGATTATAATCTGTATATACATGTGTCTGCATTGTAAGTGCAGTTGCACTACCTGTCCTCCAGGGGGAGTAGCTCTGGGAATGCTCGAGTTGTACGGGGCTTCTCCCTTGGCTCTGCCCAGGACTCCTCCCCCGGAAGCTGCTGTATAAAAGATCAGTGCCACATGGTCAGCCGGCCAGTTCACCGAAAGGTCAATGGCTAATAGGCTGGCTCTGTTGTGAGTATATTAAAACCGCTATTCTAATCCTACAAGCATGTGTCCATAGAATTGTTGGTTCCAACAATTTAATATACTCAGGAAACAGTCGAAGAAATCATGGAAGCAGCCCTCAAGCCCGGACGCCTCGAACTCGACCCAGAGGATGCAGAGGCTAAGGAAATTTTTTCCCACTGGCTGAGATGTTTTAAAGCCTACCTGGCAGAAGCCAGCACCGTCGGAACAACGGAGGAACAAAAACTCAGCCTACTGCACGCGAGGGTAAGCCACAGAATCTCCACACAGCTAAATCTGGCCGGTTCTTACACCGCAGCGCTGGCAATATTGGACAAAATGTACGTTAGGCCCATTAACAAGGTTTATGCACACCACGTGTTTACAACCCACCGTCAGCGGCCGACAGAAACGCTGGCCGAGTTTGTAAGGGAATTGAACAATCTTTCCAATGACTGTAATTATCAAGCCGTTACCGCGGCTGAACATAGGGAGCTTGCTGTGCGGGACGTTTTCGTAGCGGGCCTTAGGTCTAACTATGTGCGCCAAAGACTGCTAGAAAAGGGCCCCCAGGATTTAGACACTACTGTGGAGGCTGCTACCACTATGGAAGTTTCCTTCCGCAGCCTCACCTCGTTTCCCGCAGACCCCGCGACCTCACCGTGGACCCCCGACCAACAGTCCCCCCAAGCCTGTGCCGCACGCCCCCCCAGCTACCGCGCTGCCAAAGCCAGTTACTCTGCTGCCCCAGTCAGTTACCCTGCTCCCCCAGCCAGCTACTCAGCTACTCCAGCCTGCCATTTCTGTGGCCAAAGCCAGAACCCGCGGCAGCACTGCCCGGCCCGTAACGCGACCTGCAGCAGCTGCGGACGAAAAGGACACTATGCTAGAGTGTGTCTGGCGAAGAAAGCCCCAGCCTCTAACCCTCCCACGGCTCAATGCACTCATTCCCTGAATTCACAGGCCTGCAGGCCCCGAAATGCTGCAGCCTGTATGCCGACTCCGCCCTCACCCGACATGTGCGACCCATGGGGGCAGCCATCTTGGCAATCCTCCTCCATGCGGCCGGCCATGTGCGACTCATGGGGGCGGCCATTTTGGGATCCATCCCCTTCAAACTCTGAAACTCACCTCGACGACTACGAACTCAGAGGGCAGTCATCACGGGGCCACTCCAGCACAGCTGATCGAGCCGCCGACTACCCGCAACTCAGCGCAGTCACCCTGGATCAATCCCGCCCCAAGCACCTACGAAGTTCAATGGCGGAGGTCTAGATCAACGGGTACAGCACGCCATGCCTCTTTGACTCCGGGAGCACCGAGAGATTTATACATCCAGAGCTGGTAAGACGCTGTTCGCTTTCTATTTTTCCGGTGAGCCAAACTATCGCCCTCGCTTCGGGCTCCCACTCAGTCCAAATCCAAGGACTCTCCGTCGCTACGCTCACAATTCGAGGCGCTAGTTATTCTAAATTTAAACTTTATGTCCTGCCCGACCTCTGCGCGCCACTCTTATTAGGCCTGGATTTCCAGTGCAACCTCAAGAGCCTCACCCTCAGCTTCGGCGGGCCCCTGCCCCCACTCACTATCTGCAGCCTAACCACGCTGCGCATCTCCCCCCCCTCCGCTCTTCGCCAATCTCACTCCAGATTGTAAGCCAGTAGCTACTCGCAGCAGGCGATACAGCCTACAGGATAGGGTCTTTATCCGATCGGAGGTCCGACGGCTGCTCAGTGAGGGGATCATAGAGGCCAGTAATAGTCCCTGGAGAGGTCAGGTGGTGGTCGTCAAGACCGGGGAAAAATTTGCATGGTCGTCGACTATAGCCAGACCATAAATCACTTTACGCTCCTAGACGCGTATCCCCTCCCCAGAATTGCAGACATGGTTAATCAGATTGCCCAATATCGGCTATTTTCCACGGTGGATCTGAAGTCTGCATACCACCAGCTCCCAATCCGCCCGGAGGACCGCCACTACACGGCATTCGAGGCTGATGGCCGCCTCTTCCATTTCCTCCGGGTCCCTTTCAGCGTCACTAACGGGGTTTTGGTGTTCCAACGAGCAATGGACCGAATGGTAGACCAGTACGGGCTGCGGGCCACGTTTCCGTATCTGGACAATGTTACCATCTGCGGCTATGACCAGCAGGACCACAACGCCAAGCTCCACCGTTTTCTCCAAACGGCACAGAAATTAAATCTCACTTATAACAAGGAGAAATGCGTTTTCCGCACAAACAGACTGGCCATCCTCGGCTACGTCGTGGAGAACGGAGTCCTGGGCCCAGACCCGGACCGCATGCGCCCCCTCTTAGAACTCCCCTTCCCTCATTGCCCCAAGGCCCTCAAACGGTGCTTGGGGTTCTTCTCATACTACGCCCAGTGGGTCCCTCAATATGCGGACAAAGCCCGCCCACTCTTTAAGGCCACACGATTTCCCCTGTCAGCTGAGGCGCACCAGGCCTTCAGCTGCATCAAGGAGGACATCGCCAAAGCGGTCATGCGGGCGGTGGATGAATCCACTCCCTTTCAGGTTGAGAGCGACGCCTCAGAGGTAGCTCTAGCAGCCACTTTAAATCAGGCAGGGAGGCCCGTTGCATTTTTCTCCCGTACCCTATCCGCTTCAGAACTCCAACATTCCTCAGTCGAGAAGGAAGCACAAGCCATCGTGGAGGCTGTTCGTCACTGGAGGCACTACTTCGCAGGTAGAAGGTTCACCCTCATTACCGACCAACGATCGGTTGCCTTTATGCTTGACAACTCGCAAAGATGCAAAATCAAAAATGATAAAATCCTTTGGTGGAGGATCGAACTCTCCACCTATAGTTACGATATTAAATATCGACCGGGGAAGCTCAACGAGCCCTCGGATGCCCTATCCCGCGGGACATGCGCCAGCGCGCAGATCAGCCGTCTGAAAGCCATCTACGTTGAACTCTGCCATCCAGGGGTCACCCGGCTCGCCCACTACATCAGAGCCCGAAACCTGCCTTTCTCCAACGAGGAGGTAAAAGTGGTCACCAGGGACTGCCCGATCTGTGCGGAGTGCAAACCGCACTTCTATAGACCAGACAGGGCCCACCTGGTCAAAGCTTCTAGGCCATTTGAACGCCTTGCGATCGATTTCAAAGGGCCACTCCCCTCCACTAACAAGAACATTTATTTCCTCAACATCATCGACGAGTTCTCCCGATTCCCTTTTGCCATTCCATGCCCTGATATGACCTCCCACACAGTCATTAGGGCCCTGCATAGTGTCTTCACCCTGTTCGGTTTCCCCAGCTACGTGCACAGCGACCGGGGTTCGTCCTTTCTGAGCGATGAGCTGCGTCAGTACCTGCTCGACAAGGGCATCGCCTCGAGCAGGACTACCAGCTACAACCCCAGGGGGAACGGATAGGTGGAGAGGGAGAACGCGACGGTCTGGAAGACCATCCTACTGACCCTCCGGTCTAGAAAACTCCAAGACTCCCAATGGCAAGAAGTCCTCCCAGACGGGCTCCACGCAATCAGATCCCTCCTCTGTACAGCTACAACTCAAACCCCTCACGAGCGACTCTTCATTTTTTTCTAGGGGCACTACCACGGGAGTCTCACTTCCGGCGTGGCTGAGGACACCAGGCCCGGTCCCCCTGAGGAAGCACGTCAGGGGGCACAAAACTGACCCCCTTGTTGAAAAGGTGCACCTCCTCCATTCCAACCCCAAGTACGCATTCGTGGAGTTCCCGGACGGTCGCCAGGACACAGTATCCCTTCGGGGCCTGGCACCCGCTGGATGCAGCCCCCCCACTACCCCCGCTGAGGAACCCCTTACCCCGTTCCCTATGCTGCCGCCGCCTCGCGCCCCCAATTCCGCAAGCTCACCCCACCGGTTCCACGCGCCAGAACCAGCCCGCCCCCAGCGCCCCCAGTCTGCGGTCGAGCCAGAGATGTATAAAGTTCGGACGAGACCCGCCCTGGAGTCTGCCATCGTACCCCAGCTCTCAACACCCACACAGCCACCGCAAGAGTCTGCAACCCCGGAGCTCCGCAGATCGAAAAGAACAATTCATCCACCGGAAAGACTAACACTGTGAGCCACCACCCCCGCTGGACTCGATTTTTTCACAGAGGGTGAATGTGGTGAATGTGATTCACACCGGATTATAATCTGTATATACATGTGTCTGTATTGTAAGTGCAGTTGCACTACCTGTCCTCCAGGGGGACTAGCTCTGGGAATGCTCGAGTTGTACGGGGCTTCTCCCTTGGCTCTGCCCAGGACTCCTCCCCCGGAAGCTGCTGTATAAAAGATCAGTGCCACATGGTCAGCCGGCCAGTTCACCGAAAGGTCAATGGCTAATAGGCTGGCTCTGTTGTGAGTATATTAAAACCGCTATTCTAATCCTACAAGCACGTGTCCGTAGAATTGTTGGTTCCAACAGTGGTGTCCAGAAAGATCAAGGAGACACGATGCACCGTAGTCGCAGAGAGTGCCTGCTGTGACATTCAGAAATCTGTACATCCAATTGGTGTTGTTCTGTGCCCCATGTGTTGCTGGGGTTTAGCTGATGTGATGTCTAAGCTGAGGCTGGAGTGACTTTGTCGAGCTATCATATTGAAATGGGATGGCCTGAATCCCGTCGGCAGTGATAAACCCGATCACACAGTTGCTCTCCCTCCCAGCAACACTTCCTTAGAGTGTGATCGTGATTATCAGAAAATATGATGAGGGTTGAGGGTCATCGCAGAAACTGAATAATTTTGGAAATTGTTAAGTGAACGTTCAGTGTTGCAATGCCAAAAAACTGAGATAGTTTAAATAAGTGAGGTAGAATATATGAACCTGGTTAGGTAATGGATATTGGGGCCATCCTAATGAATTATGAATAAGATTGGTTCATACCAGAAAATGAAATTTGGTTTTCATTCACTTTGTTTTCAAATGATTTTTCCCCTTGCATTTACCGATCAGTCCTGTTCTGCAGCAGGCTCTCTGGGGCTATTTTCAATGCTTGGACTGAGGGACTATGGGCAGCAAGGTAACACAGTGGGTAGGACAGTGACCCAGGGCCGGGATTCAAACCCAGGTCCTCAGAGCCGTAGGCAGCAAGGAGTTGTTTAGGGGCTGTTTAGCACAGGGCTAAGTCGCTGGCTTTGAAAGCAGACCAAGGCAGGCCAGCAGCACGGTCCGATACCCGTACCAGCCTCCTCGGCCAGGCACCGGAATGTGGCGACAAGGGGCTTTTCATAGTAACTTAATTTGAAGCCTACTTGTGACAATAAGCAATTTTCACTTCATTTCAGTGGTAACCACTGCGCCACCACGCTGTCCCAAATCATACAGAAAAATAATAATGGGCAGCATGGTATCACAGTGGTTAGCACTGTTGCTTCACAGCTCCCGGGTCCCAGGTTCGATTCCCAGCTTGGGCCACTGTCTGTGCGGAGTCTGCACATTCTGCGTGGGTTTCCTCCGGGTGCTCCGGTTTCCTCCCACAAACCCCAAAACATGTGCTTGTTAGATGAATTGGACATTCTGAATTCTCCCTCTGTGTACCCGAACAGGCGCCGGAGTGTGGCGACTCGGGGCTTTCCACAGTAACTTCACTGCAGTGTTAATGTGAGCCTACTTGTGACAATAAAGATTATATAAAAACAAACTATTGAGGGAAGAGAGGTGGAATTTCCCCTGCTGTGGTGTTGATGCCTCAACCCCCATCACTAAAAAAAAGACAAAAGCAAAATACTGCAGATGCGGCACATCTGAAATTAGAACAAAAGCAAGTGGCTGTAGATATCTGTCAGAGTTCATGTTTCAGGTCATTGACCTTTGTTGCAGCTGTGATGAAATGTCATTGACCTGAAACGGTTATAACTCATTTGTTCTCCCTTCAGGTGCTGCCTGACTCGCTAATCAATCCTTATCTTATCCTCGGCCCATGGCTTCTTGTTGCCTGTTTGCTGAGTGTAAATTGACCGTTGCAATGTCCAATATTGCGAGAGTGACTGACGCTTTCAAAACCAGTGTTTAATTGGCCGTACAGCGCTTGGAGAGACGCCGAGGTTGGAGAAAGGGGCTGTATTAATGCATCTTCTTTCCTCAGCGTGAACTGTTTCCTTTTGAATTTTTGAGCGTAAAAAGTTAGGTGTGACATGTGAATGCTTTCGCAGCCTATTACTATGATTAGGGCATTTCAAAACAGTCATTTCACAGCGGCGGTTGGTACGAAAGCCTCTTGGCGAGAAGCAGAACGACAGCAGCGGCCATCACAATGGGGCATCAGCTTTGTTTTTGCGAGCAAAGGTCGGCGCTGGCCCGCAGCTCTTGTGGCTTTCGAGTGCGAGAGGCGACAAAAAGACAGCTCCTCAAGTTGGCTTTCATCCAAGAAGCAAAGTGCTTGAGGTCCAACGGCGGAGGCTTGTCTGTATCAGAAAGAGGAGTCGAATAATTTGTCTTGTATCTGGCGGTTCAGCCGCGACAGTCTTTAGCTTTCAGCTTAAGAATCTGAAATAGACATCACGACCTTTGTTTGCCTTGGTTTGGCTGACAGAGCAGCTCCTGTAACACAGCACTCATATCTATAACTCCCAGCCTGCAGTCTGCACCAACAGAGAACAGGCATCATTGTTAAGACCATAAGACATAGGAGCAGAATAAGGCCATTCGGCCCATCGACTCTGCTCCGCCATTCAATCATGGCTGATATTTTTCTCTTTCCCATTCTCCTGCCTTCTCCCCATAAAACCCCTGATCCCCTTATTAATCAAGAACCTATCTATCTCGGTCTTAAAGACACTCAGTGATTTGGCCTCCACAGTCTTCTGCGGCAAAGAGTTCCACAGATTCACCACATTCTGGCTGAAGAAATTCCTCCTTATCTCTGTTTTGAAGGATCGTCCATTTAGTCTGAGATTGTGTCCTCTGCTTCTAGTTTATCCTACAAGTGGAAACATCCTCTCCACGTCCACTCTATCCAGGCCTCGCAGTATCCTGTAAGTTTCAATAAGACCGTTGATCACTCTCCCTGCTTCTTTCACTCCTTTTTGTTTCAGTTTGCCGATGGTTCTTTGCGAGCTGGCCCAGGCACTAAAATGCATTCAAGGTTCTTATTAGTTCCAGCTGAAGGTAAGACAAATGTCATTCTGAGCGATCGGGTGTTTTTGACCTTTCACCCTATGAAGTTCTGGCCCCAGAGGCCAACGCTTGGTGTAGCTCATAGTTCACCTTCATGTGGCTTCCTCATTAATTGGCGCTTTGATCACCAGAAGAGTTGTGCAGGTTTTAAAAGAGCCCATTTCTGCAATACACAGCCTGTCACCACATTTCCTGCCTCAATAATCTCACTCGGTTGATGTATCATGGGCCTACGGTCATGGAAGCAGCTCACAGTAATTTGTATTTTTCCTCACGTCTGGATTACATTTCAACAAGCACTAAAATGTACATCCTGGGTCACGAACCTGGATTTGTCCACAATCTGCCCAGGTATGGGTCATAGGGGAATGGTAAGATTGATGTCTGCACTTCATTCACCAAGTTTGTTTCCGACTCATCTCCTGAAGATTTTGACGTCTATTAAATTGTGGCAGCATCAGGGGTTACATTCACCACTTTGCAAACACGCACAAGGGAAAGTCTTTTACATAGACATAGACATAGACATAGAACAGTACAGCACAGAACAGGCCCTTCGGCCCTCGATGTTGTGCCGAACAATGATCACCCTACTCAAACCCACCCTATACCCGTATCCCAACAACCCCTCCCCCTTAACCTTACTTTTTAGGACACTACGGGCAATTTAGCATGGCCAATCCACCTAACCCGCACATCTTTGGACTGTGGGAGGAAACCGGAGCACCCGGAGGAAACCCACGCACACACGGGGAGGACGTGCAGACTCCGCACAGACAGTGACCCAGCCGGGAACCGAACCTGGGACCCTGGAGCTGTGAAGCATTTATGCTAACCACCATGCTACCGTGCTGCCCCTAAGATTTTGTCGCACTATTCTGCTGCTCCTATGTTCAAACACGTCCCATTCAGATGGCTCCACATTTGTGATTGTACCTTCAGTGGCCGGGGCCCTTGAAATATGGAATCTCCTCCCAGAATCTCAGCCTCCCTCACTCCCTCTCCTCCTCAAAGATCTCCCGTCTTCGGCCCAGATTTTGGCCACCTGCCCAATTATTCCCTCATGCGACTCGCGTCGAACTTTGTTTGATAACGCTGCTGGACGTTTCACTACATCAAAGGCGCTATATAAATCCAAGTTGTTGTTGTTGTACTGAGTTGGATTGACTCGGGAGCACTTTAAGAGCGGTGGACGGGCCCCGATTCCGGAATTCCAGACCCCATTCCTGAGCTGTCTGATTTTTGGGAGTACCTTCAAAGGCTGGATCATATTGAAAGCCCGCACACAGCACTCCCAGCCTGGCCAGCACCATTGCGGAGATAGATATCTCCTACTCCTCTGCAATTTTCATAGAGGCAGGCCAGGTTTTTTAAAGATTTGTGGTTCACAGCTCCTCAGAAGAGGTTGTGAACCCTATTCTTCATGAGGGAGCCTTTTAAAAGATGAGTTCAAAAGCTCCTCGCCATGTCCCGATGTCAAGCTCTGCCCAATACCCACCCACTTACCGCGCAGGGTCCTTCATGCCCCTTAGCCAGTCTGTGGGTCTTCTCATATCATTGACCTGTATACAATGTACACTGAGCAGAACCAATGAACAGCCCATAGTGAAGTAGGGTGTGTTTAATAGAAGTTAATAAATAAAGGTAATTTATTTCCACTCTAAGCCGGTATGCTTGGTGGATAGAACATAGAACATAGAACATAGAACGATACAGCGCAGTACAGGCCCTTCAGCCCTCGATGTTGCACAGACATGGAAAAAAACTAAAGGCCATCTAACCTACACTATGCCCTTATCATCCATATGCTTATCCAATAAACTTTTAAATGCCCTCAATGTTGGCAAGTTCACTACTGTTGCAGGTAGGGCATTCCACGGCCTCACCACTCTTTGCGTAAAAAACCCACCTCTGACCTCTGTCCTATATCTATTACCCCTCAATTTAAGGCTATGTCCCCTCGTGCTAGCCACCCCCATCCGCGGGAGAAGGCTCTCGCTGTCCACCCTATCTAACCCTCTGATCATTTTGTATGCCTCTATTAAGTCACCTCTTAACCTTCTTCTCTCTAACGAAAACAACCTCAAGTCCATCAGCCTTTCCTCATAAGATTTTCCCTCCATACCAGGCAACATCCTGGTAAATCTCCTCTGCACCCGTTCCAAAGCTTCCACGTCCTTCCTATAATGAGGCGACCAGAACTGTACGCAATACTCCAAATGCGGCCGTACTAGAGTTTTGTACAACTGCAACATGACCTCATGGCTCCGGAACTCAATCCCTCTACCAATAAAGGCCAACACACCATAGGCCTTCTTCACAACCCTATCAACCTGGGTGGCAACTTTCAGGGATCTATGTACATGGACACCGAGATCCCTCTGCTCATCCACACTACCAAGAATTTTACCATTAGCCAAATATTCCGCATTCCTGTTATTCTTTCCAAAGTGAATCACCTCACACTTCTCCACATTAAACTCCATTTGCCACCTCTCAGCCCAGCTCTGCAGCTTATCTATGTCCCTCTGTAACCTGCAACATCCTTCCGCACTGTCTACAACTCCACCGACTTTAGTGTCGTCTGCAAATTTACTCACCCATCCTTCTGCGCCCTCCTCTAGGTCATTTATAAAAATGACAAACAGCAACGGCCCCAGAACAGATCCTTGTGGTACGCCACTCGTAACTGAACTCCATTCTGAACATTTCCCATCAACTACCACTCTCTGTCTTCTTTCAACTAGCCAATTTCTGATCCACATCTCTAAATCACACTCAATCCCCAGCCTCCGTATTTTCTGCAATAGCCGACCGTGGGGAACCTTATCAAACGCTTTACTGAAATCCATATACACCACATCAACTGCTCTACCCTCGTCTACCTGTTCAGTCACCTTCTCAAAGAACTCGATAAGGTTTGTGAGGCATGACCTACCCTTCACAAAACCATGCTGACTATCCCTAATCATATTATTCCTATCTAGATGATTATAAGTCCTATCTTTTATTATCCTCTCCAAGACCTTACCCACCACAGACGTTAGGCTCACCGGCCTATAGTTACCGGGGTTATCTCTACTCCCCTTCTTGAACAAAGGGACCACATTTGCTATCCTCCAGTCCTCTGGCACTATTCCTGTAGCCAATGATGACCTAAAAATCAAAGCCAAAGGCTCAGCAATCTCTTCCCTGGCTTCCCAGAGAATCCTAGGATAAATCCCATCCGGCCCCGGGGACTTATCTATTTTCACCTTGTCCAGCATTGCCAACACTTCTTCCCTACGCACCTCAATGCCATCTATTCTAATAGCCTGGGTCTCAGCATTCTCCTCCACAATATTATCTTTTTCTTGAGTGAATACTGACGAAAAGTATTCATTTAGTATCTCGCTTATCTCCTCAGCCTCCACACACAACTTCCCACCACTGTCGTTGACTGGCCCTACTCTTACCCTAGTCATTCTTTTATTCCTGACATACCTATAGAAAGCTTTTGGGTTTTCCTTGATCCTACCTGCCAAAGACTTCTCATGTCCCCTCCTTGCTCGTCTCAGCTCTCTCTTTAGATCCTTCCTCGCTTCCTTGTAACTATCAAGCGCCCCAACTGAAACTTCATGCCTCATCTTCACATAGGCCTCCTTCTTCCTCTTAACAAGAGATTCCACTTCTTTGGTAAACCACGGTTCCCTCGCTCGACCCCTTCCTCCCTGCCTGACTGGTACGTACTTATCAAGAACATGCAATAGCTGTTCCTTGAACAAGCTCCACATATCCAATGTGCCCAACCCTTGCAGCCTACTTCTCCAACCAACACATCCTAAGTCATGTCTAATGGCATCATAATTGCCCTTCCCCCAGCTATAACTCTTGCCCTGCGGGGTATACTTATCCCTTTCCATCACTAACGTAAAGGTCACCGAATTGTGGTCACTGTTTCCAAAGTGCTCACCTACCTCCAGATCTAACACCTGGCCTGGTTCATTACCCAAAACCAAATCCAATGTGGCCTCGCCTCTTGTTGGCCTGTCAACATATTGTGTCAGGAAACCCTCCTGCACACATTGTACAAAGAACGACCCATCTAATGTACTCGAACTATATCTTTTCCAGTCAATATTTGGAAAGTTAAAGTCTCCCATAACAACTACCCTGTTACTTTCGCTCTTTTCCAGAATCATCTTCGCCATCCTTTCCTCTACATCCCTAGAACTATTAGGTGGCCCATAGAAAACTCCCAACAGGGTGACCTCTCCTTTCCTGTTTCTAACCTCAGCCCATACTACCTCAGAAGAAGAGTCCCCATCTAGCATCCTTTCCGCCACCGTAATACTGTCCTTGACTAGCAGCGCCACACCTCCCCCTCTTTTGCCCCCTTCTCTGAGCTTACTCAGATATGACCAGAACTATATTACGCTTGTTGTAATAGCTGTGCACCAGGGAACAGGTTGTTTGATTTACAGCTCTGGTTCTCTGATCTCTGTGATTCTACAATGTTTATTTACACAACGTTGAGTGATTTCAAGGGCTTGCAATTGCTCTTATTGATACCTTAAAGGGTGTGGATGATTGACACTTTTATTGCCTTGTTGTGAAATTACATTGTAGAAAGTAATGAATGAATGTGTTTTTAGAAGCTTTTTTTTTAACACATCCTACTGTCACTATAGGGTTCATTTTTTCCATACAGTTGTATAGTTGTTTTTTTTTATAAATTTAAATTACCCAATTATTTTTCCAATTAAGGGGCAATTTAGCGTGGCCAATCCACCTACTCTGCACATTTTTGGGTTGTGGGGCGAAACCCACGCAGACACGGGGAGAATATGCAAACTCCACACGGACAGTGACCCAGAGCCGGGATCGAACCTGGGACCTCAGCGCCGTGAGGCGGTTGTGCTAACCACTAGGCCACCATGCTGCCCTATACAGTTGTATAGTTGGTCAATCAGCAGGGAGGTGCCATGGCTTGGCATGAGGGCAGGAGGGTCTATGGGGGGCGGTGGATGGTGCATAGCTAGCTGTGGGGGTACGAGGGGCCATGGGGGCAGTGGGAAGCATGAGGTGGCATTGATGGGGCACGGGGGGTGTGCGGCCGTGAACAGTATGAGAAGTGTGGGCTGAAGGATTTTTCTGTTTTTATTTTAACTGTGACAAAGTCCCACATCACTGAGGCAGGCCTTTTAAACAACACACCTGGTATCACCGACCTCTACCCTGGCTCAACTGGCCTGATTACAGCTCACGTCTGCCACCCACCAATGAAGATCCAGCCTTTGTGGGCACTTTCCTCTCGAGACAGGTAGGCTGAGCCAGGAATCTCTCTTCTCCCACTGCTGCACTTGTGGATGAAATCCAGGCCTCCGCCTTTCTTTGCTCTCACTGACTTCAAATGATTGAAACCCATAGTTGGCATAACCCAAAAACCACTCCTCAAATCATCTCAACATCTTCCCCAGTCATTTCAAACTTAGACTTCCACCTGTGCTGAATATGATTTAAAAAATCTAAATAATGCAACTTTTTGAACACAGGATATTTAATGTGGTCAGTTCTCCCCATGTCAGTGTGGGTTTCCTCCGGGTGCTCCAGTTTCCTGCCACAAGTCCCGAAAGACGTGCTTGTTGAATAAATTGGACATTCTGAATTCTCCCTCAGTGCACCCGAACAGTTGCTGGAGTGTGGCGACTAGGGGATTTTCACAGTCACGTCATTGCAGTGTTAAGTTCCCTGGATTATCCTTGCTACCCTTCTTAAACAAAGGAACAACATTGGCTATTCTTGAGTCCTCCGGGACATCGCCTGCAGACAGTGAGGATCCAAAGATTTCTGTCAAGGCCTCAGCAATTTCCTCTCTAGCCTCCTTCAGTATTCTGGGGTAGATCCCATCAGGCCCTGGGGACTTATCCACCTTAATATTTTTCAAGATGCCCAACACCTCGTCTTTTTGGATCTCAATGTGACCCAGGCTATCTACACACCCTTCTCCAGACTCAACATCCACCAATTCCTTCCCTTTGGTGAATACTGATGCAAAGTATTCATTTAGTACCTCACCCATTTCCTCTGGCTCCACACATAGATTCCCTTGCCTATCCTTCAGTGGGCCAACCCTTTCCCTGGCTACCTTCTTTCTTTTTATGTACGTGTAAAAAGCCTTGGGATTTCCCTTAACCCTATTTGCCAATGACAAATAAGATGATCAGAGGATTAGACAGGGTGGACAGTGAGAGCCTTTTTCCTCGGTTGGTGATGTCTAGCACGAGGGGACATAGCTTTAAATTGAGGGGAGATAGATATAGTACAGATGTCAGAGGTAGGTTCTTTACTGAGAGAGTAGTAAGGGCGTGGAATGTCCTGCCTGCAACAGTAGTGGACTCGCCAACACTAAACGCATTCAAATAGGGCAGCACGGTAGCATTGTGGATAGCACAATCGCTTCACAGCTCCAGGGTCCCAGGTTCAATTCCGGCTTGGGTCACTGTCTGTGCGGAGTCTGCACATCCTGCCCGTGTGTGCGTGGGTTTTCTCCGGGTGCTCCGGTTTCCTCCCACAGTCCAAAGATGTGCAGGTTAGGTGGATTGGTCATGATAAATTGCCCTTAGTGTCCAAAATTGCCCTTAGTGTTGGGCGGGGTTACTGGGTTATGGGGATAGGGTCGGGTGCTCTTTCTAAGAGCCGGTGCAGACTCGATGGGCTGAATGGCCTCCTTCTGCACTGTAAATTCTATGAGAAACTATGAAAATGGTCATTGGATAAACATATGGATGATAAGGGAATAGTGTAGATGGGCTTTAGATTGGTTTCATAGGTCAGCGCAACATCGAGGGCCGAAGGGCCTGTACTGCGCTGTAATGCTCTATGTTCTAATATAAGCCTATTTGTGACACTAATAATAAAGATTGTTGTTATTATTTAAGTGATTCATATTCATCTGCCATTTTTCTGTCTTGGGAGATAATGAACTGTGCCCAGGGCCCATGGCACTTCTGGATTGAACATTGTAGGTTGTTGCTGTAGAGGCTGAAGCATGAGGTCTTGCTTGTAGACATCCTTATATCACAGACACAGGCAACCTTTTGGTCTCGTGCCAAGAGCAAGCTCGTCCGCCACAGGGGGGATGCCTTTGAGGACACGGCCTTCATCCATTTTGCTCGCCTAATCCAGCCAGTCCGCGCTGTGGGCCAGAACATAGAGAGCCCGCCGTCCATCGATAACCTCACCTCTGCGGGGCGCCAACGGCTTCGCAAATCTTGGATCAATAATTACCACCAACCTGTCCCTGGCACCAGAATTGCCGGGGTCGCAGTTGTCATCTCAAAGTTGGGAGATCGAATGTGGACCAACAGTAAACAAACCGAGAATACAAGGGTCTTTAAGTGCATAAGCTGTACAAAATCTGTCATAAACCTTCAATCACAGACTGCTCTGTCAGTGTATATCTGACAGAGCAGAATAAACGCACAGATAGAATGCTCCATTATGTAATCAGATTGATAGCTGCCTAATATTGATCTTTCTTTATATTCGCCTGTGCGTGACCTCTGTCGCTATTCTCCATCCCCTGAAATACTGCTCTCATTCACTGAATTACTGATGACTTTTTCACTTTGCACATTGATTGGAATTTGACCACCTGTGACTCTGGGAGCTCATCAGCAACTCGCCTCCGAGACAGGACTGAATGAAGTGTGACAAATCTCTATTTAGGATCACTAGGTTAGCTGTCAAAGCGGAATACGCAATTAGAATTGGCCACCAAGCTCCTCGCAGACGCTGGCAAGATTAGCGACCCGTCACTGTCTGAAACATTCTCAGATCAATGGCACACAGAGTGAATCAATAAGATCTTGTGCGCACTTTTTACTCTCATTTCTTTTTCTCTCACTCTGGATATTGTGACCCCTTTTCAATTAATTTTTTTTCCCTCCCTCTTTAATAGGTTCCTGCGTTGTTAGTGACCAAATAACGGCAAACACACAGCCCCAGAACTGTCAACGGGGTGATGTTTTAATGCGTCCTTAATGAATATGACTGTTCAATTTATGGATGCTGATGTGTATCATTGAGCTCTTTTACACTTCACTGATCCTTGAAAGGTTACACAGAATTAAATCAGGATTGCTGAATTACTGCCACGTAGAAACATTACAGCCTGGCAGCATTTTCAGCACAATATTAGCCATCAGAAAAGGGAGGTGGGTTTGCCCAAGGAACCAATTGCGGGGACAGGAAAACCAACCTTCAGTCTGCTTCAGGTCAACCCAATACCCTATAAACTCAGAAGCAAAATAGACCATAAGAAACCACCACACACGCACGCCTGCTGGTATGATGCCACAATATTCCGATTATCCGCTTGAGCACAGTACTTTGGCTCCATAGAACAGTACAGGCCCTTCGGCCCTCGATGTTGTGCCGAGCAATGATCACCCTACTCAAACCCACGTATCCACCCTATACCCGTAACCCAACAAACCCCCCTTAACCTTACTTTTTGTAGGACACTACGGGCAATTTAGCATGGCCAATCCACCTAACCTGCACATCTTTGGACTGTGGGAGGAAACCGGAGCACCCGGAGGAAACCCACGCACACACGGGGAGGACGTGCAGACTCTGCACAGACAGTGACCCAGGCGGGAATCGAACCTGGGACCCTGGAGCTGTGAAGCATTTATGCTGACCACCATGCTACCGTGCTGCCCACTAAGTGCACTATTTTGAAGAAGACCCCCTTCTCACTTCACCTCACACCTTTGCTTCATCCAACTCAGGACCTTTTTCCTTGATGTGAAACTTATGGAAGCAAATCATGACCGCCCTTGGCGGCTCATTTGCTTTTGGCTTAAGCCTGAGCGACCGATGAGCCGTGTCCAGCTCATATTATTGGGAGGGTTCTTCCCCCGCCCCCAACAGCTCTGCCAACACCTTCGCGAAGTACTCAGTCGGCCTCGGACCCTCCACCCCCTCAGGCAAGACCACAATCCGTAGATTTATCAGGCCCTCCACCTTGGCTCTGAGTCCGTTGTTGGCCTCCGCCACACCCTGCAGATCCTCACCCTTCGGGGTGAACTGGTCACTGTGCTGCGACAGAGCCTCCTCCACCCCCTTCAACTTCTCTCCTTGCTCCCCCACCTCGACCGATGCCTTTGACACCGCCGCCTTCTCCAATCGCCTCCTCCCCCCACTCCTTCATCGCAGCCATCATCTCCTTCCCAAAAGTGTGCTTAGTGAGCTGGCTCTCGAGCTCTCCAGCCATCAGTTCGGTCAGAGTTTCCACTGCGAGGTGAGCGGCCCCACCCAGTGACCCAGCCACCGCCATCTTTCCTCCTGCCGGGCTTGCCCGTTCACTTGACGGCGAACTTTCGCTTGCACCCTACTTTCCTGCGGTTTTCTTCTGGGGCCTTTGACCACCCCCACCTTCCTGCACCAGCTTGTTCAAAAACTGCCCCTGAAACTGGGCATTAAAATCCAAAAGCCAGAGCCTCGAGCAGGAGCCCTCCACCCACATGCCGCCACCGAAGGTTTTCCCCTGATTGTGATGTTTAAGCAGCGTCCCGTCCCTGACCCTCATTACCCAATTCGATTGCTCTCACCGGCCATCCCAGTGATTTCCCAGAGTTCATGTTACTGCTGAATGGTAAGCACTTTGGTAAGGCAGTGCAGGGGCTGGTTTAGCACAGTGGGCTAATACAGCTGGCTTGTAATGCAGAACAAGACCAGCAGCGCAGGTTCAATTCCCGTACCAGCCTCCCCGAACAGGCGCCGGAATGTGGCGACTAGGGGCTTTTCACAGTAACTTCACTGAAGACTACTTGTGACAATAAGTGATTATTATTATTATTATTAAGAACAGGGGAGTCTGAATCCGACCACTAAAAAGTACAGCTCCAGGGCGGGATTCGCCTTTCCGCCAGCTCCCGTATTCTGGCGCGGAGCGGTGCGCCCCTGCCGGCAGTGGGGTCCACCGTCCCGGCAGCCAGCCACCGGCATTGTGGCCACCCCCGCGCCGTCGGGAAACCTGCGGGCGCGCGGGCGCTGCCAGTGAAGCGGAGTATCCCGCCGACGGAGAATCCCGCAGAGAATATATTCAACCTGCTTCATGGAAGTGTCCCGTGGAAACACCCCCCCCCCCGCCCTTATTAACATTTACTGAACGTGGGAGCATAAGAACAAAGAACAAAGAAAAGTACAGCACAGGAACAGGCCCTTCGGCCCTCCAGGCCCGTGCCGACCATGCTGCCCGTCGAAACTAAAATCTTCTACATTTCCAGGGTCCGTATCCCTCTATTCCCATCCTATTCGTATATTTAAAGGTCGCCTCTTGTAGTTGCAACACTCTTTGGCAATGGAATGTGGCTCAACTGCAATTGAGTCACGCAGATTCGGGAAGACCCATTTCCAATCACCGAACAACCAAAGTTGTTGGCAGAGAACAACCCCAATGAGAAAAGTAAGATTGAACCAAGACTCTCAGTGGAGAGCACGGGGATCACCTGTTCATGTCTTTTAGTGTCCACCGTGGGTAGTCACGGAATCAGACATCAGTCCCACTGTGAATCCCAAAATCACGGTGTTGGAGTTACTGCCACTCCGATGAGACATTAAACCCAGGCTCTGTCTCAGCTGCATGTGAAAGATCACATGGCCACTATTTTCAAGAAGAGCAGCGACATTACCTCCAGTGTCCTGGACCGCTGAGGTGAAACTTCTGTACATCCTCCTTATCTAACTCCATGGAGTTTATTGGGATTTTTTTTCTCATCCAACAACAACATCTTGGCTTTTACATAGGCTCTTTAAGGCAGTAATTTGACACCAGGCCACATAAGGAGATATTAAGATGCTTTTGAGGAGCTTCTTAAAGTAGGAGAGACAGATTGTGATGTGGAGAGATTTAGGGAGGACATTTAGGGCTTCATCAGCTGAAGGCATAGCCACTAATAGTGGAGCGATGAAAATGAGAGATGTGCAAGAGGCCAATGGAGAGTCTTTCCATTCCAGCCATCTTTACAGTCACATTGGCATCTCATGCTGTCTATGGAGTATCCGTATGCACAATTCAATGTAAGAGACAACCATTCAGTTATTAAGAAGCTACGGCTTGGATTTAACTAAATGGGAACAAAGTCCCATAACTAGCGCACCTTGACAGTGCCAGCCTGGCACCCTGGCAGTGGCACCTGGGCACCTTGTCCACCAGCCTAGCACACAGGTGGCACTACCAGGGTGCCAGGCAGGCAGTGCCAGGGTACCAGCTTGCCCAGAGGGCAAGCACCTGAGAGCCTCTGATCCCCTGGGAGACTCCCAGGAGTGCCATTCAATCTGGTCCTCATTTATGGAGACCAGCGCTGGACAACTTGCCCCCTAGTCTTCAAGGCGAAGGAGATAGATCCCAACGCCTCAGGTAACATTAAAGTCAGACTAGCTGTCTCGCTTTGATATGTAGATTTGCTCAAAGTGACCCGCCCACAATGAGTGGGATTTAAATCACAACATCACGCGGGATCGCATTCGATCTCGCGAGGCGTTGTGAGCCGGTTGATCCCGGGAGCGGGCTCTCCCAGCTTCTATTAGCCAGGTTGCGCTGCGGTGAACTGCTATTCAGGTGCAGCGTGGCCGTGAAATTGCGCCCTAAATCTAGAAGCTAAATCAAGGTCTACGTTAGAAGTAACAAGCAATGTGGATAAAGGGGAACCCCTAGATGTACTATACTTGGATTTCCAAAAGGCTTTTGATAAGGTGCTACATCAAAAGATATCTCACAAAATAAAAATTCATGTTGCAGGGGGTAACATATTAGCCTGGATTGAAGATTGACTAGCTAACAACAGGTAGCAAAGGGTTGGGAACATGAGTCATTTTTTTGGCTTGTTAAATTGTAACTAGTGGAGTCCCACAGGAATCAGTGCTGGGGCCCCAGCTATTTACCATCTACAAAACGTATGCCACTCATAATGATATTCAACTCCCTCAATAATAATAATAATATTTTTTGTTGTCACAAGTAGGCTTACATTAACACTGCAATGAAGTTACTGTGGAAAGCCTCTAGTCACCAAATTCTGGCACCTGTTCAGGTACACAGAGGTAGCATTCAGAATTCTCAGCCAGTACAGGAATTGAACCCACGTGGCTGGCTTTGTTCTGTGTTACAAACCAGGTGCCTATCCCATTGAGCTAAACCAGCCCTGTGCTTAATCTTGGTGTTGGGTGGGTTACTGAGTTACGGGGAGAGGGTGGAGGTGTTGACCTTGGGTCGGGTGCTCTTTCCAAGAGCCGGTGCAGACTCGATGGGCCGAATGGCCTCCTTCTGCACTGTAAATTCTATGGAACATGTAAAGCGTGATTTTCCCACATCTTTTTAGAGTTTCAGGATCTGACTGAAAACGCTGTGTTTCTCTCCAGCCGCACAGAGTTTTTAGACCGCTGCACAATTCTCCTAAGTGTTCGTGCTGTCGTGAATGCTGGGACAACTGATTCTGGCCCCCACAGGGGGCCAGCACGGTGCTGGAGCAGTTCACGCCGCTCCAGCCTCCCATCCCGACGCCAAATGGGCGCCGCGCCAACCCGTGCATGTGCGGGGACTTCTTTAACGCTCCGTCCCCGACGCAATATGGCGCGGGGGTTCTGGGGCCGCAAGCGGAAGAAAGTAGACATGGGGGGGAGGAAGAGGCCGGCCCGCCGATCGGTGAGCCCCGATCGTGGGCCAGACCCCATCAGAGGCCATCCCCCCCCTCCCCCCCTCCCCCCCACCGGTGAAGGGGCGCTGTTCTTCCGTCCCACAGTCCACCTCCCCAACCCTTCCCCGAGTGCCCGCCAGCAGAGACTAGAGGTGAATGGCGCCGACGGGACTCTGCCGTTTCCGCGTGGCCGCTCGGCCCATCTGGGCCGGAGAATCGGTGGCCCAGCCTCGGACAGCGGCCCGCGACCGGAGCCGCGCCAAACGCGCCGGCGCAAATGGCGACGATTCTCCGCACCTCGGATAATTGCGCACCGGCGGCGGGGTGGTGTGACGCGGTTGCGGCGATTCTCCGGCCCGGCGCGGGGCTCGGAGAATTGCGACCCTGATATTCTGCCATTCTGAAACAAAAATCAGCGGGCCTGGTTTGTGACGTCAGTCTAGCGAGTCGTGGCCTGATAGAACCGGCAAGGCCACCTCCACAAGGTCAGGGCATCGTCTTTAAAGGGCGCCCCAATCGGAACAGAAAGTGAATGCTACCAGCTCCACCCCTCCATGGACACCGAGGGCCCATCTCACAAGCATCAGCCTTCCTCAACACACATAAGGTGAACCCCTCCCAAAGGGCTCCCCAGAGAGCCGGCCCCTGGCACTGTCCCCGGCATAGAGTGGCACTGCCAGGTTGGCAATACCAACCTGTGCCAACCTGTGAATGCCAACCTGTGCCAGGTGCACTGTCTGGGCATGTCCCTCCCCCCCTCCCCGGTGCGATGCCCTCAACTGTTTCTCGTCTTTCGCAAACCTGTTGTAAACCTCGCTGACATGATGTCATGTTGGCCAGGTATGAATATTAAGTGGGGGGGGGGGGAATCATGTGGCGGGGGCTCGTTAATTACGTTGAAATGTACTCAAATATATGACAATAAGGTTCTCGCTCTTTTCGGTGGGAACTTCTTTACGCCATCGGTGAGGTGCTTGGAAAATAGGGAAATGCAATCTCGCTGGTGAGAATTGTGGTTCCCGACTCCTGTGATATTGTGCACTCACGTTGCTGTTCTCACTGATGGCTAATGCGGGCGCAAAGTCGCCCCCCCTATAGGGTCGGATATCCAGGCAGACACTGTCGCGGGAAAACTTGGAGAACTGTGTTGACTTTTGACGGCTCTCCAGACTTTCCCGGTGATTCACCCGGATGTTGCCTGGGATGGAGCATTGAGCTATGAAGAGAGGCTGGACAGGCTGGGGTTGTTTTCTTCAGAGTAGAGAAGGCCGAAGGGGGAGACCTGATCGAGGTGTACAGGATTATGAGGGGTATGGACAGGGTGGATAGGAAGCAGCTGTTGCCCTTAGTTGAAGGATCAATAATGGGGGGGCATAATTATAAGGTGAGGGGCAGAGGTTTTGAGGAGATTTGATGAAAATCTTTGCACACAAAGGGTGGTGGGAGTCTGGAATGCACTTCCTGGGAGGGTAGTTGGGGGGGGGAAGCTCACAGTGAGCACTTGAAATGTCATAACATTCAAGGCTATGGGCCAAGTGTTGGAGAGTGGGATTACTGTAGATTTAGTGTAGTTGTGTCAGTGCAGGCTCGATGGGCTGAAGGGCCTCTTCTGTACTGTATGGCCCTGACTTACAGGACATGGTATTGTTATTCAGGACAAGCTCCTCGCCTCTCTGGCGTCGAATAAAGGGGGTGAACTGTTATCGAAAGAGAGATAACTCAGAATGAGACTGAGAGAATCATAGAATTTACAGTGCGGTTGGAGGCCATTCGGCCCATCAAGTCTGCACCGGCCCTTGGAAAGAGCACCCTACCCAAGCCCGCACCTCCACCCCATCACCATTACCCCACTGAGGGCAATTTATCATGGCCAATCCACCCAAACCTGCACATCTTTGGACTGTGGGAGGAAACCGGAGCACCCGGAGGAAACCCGCGTCGACACGGGGAGAACGTGCAGACTCCGCACAGACAGTGACCCAAGCCGGGTATCGAACCTGGGACCCTGGAGCTGTGAAGCAACAGTGCTAACCACCGTGCTACCGTGCTGCCGTAAAGCCGTGCAGGCAGAAAGGTCAGGAGCCATTGACAAGGAGCGAGAGAAATGAGATAGAAATTTCAGGCAGAGTTGAAGTCTTTGCATTTGACACGATGGATTAAGTTTTGAGACAACAAGATTGGGGGATGATTTCCCACCAATATGACCAACATTCCGATCAGTCCCAGGTTTCTTCCCACTCTGCATTTCTCCAATTTAAACCTCTTGAGTATGACTGATTTTAATCACACCACCATTGGTGCTTCAGCTCTGGAATTCTCTCCCTGATCACCTCCAACTTCCTACCTCGCTTTCCTCCTTAAAGGCATTCTTCAAACACAACCTCTTTGGCTAACCTTTTGGTTACCTGGAAACAATGGAGGTGGGGTGCCCAAATGTTTGCCGATCAGGCGGACCTGGCTATTGAGGTATGGCCTGAGTTAGGGAGTTAAGGGGACTTGGCCCGAGCAGTGGGTCTGCTGTTCTGTACACAACGTTCTTCTTAGTTAACTAAAACACCATTGTGATGGAACACTGCCTTGTCGCTTGCCTCGCTCTACAACAGCTGATTGCCGACCAAATCAGGAGTTTAGGATCAATGTCAGGAAACATGTGTTCAGACAAAGAGTAATCATTCATTCGCTAGAATGGTGTCCAGGCCTTGAGCAAATAGTTTCACTGTAGCGAAGCCATCAAATGCTTTAATCATCTTAAACACCTCAATTAGATTGTCCTCCATACTTCTATATTCATTCGAATATAAGGCTTGAATAATCAGCCAATTTGATGATGGTATGTGGTAAAACTGTAGATATTATTCCAAACTTGGCAGTTTCCGATTTATTAAGGTAACGGCCATGGACTAAAAATTAGGGTGGTTATTACATTCCAAAATTTCATATTATTTCCTATTGATGAATGTCACCTCCTGAATAGCATTTAATTACCTGGGCGATAATCGTTACTGGTGAAAGCAAAAAGTAATACATTTTTTAAAATACAAAGGATTCATCCCTTGCTGTGGTTGTAAGTGTGTTCAACCGATCTTGCATTGAAAAGCTATCTCATCGACCCCCATTGTTCAAAACTGTGCAATCTGCCAGGATTGTTTCTGGATGAATAACTGGATATTTTTAATCGACGCTGGCTCCACCAATTTGTTGCTGTCTGCTGGGAGTTTGTCTGTCAATGTGGCTGCTCCGAGCCGTACTGTTGAAGGATTGTACATTCAATCCATTTATACCGCCTGTCCATGGTTGCTAAGTGGCTTGGCTCATCTGTTTCCAACATAGAAACATAGAAGATAGTAGCCGGAGGAGGCCATTCGGCCCTTCGAGCCTGCTCTGCCATTCGTCACAATCATGGTTGATCGCCCAACTCAATAGCCTAATCCTTCTTTCCCCCCATAACCTTTGATCCCATTCGCCTCAAGTACCATATCCAGCCGCCTCTTGAATGTATTCAATGTCTCAGCCTCAACTACTTCCTGCGGTAATGAATTCCACAGACCGACCACTCTTTGGGTGAAGAAATGTCTCCTCATCTCTGTCCTAAATGGTCTCCCCCAAATCCTCAGACTGTGACCCCTAGTTCTGGACACACCCACCATCGGGAACATCCTTCCTGCATCCACCCATCTAGTCCTGTTAGAATTTTGTAGGTCTCTATGAGATTCCCCCCTCATTCATCTGAACTCCAGCGAAAACAATCCTAACCTAGTAAATCTCTCCTCGTACATCAGTCCCGCCATCCCAGGAATCAGTCTGGTAAACCTTTGCTGCACTCCCTCGAGAGCAAGAACATCCTTCCATAAGGAGACCAAAACTGCACACAGTACTCCAAGTGTGGCCTCACCAAGACCCTGTACAATTGCAGCAACACATCCCTGCTCCTGTACTCGAATCCTCTCGCAATGAAGGCCAACATACCATTAACCTTCTTTACCGCCTGCTGCACCTGCATGCACTTGTCACCTGTACCACCTTAAAGGTGGGTTCATGGGAACACCAGCACATCCAAGTTCCCCTCCTGACTTGGAGCTATATCATCATTCCTTCATCTTCACTTGCTCAAAATCCTGGAACTCCCTCCTTGGACAATTGGGGATTGGCAGTAAATACCAGTCTTGCCAGTGACACGACAGCCCACAACTAAAGAAAACGTCTAACTAGAATCTATTCTGAGTGTCTATGTATTGCACATGTACTTTTGTTATCCAACAGGTATCCACTTCATGTACAAAGGACTCTGAGAGATGTCACAAGTCCTCGTGTATGCGATAGCCAGTGAGGAGGCAGCCATCACTGTCCATCAAACTTGTACTCACATTGGTGAGGAGCAAATGGTTAAACAAATATTTATTGTAACTTTGCCTTCGGGGTTTGCATTTGAGGGCATGAACAGGACAGCACGGCTATATCATAACTACTGTCCTGTTTCTAATGTGCATCAAGCCCTATTCCCTTATCACCCCATTGCTTGCTGATTTACGTTCGTTCTTGGTTACGAAAAGCTTTGTATTTAAAATGTTCATCCTTGTTGTCCCGTCCCTAACTCTGCAACCTCCTCCAGCCCCACACGCCTCCACAATATCTGCATTCCTCCAATTCTGGCCTCCTGAGCATCCTCAATTTGAATCACTCCACTCTTGGCATCCATGTCTTGGTTTGCCTCGGTCCTTACCTCTGGAATTCCCTCCCTAAATCTCTCCACTTTGCTCACCTCCTTTAAGCTGCTCCTTAAACCAAACCTCTCTTGCCAAGCATTCGGTCACCTGTCCTAACATCCACTTAAATGGCTTGGTGTAAAATCCTATTTTGATAACACTCCTTTGATGTGCTTTGGGCTATTTTACTATGTTAGGTGCACCATATAGATTCAAGTTACCGTTGTTGCAGCTACAGCACAAGACTCTTGTTCCACTGGGTTAGATGGACTATGACAGTTCCCTACACAGCCTTAGGTCAGACACTAGCCGACCAACTCCTCCACCAAGCAGTAAAATGATCCCAAGTGACAAGTGTGGCTAGTAGTCCTGAGAACCAGATTGCAACGGGATTTAAATTCAATGGGATACCGAGAGGACACAATTGGATCACAGCAGCAAAACGTGTCAAAGCTTTATTACGTAATTTAATACAAAAGAGTTAGTAACATAAATAAATTCACAATATACCCAGGATTCGATTACTGTAACCGGCAAAGGAATACCAAATACCACTCTGAATCCTTGGGAAAGAACAGCGTGTCCTTGAAGAATCCTTCGGCCCACAACGTGTGCTTTTTTGTTCACATCTACACTGAAGATATTTATTGCATCTTTGATCTCCCAGTCAGCCTCCACAATGCAATGAACAGATCTGGACTGAGGATATTAGCAAAGAAACAGGAGCAAGAGCGGACCTGTGGTATTAGCATAACTGCAAGGGTCAATGAAGTGCCGAGAGCAGCCACTAGAGGGAGCTGCAGTTACAAGTATATAAGGCAGTGATGCTGAGCCTTGTGGGAGAGTGTGTGCAGGAATTAGCTAGAGAGTGTCAGAAGTATAAATAGTGTGAGTAAGAGCAGATCATAGTTTGTATCAGTATTAAGATTAGCTGTAGATGAGTGTAGTTTAAATATTAATAATCAACTTTGTATTCTTTAGGAGTACGTGTCGAGTCCAAGTTAGCAGTGTTAATCAATTTATAGCTTTGTTCAAGTTTGAGCTGTTTTGTGGTCTTTGTGAACACGACGCCAATCATCCTGAATTAAGCAACACAAAGAACACCACACAACCTGCTCCGCCATTCAATACGATCATCTCTGATATGGGGCTTCAACTCTACTTTTCCAGCTGCTCCAGACATCCCTTCATTCCCTGAGAGACCAAATATGTGTCTATCCCAACCTTAAATATATTCAAGGATGGAGCATCCACAATTCTCTGGGGTAGAAAATTCCAATCATTCACAACCCTTTGAGTGAAGGAGTGTCTTCTCCTCTCAGTCCTAAATCATTTGCCCCCTTATACAGAGACCCCCCTGACGAGCAAAACAATCTCTCAGCATCCACACTAGCAAGCCCCCTCAGAATCGCGTATGGTTCAAGCTGATCAACCAATCAAATACAATTTCCCTTGAATGGAATTTTGAAGAAGACGGCAGCCACGATTCATCATCATAGCCATAGAATTTACAGTGCAGAAGGAGGCCATTCGGCCCATCGAGTCTGCACCGGCACTTAGAAAGAGCACTCTACCCAAGGGCAACACCTCCACCCGATCCCCATAACCCAGTAACCCCACCCAACACTAAGGGCAATTTTGGACACTAAGGGCAATTTATCATGTCCAATCCACCTAACCTGCACATCTTTGGACTGTGGGAGGAAACCGGAGCACCCGGAGGAAACCCACGCAGACACGGGGAGGACGTGCAGACTCCGCACAGACAGTGACCCAAGCCGGAATCAAACCTGGGACCCTGGAGCTGTGAAGCAATTGTGCTATCCACAATGCTACCGTGCTGCCCCAAGAGAATTCAGATGATAGCGCTTTTTCTAAAAGTCTGAGGCTTGTGGGTTCATGTCCCACTCTAGAGATCTGAGCCCAGAATCTAGGCCGACGCTCCAGCACAATACTGAGGGAGTGCTGTACAGTCTGGGGTGCCATCTTGGCGATGAAGCACTGAACAGGTGAACCCAAAAGATTCCGGAGTGTTATTGAGACATGAACAGGGGGGGTGGGGGAGGGGGGAGTTCCCCAGTGACCTGACCAATATTTATCCTTCAACTCTTTCTGAGTCTATATATCATGACTCATGCTGTGATTATCACATTGCTTTCCTTGGAGTTTGCCATTCACAAATTGAATGCGCTGTTTCCTACATTGCAGCAGAGACTACACTTCAAAGTGTATTTTGCTGGGATCAAAGGCGTCCTCATATTGTGTTAAATCTTTTTCCTGCCTCACATGGCAGGATAGTATCACACCCAAAAACAACTGGGCCAAAAACGTTCAAACAATAGTCCGCGGACATTGGGAAAGTTACATTGCAATGGAGCTGGTCCACATTTGGCAAGAGTTCAGGGAACTCAACCCGTTGAGGGGTTGAAAGCATCTAGACGTTGAATTTCCTAAACAGACTGCCGTAACTTCAGCAGAAACCCCGCTTAACATGTGTTTTTATTTTAAAAAGGTGTTTCTTATAACTTCCCACCAAACAATGCCAGCCCCATTCAGCACGGAGGTGAGGCTGACCCGACATTGGACTAAGATCACAAGAGTAGAATGCTGGGCGTTTTTATAACAAAGACATTCACTCTTGGCAGTATCCCATGGGGAAGTGGGGTGTGGCAAAATGTTCTCGCAGAGAGCCAGCATGGTATGAAGAGGTGAATTGCCTTGTTCAGTGCTGCAGCTGTTCTATATTCTATTGGAGCCAAAGGTACACAAGTAAACGATTCTCTTAAGGTTAATGTGCAGGTTCAGTCGGCTGTTAGGAAGGCAAATGCAATGTTAGCATTCATGTCAAGAGGGCTAGAATACAAGACCAGGGATGTACTTCTGAGGCTGTATATGGCTCTGGTCAGACCCCATTTGGAATATTGTGAGCAGTTTTGGGCCCCGTATCTAAGGACCTCAAAGTCCTCTGTTTTCAGTATCAGTGACCTGTATCATTCGTCACCAGAGTGTCGCCCCTTGTGTTCACTTACTAACGTGAAGTCTGGTCGTCACCATCAATAGCTGCTTCATTATTAACAGCAAGTGTTCATTGTTCTTTCCCTCCTGTAGGGCGACTACTGCAGTCTCTCTTCCCTTTTTTTACCATTACATAGAATTCACAGCACAGAAACACGTCATTCGGCCCCTCCCTCGTCAATCTGCTGTCCCTTTCTCTCTCGTGAGTTTATCAAGCTTCCCTTTAAGTGCATTTATAATGTTCACCTCAATTACTCCCTGTGGCAGCGAGTGCCGCATTCAAACCACTCTCTGGCTGAAGGAGGTTCTTCTGAACTCCGAATTACTCCTTTATTACTTACTTGTGACCATCTTACGTTTAGTGTTGGAATCCCCACCCATGCTAGCAAACCCCGTCGATATCAATGTCAGGACGGCTCCTCAGCCCCCTCTCTCCTAGACGGAGGTCTGTTCAGTCTTTCCTGGTTGTTATAACCTCTCAGTTTTGACTACGTTGTGATTGGTCACCCCTGGTTTCTCTGTGATGTGTCGAGGCCCAGTGGCTGACCAATTGAAATGGGAAGGTGCCAGTGACAGAAACTTGCTCTTTCAATGCAGTGGCATTTGTTTCAGCCTAAACATCTGTGGGGTTATAATACACATTGTCCAAGCACAAGGTGTTCAAAATAAAGAGGCCCAGGTGATGGAGAGAGATCCATGCACCTGCATTGTCCTTACAATATAAAGTGAAAAATGAAAATCGCTTATTGTCACGAGTAGGCTTCAATGAAGTTACTGTGAAAAGCCCCTAGTCGCCACATTCCGGCGCCTGTCCGGGGAGGCTGGTACGGGAATCGAACTGTGCTGCTGGCCTGCTTGGTCTGCTTTAAAAGCCAGCGATTTAGCCTGGTGAGCTAAACCAGCCCCAAGTGCTTTGACATTAACCTGGACACTTGCTGGGTTTTTAGTCCTCCAGTGTTGTTCAATGTCAAGGTATCTTTTACTTTGAGTTGTGAATGTAGATAAAGGACAACAGGATAGGAAGTAGCTTGGAGGAGCTGACAAGCCTGACAGTGTGAAGGAGCTGAATTAACATCAGCAGGGATGAGTAGTCATTAACCTCAGGGTGCTTCTTAATCCTGTCACTTCAAATGTGCTTATTTATTTGGTTCTTGTACTGGGGGCGCAGTCTCTTCTCCCAACTCAATGGCCCAAAGAAATCAACACGTTCACAATACATGTGTACACATATTAACAATAACAACCTGCATTTATATAGCATCTTTAATGTCACATAATGTGGCAGGAATGTGAAGAAACAGACCAACATGTGTAATTTAACTCTTTGTGATGTTGTATATTTTGGCAAATTTAATGTTCTTATTAAATAAGGATTGCAGATGATAGGGTGTGAGGTTCTTTGTGTTGCTAAATTCAGGATGGTTGGCGTAGTGTTCACAAAGACCACAAAATAGCTTTAACTTGATAAAAACAATGAATTTATTAACACTACTTATTTGGATTCGACACGTACTCTTAAGTAATATAAGGTTGATAATTAACATATAATCGACACTCATCCACTACTAATTGCTACACTATTATGAACTATGATCTGCTCTCACTCACACTATAATTCCTTCAGTCTGTACTCTAGCTATCTCCTTCACATCTCTCCCCCACAAGGCTTAGCATCAATGTCTTATATACTTGTAACTCTAACTCCCTCTAGTGGCTGATCGAGACATTTCGTTAACCCTCGCAGTCCTTGCATTTATGATAATGCCACAGAAGGGGATTAAATACTTTGCTATTTTTCAAATCCAGTATCAGCATCAAATACACTTGGGTTCGGCACAGTATGGTTTAAATATTGGGTAAAGTTTTCTCTGTCTCAGTTGCACAGTGTGGGTTGGGCTCTCTGGTCCCCCAATCACGTGTTTCTCGGCGACGCGGCATTGGCTGCCGACGGGATTTATACTCCCGCCGCTTGTCAATGGGATTAGCCATGTGGAAACTGACGAGGTGCGCTGCCGGCAGGAAAGGCAAATCGCAACGGCCGGAGAATTCCTGCCTACGTTTGATGAAGCGTAGGACTAATCTGAGACACGGGGCTGGATTCTCCGCCGGCGGGGTGCTCCATTTTGCCGGCAGTCCGGGGGTTTCCTGACGGCGTGAGGTTGCCCCACAATGGGAAACCCCATTGACCAGCCGGCAAAACGGATTATCCGGTCAGCGTGCTGAACCAGAATTCTGGAGCGGCGGGACGGAGAATCCAGCCCATGATGTGTGGTGACTATAGCGTGGCTCAAGAGGAACAGGTGACTTTGGACCTAAAGGCGTCAAAGTTCTCCATCACTGTGGGGGTGGGTCCCCTCACCTCATGTCTGGGTCTGTTGTAGACTCATCGATAGTGACTGATCACTGTGGTTGGTCAACAATTCCGTCACCACCAAGATGGTAGAAGTTGAACTTAATGGATCTTGCTCTTTTGTTATCCAGAAATTCCTATTTCACTGTGTGCCTTCACCCCACCCGCAAAAGGACATACTTGTGTGATATTTACAATTTGCACACTACAATAGAACCTTCTGACCTATTGGAGCAGGTTTGTTAATTTGGCAGCCGCTGCGAGCAGATGGAACAAATTAGGAATTAGGTTGTGACTGGCCAAGCTAATGAGCCAACAGAGAAAATCTATTTTCATCCCATCAATCTGGACTAGAAGTAACCCGAGATGCCAAGTTATTTAAGGTACAGGAAGGATGCAAAGGGCGAAGGAGAGAGAGGTTAAGAGGGAACATGAGAGTTAACATAAAGGGAAATAGTGAGGACTTTCAGAAACACATTAGCAAAAGGATGGTAAAAGAAGGTGGGGACTACGTAGAGATTATCCTGGATTGAGAATGCAGAGATAATTAACTATATTATATAAATAGGAATTCAGGAAGTGAATGCGAATGTGGAATATCTGGAGATAAATATTCAAAAGGAAACTATTGAAAAGGCAACTGGACCATAAATGGGCAAAGCATCAAGTCCCGATATTTCCCAATACATAGAGACATAAAAAATAGGAGCAGGAATAAGCCATTTGGAGTGAGGCTGAGAAAAAGTGTCCGATATTCTCTGGAGTTTAGAAGAATGATTGACCTTCTTATTGAAAACTATAAAATTCTGTCGGGGTTTCATAGGGTGGAAGCTGAGAGATTGTTTTGTTGGTCAGGGAATTTTAAACACAGGGCGGTGGGGAACATTCTCGGGATCAGGAGCCAATCATTTAGGACCAAGACGAGGGTTGTGAATCTTTGGAATTCTCAACGCCAGAGGGTTGTGGATGCTCCATCCTTGAATATGTTCAAGACTGGGATGGACAGATTTTTGGTGTCTCAGGAAATTACGGATATGGGCAGGAAAATGGAGTTGGAGCCCAAGGTCAGCCATGATCGTATTGAATGGCGGACAGGTTCAACAAGTCAAGTGGCCTACCCCGTGCCGATTTCTTGTGTTCTTGTGCTTCATAATTCCCTACCTCTGCAAGCTCCTTCAGCTCCTCAACTTCTGAATCTCTGCCTTCCTCCGATTATTCCTCTTGCGGTCGCCAGGTTTGTTGGTAGTGCCTTCAGGTACCCAAGCCCAAAGCTCTGGAATTACTTCTGTAAACCTCTCCGTCACTCTATGTCTCTCCTCTCCTTTTAAGGCATTCATTAAAACCATTAAAGATTGTTTGACCAGTCTTTTGGTCATCCATCCTAAAAACCTTCTTTTGTATCTCAGTTTCAAATTGGAATTGGGCTATCATTCATTCCTATAAAATTTTTTTGACAATTTACTATGTAAAAAACACTATATAATTGCACATTTTTATTGTGTAAATACAGGTTGTTGTTCTAGTATTACCCAGCATTACCTTGGCTTGGAATGAACAGCTTGCCGTATGAGGAATGGTTGCGGACTCTGGGACTGTACTCGTTGGAGTTTAGAAGGATGAGGGGGGATCTTATTGAAACTTGCAGGATACTACGAGGCCTGGATAGAGTGGACGTGGAGAGGATGTTTCCACTTGTAGGAAAAACTAGAACCGGAGGCCGCAGCCTCAGACTAAAGGGACGATCCTTTAACACTGAGATGAGGAGGAATTTCTTCAACCAGAGGGTGGTGAATCTGTGGAACTCTGCCGCAGAAGGCTGTGGGGGCCAATTCGCTGAGTGCCTTTAAGACAGAGCTAGATAGGTTCTTGATTAATAAGGGGATCAGGGGTTATGGGGAGAAGGCAGGAGAATGGGGATGAGAAACATCAGCCACAAATGAATGGCAGAGCACTCAATGGGCCGAATGGCCTAATTCCGCTCCTATGTCTTATGGTGTTATGACTTAAGCTCAGTACAGTCCAGCGAGCCAGCCACGGAGTTGCCTAATTAGTTTGCCAGTGTATCACCTCATGTGACGCATTCAACTACTGAGGCATGATGCAGACCGTCATCACCAACCTGTTCACCATCTGGGTTTACAATGCAGTAAATCACCACTACGTTTGGAGACTAACAATTGGGAATGCAACACTCCAGTCACACATTCTTGAAGAAGCCTCTGATTGCAGTAAAGAATGATAAGATTCCCATTGACATTGCATCAGCGCAGACTATACAAGGAGGCATGTAGTGTCAACATCCCACATTTCTTGTGTTAGCAGTGACGTTCCCACATCTGAATCCATTCGAGGCTCACTCCAGAGATCTAATCCGAGATGACACACCCAGCGCATTACTGAGCGAGTTCTGCACCATCAGATGTGCTGCCTTTTGGATGGGTCATAAAACCAGGACATCGCCTCGCCTTCCAGGTGGGTGTAAACTATCCTCTGCCGCTATTTTAATGAAGGAAACGTGAGTTCTGCCTGGTGTCCAGGCCAACATCCCTCAGCCAACTAAAAGAGGGTAAGCTGTTTCATCCTGTTTGTGGGAGCTGTGGTACATTTACTCACATCCACTCATATTTACTCACTGATTAGTAAGTTTGCCGACAACACATAGGTTGGTGGAATTGCGGATAGCGATGAGGACTGTCAGAGGATACAGCAGGATTTAGTTCGTTTGGAGACTTGGGCAGATGTCAGATGGAGTTTAATCCGGACAAATGTGAGGTAATGCATTTTGGAAAGTCTAATACATGTAGGGAATATACAGCAAATGGTAGAACCCTCAAGAGTATTGACAGTCAGAGGGATCTAGGTGTACAGGTCCACAGGTCACTGAAAGGGGCAACACAGGTGGAGAAGGTAGTCAAGAAGGCATACGTCATGCTTGCCTTCATTGGCCGGGGCATTGAGTATAAGAATTGGCAAGTCATGTTGCAGCTGTATAGAACCTTAGTTAGGCCACACTTAGGAGTATAGTGTTCAATTCTGGTCGCCACACTACCAGAAGGATATGGAAGCTTTAAGGAGGGTGCAGAAGAGATTTATCAGGATGTTGCCTGGTGTAGAGGGCATTAGCTATGAGGAGCGGTTGAATAAACTTGGTTTGTTCTCACTGGAATGAAGGAGGTTGAGGGGCGACCTGATAGAGGTCTAAAACATTATGAGGGGCATAGACAGAGTGGTGAGTCAGAGACTTTTTCCCAGGGTAGAGGGCTCAATTACTAGGGGGCATAGGTTTAAGGAGCGAGGGACAAGGTTTAGAGGAGATGTTGAAGCAAGTTTTTTTACACAGAGGGTAGTTGGTACCTGGAACTCGCTGCCGTAGGAGGTGGTGGAAGCAGGGACGATAGTGACATTTAAGGGGCATCTTGACAAATACATGAATAGGATGGGAATAGGATACGGACCCAGGAAGTGTGGAAGGTTTTAGTTTAGACGGGCAGCATGGTCGGCACGGGCTTGGAGGGCCGAAGGGCCTGTTCCTGTGCTGCACTTTTCTTTGTTGTTGGTTTGTTCTTATTCAGATTTCCTGGGTTGCAATACTACATTCCAAAGGTACTTAATTGACTGTAAAGCGTTTGGGATGTCCTGACGCTATGAAAGCTGCGATATAAATCCAAGCCTTTCCTTCATCCTATAAATTTGAGACTATTTACAGATTAAATATGTCCCCAAACAAGCAGACCAGAAGAGCAAACTCAGCACTGTTCTGGAAAGGACAGTGAAATGTACCATCGATGGCAGCCCATCATTGAGGGAGTGATTCTCGGGAAAGATAGTGAGCAGGAATTGCCGGGAGCTTCCCGGTGCCCGGCCCAGCGAGGCTGGCAGTAGCAATTCAACCTTCATTGGTCCACTTAACGTGGCCTCACGGGCATCCCGCTGCAAATGAAGACTCGCCAGCTGATTCGCCAGCACCGCGCTCGCCAGCCCCTCCCCCGCTAACAAGGCCGAGCAGCACCTAAGCTGCACTTGCTCAGCCAACCCCAGCCAGCTCGCAACAATGGCACCGAGACGGCCGGCCCCGAGATTCATGGACACAGATCTCGGGAGGCCCCTGGACACAGTGGAGGCCAGGAGGGATGTCCTATTCCCCTGAGGAGAATCAGTCACAAGGCAGCCAGTACCGCCTGGATGGGGTGGCGGCGGCTGTGAGCTCTATGGATGTGACCAGGTGGACTGGTCTCCAGTGCCGGAAAAAGGTCAACGATCTACACCGGGCAGCATGAGTGAGTGGATACCAAACTCCCACCCCACCCCCTCCAAGGGAGCATCCACCTCCCAACTCCTCATGCGACCCCCAACCTTCCTTCCACCCCCTCCCCCTTCAACCCCCCCCCCCACCTCCCCACCATCCCTTCACAAACCCCTTCCCACCCCCCCACCATCCCTTCACAAACCCCTTCCCAAACCCCAACCATCCCTTCACAAACCCCTTCCCACCACTGTGAACCACGCGTGTGGCTAACAATGTCCTTCTGTGTCTTCTCAGGATAAGCTATCCCATAATCGTCGGGATAGGGCCCGGACTGGGGCGGTGAGGTGCCGGACTTATGAATCCTCACCTCCTTCGAGGAGCGGGCCTTCGAGGTGACTGGGTTGGCCCAGGTCACCCACACGGAAGCTGTCGGACGACGCAGCGATGAGGAACCACCAGGCTCCACCTGGAGGACCTGTCAAATGTGAGTAGTGATTGACTTACTGACTGACCCATCCCTCCCACTGACCACTGAGGGTAGGTAGGGGGTGGGGGGGGGGGGGGGGTGGTAGAGAGTGGGGGTTGGGTGGGAGACACCATTGGGAGAGTGGGGAATTGTAAAATACATTCAACACCTTTGTGCACAACCTTTGTGACGCCTCTGTCATTTTCCTCCGCAATGCGGGCTGACCTAAGAACCCTTGGCCCATCTATCCAGGCATCCCCCCTCCCCGTGGCACTCACCCACCCTCCCCGGTACCGGGTCCAATACCATGGGTGTTCGGATGTTGGCTTGCGTGAGTGGTGTTGCCTCCCACAGTGTTCAAGTACACTGTCCATGCATCAGGGTCTGATTGGGATGCTGGGCAATGACTCCCACATGCTACGTGGCTCACCCACCCTACGGCGATATCCTGATTTCGCCCACGGGGGCGGCAAGGTTCCATCGCAAACCATTGCCGCCTGCCGTGGATCTCGTATTTGGCCTCTCCTGCTATTCACCGGCCCCGTTTTGCTCAAGCAAGAGTGCAACAAGGCCAGACGATCGCACCCCAAATGTCTCTATTGGTGTTGAGGCAAGATAGATACTGTTCAATAAATAGTTAAATCAAACAGCAAAGCCCTAAACACAATGAAGAGGCAGAGCTAGCTAAGCTATTTAACGCCATACCCTGGGGGCCTTCTCCAGCTATTACACATTGGGTTATATATTCATGATTGCAATATCACTGTTCATTTCAATTCCTGGCTCCATTTTTTTTTGCAGGATAATTATTCTTCAAAGACAGGAAATATGATGATTCCAGTCCAATCCACAACTCTTGGCCCCAGGCAAGAAGTTAAATGCCTAAATTGAAAAAGCAGTTTTCCATTATAGTCGAAATAAGGGACAGAACAAATCTATTTCTCATTCCTTGACCCCAGTGAAAGGGGGGTGGGGTGGGGATGTGTCTCGGATGTGTGTGCGTGGAATCAGCAGGTAGGAAGAACATTCTTAATGCAAATGATTCGGATTTTCCTTTTTTTCCATAAATGAGGAATGATTTTTCCGCGTGACTTTGCAGTCCAGGAAGCGTGAATTTCATTGCGCGTAATAGCTGTTGATTCGAAAACTCACCTGAGACTAATATACCACCACCTCTCCCCTCGCAGGCCCAGCTTTGAAACCAGGCCAGGAAGACAAGGTGAAGGCTTCAGTCATCAGATTGTTATTAAAGATCCTAAGTGATAACGTTCAAGGGAGTCTCGACCCTGTGTCTGGTTGGGTCCCGGTTAAATTGGCTTTCAAGTGACATTAATTTTGCAATCTCACTTAAAGAAGCCCACAAGGTTACAGGGTGAAACAGAAAATATCTCAGTGATGGAAGGAAAGACTTGCATTTATATAGCACATTACATGGCAACAGGATGAGGTTAAGTGCTTTTTTTTAATGAAGTGTCCTTACTGTTGTGCTGCAGGGGCTGTGGCAGCCACTTTTATGCACAGCAAGCTCCCAGAAACAGCAATGACGAAATAATGTGTTTTAGTGACGACGGTTGAAGGATCAATATTGGTCAGGGCCAGATCTCAAATTCTGATAGACCCTTTGTGGTGAATGTAACTTAGTAATTCACACTGTATTTACCAATACCATTGTAAGCGCAGTAGCGTTATCCGACCACTAGGGGGAGTAGCTCTGGGAATGCTCAGGAGTTTGTACAGGGCTCCACCCTTGGCTCCGCCCACGACTCCTCCCCCTTGACTGCTGTATAAATACCCTTTTCCAGAGCCAGCCTGCAGTTCATCGAGAGTTCAACGGGTAACAGGCTGGCTCTGTAGTAAGTAGATTAAAACCACTGTTCATATCTTAAAGCACGTGTCTAGTGAATTGATGGTTCCATCAATTTAATCTACTTAAGAACAGTCAGGATCGATCATGGAATCAGCCCTCAAGCCTGGACGCCTGGAACTCGACCCACAGGATGCAGAGGCAAAAGAAATCTTCTCCCACTGGCTGCGGTGCTTTAAGGCCTACCTGGCAGAAGCGAGCACAGCCGAAACAACAGAGGAACAGAAGTTAAGTCTACTGCACGCGAGGGTGAGCCACAGAATCTCTACGCAACTAAATTCGGCCGGTTCATATACTGCAGCGCTAGCGATACTCGATAAGATGTATGTAAGGCCGATTAACGAAGTTTACGCTCGCCATGTGTTCACGTCTCGCCGCCAGCGGCCTACAGAATCACTCGCCGAATTTTTAAGAGAGCTCAATAATCTATCAAATGACTATAACTATCAAGCGGTTACCGCGGCTGAACACAGGGAATTGGCGGTACGTGATGTTTTTGTAGCGGGCCTCAGGTCTAATTATGTGCGCCAATGACTGCTGGAAAAGAGGGCCCAAGACTTAGAAACAACTGCGGAAATTGCTACCACGATGGAGGTCTCCCTCCGCAGCCTCACCTCGTTCCCCGTGGACACCGCGACCCAATCATGGGCCCCCGACCAGCGACTCCCCCAGGCCTGTGCCACGCGGCCGCCCAGCCACTATGCTGCTCCAGCCTGCCATTTCTGCGGCCAGAACCAGCACCCGCGGCAGCACTGCCCGGCCCGCAACACGACCTGCAGCAGCTGCGGGCGGAAAGGCCACTATGCGAGAGTGTGTCTCGCAAAAAGGACTCCAGCTTCCAACTCCCCAGCGGCACAAAGTAATCGCTCCCTACACCCGCAGGCCCGCGGGGCCTGAAACGCTGCGGCCTATGCTCCGACTCCACCCCCTCCCGCCACGTGCAATCCATGGGGGCCGCCATCTTGGCAAACCTCCACCACGCGGCCGGCCACGTGCGACTCATGGGGGCCACCACCTTGGACGCCATCTTCCTCGTCGCCCGCCACGTGCGATCTACGGGCCCGACCTGCATCTTCACGCTCGGACAACTCATCGGAAGAGTACAACCTCCCCGGGCGCTCGTCATGCAGCCCGCAACTCGGCGCAGTCACCCTTGGTCAATCACGCCCGAAGCATCTGCGAAATTCGATGGCAGAGGTCCAAATCAACGGGTACAACACGCCACGCCTTTTCGACTCCGGGAGCACTGAGAGCTTCATATACCCAGACCTGGTAAGACGCTGTTCGCTCCCCGTTTTCCCCGTGCGGCAAACTATCTCGCTCACTTCAGGCTCCCATTCTGTCCAGGGGCGCACCGCCACGACACTCACAATCCGAGGCGCTAGCTACTCAATATTTCAACTTTATGTTTTGCCCGACCTCTGCGCACCACTCTTATTAGGCCTAGATTTTCAGCGTAACCTTAAAAGCCTCACCCTCAGCTTCGGCGGGCCCCTGCCCCCACTCACTATCTGCAGCCTTGCTACGCTGCGAATCTCCACCCCTCCTCTCTTCGCCAATCTCACAAAGGACTGTAAACCCGTAGCCACTCGTAGCAGGCGGTACAGCCTGCAGGATAGGGTGTTCATCAGATCAGAGGTCCAAAGGCTTCTCAGTGAGGGGATTATAGAGGCCAGCAATAGTCCCTGGAGAGCTCAGGTGGTGGTCATTAAGACTGGGGGAAAATTACGCATGGTTGTCGACTATAGTCAGACCATAAATAGATTTACACTCCTCGACGCGTATCCCATCCCCAGGATTGCAGACATGGTAAATCAGATGCGCAGTATCGGCTCTTTTCCACGGTGGATCTGAAGTCTGCATACCACCAGCTCCCAATCCGCCCGGAGGACCGCCACTACACGGCATTCGAGGCCGATGGCCGCCTCTTCCATTTCCTCCGGGTCCCCTTCGGCATCACTAATGGGGTCTCGGTGTTCCAACAAGCAATGGACCGAATGGTGGACCAGTACGGGCTGCGGGCTATGTTTCCGTACTTGGACAATGTCACCATCTGCGGCTATGACCAGCAGGACCACGACGCCAACCTCCACCGTTTTCTCCAGACGGCACAGAAATTAAACCTCACTTATAACAAGGAGAAATGCGTTTTCCGTACAACCAGACTGGCCATCCTCGGCTATGTCGTGGAAAACAGAGTCCTGGGCCCAGACTCTTAGAACCCCACCTCCCCCATTGCCCCAAGGCCCTCAAACGGTGCTTGGGGTTCTTCTCCTATTACGGCCAGTGGGTCCCTCAATATGCGGACAAAGCCCGCCCACTATTTAAGGCCACACGATTTCCCCTGTCAGCTGAGGCACGCCAGGTCTTCGACTGCATCAAGGAGGACATCGCCAAAGCGGCCATGCGGGCGATGGATGAATCCACTCCATTCCAGGTTGAGAGCGACACCTCAGAGGTAGATCTAGCAGCCACTTTAAATCAGGCAGGGAGACCAGTCGCATTTTTCTCCCGTACCCTCTCCGCTTCAGAACTCCGACACTCCTCAGTCGAGAAAGAAGCACAAGCCATTGTGGTGGCTATCCGTCACTGGAGGCACTACCTCGCAGGTAGGAGGTTCACCCTCATCACCGACCAAAGATCGGTCGCCTTTATGTTTGACAACTCGCAAAGGGGCAAAATAAAAAATGATAAAATTCTTCGGTGGAGGATCGAACTCTCCACCTATAGCTACGATATTAAGTATCGACCCGGGAAGCTCAACGAGCCTCCGGATACCCTATCCCGTGGGACATGCGCCAGCGCGCAGATTGATCGACTGAAAGTCATCCACAACGACGTCTGCCACCCGGGGGTCACCCGGCTCGCCCACTACATCAGAGCCCGAAACCTGCCTTTCTCCAATGAGGAGGTAAAAGTGGTCACCAAGGACTGCCCGATCTGTGCGGAGTGCAAACCGCACTTTTATAGACCAGACAGGGCCCACCTGGTCAAGGCTTCTAGGCCCTTTGAACGCCTTGCGATCGATTTCAAAGGGCCACTCCTCTCAACTAACAAGAACGTTTACTTTCTAAACATCGTAGATGACTTCTCCCGTTTCCCATTTGCTATCCCGTGCCCCGACATGACCTCCCACACAGTCATTAGGGCCCTGCATAGCATCTTCACCCTATTCGCTTTCCCCAGCTACGTGCACAGCGACCGGGGTTCGTCCTTCATGAGCGATGAGCTGCGTCAGTACCTGCTCGACAAGGGCATTGCCTCGAGCAGGACTACCAGCTACAACCCCAGGGGGAACGGACAGGTGGAGAGGGAGAACGCGACGGTCTGGAAGACCGTCCTACTGACCCTCCGGTCTAAAAAGCTCCAAGTCTCCCAGTGGCAGGAAGTCCTCCCAGACGCGCTCCACGCTATTAGGTCCCTCTTATGCACAGCGACCTATCAGACCCCTCACGAGAGGCTCTTCATTTTTTTCAGAGGCACTACCATGGGGGTCTCACTTCCGGCATGGCTGAGGACACCGAGCCCCATACTCCTGAGGAAACACGTCAGGGCGCACAAAACCGACCCCCTTGTTGAGAAGGTGCGCCTCCTCCACTCCAACACACAGTACGCCTTCGTCGAGTTCCCTGATGGCCGTCAGGACACAGTATCCCTCCGGGATCTGGCACCCGCCGGATCCAGCGCCCCCTCTACCCCCACAGAAGGACCTCTCACCCTACACCCCATGCTGCCACCCCCTCGCGCTCCCGAGCCCACGAGCTCGCTCCACCAGTTCCGTGCACCCGCGCCGGCCATCCCCCAGCGCCCCCAGTCTCCGGTCGAACCAGAAGAGTATGAAGCTCGGACACAACCCTCCCTGGAGTCCGCCATCGTACCCCAGCACACAACACCCATCCAGCCACCGCAAGAGGCTGCAACCCTGGTGCTCCGCAGATCACAGCGGACAGTTCGACCACCGGACAGACTTACTTTGTAGACCACCACCCCCGCCGGACTTGATTTTTTTTGCAGGGGGTGAATGTGGTGAATGTAACTTAGTAATTCGCACTGTATTTACCAATACCATTGTAAGCGCAGCAGCGTTATCCGACCACTAGGGGGAGTAGCTCTGGGAATGCTCAGGAGTTTGTACAGGGCTCAACCCTTGGCTCCGCCCACGACTCCTCCCCCTGGACTGCTGTATAAATACCCTTGTCCAGAGCCAGCCTGCAGTTCATCGAGAGTTCAACGGGTAACTGGCTGGCTCTGTAGTAAGTAGATTAAAACCACTGTTCATATCTTAAAACACGTGTCTAGTGAATTGATGGTTCCATCACCCTTTGAAACCCCCTGAGGGGGCAATAGGCAGCCTTGGTGTTATGCAGCACATCCAACAGTGCAGCACTCCCTCAGTTCGGCACTGGGAATGTCAGCCTTGAGTTTGTGCTCAGGTCTCTGCTGGGACTTTACCTCAGAACCTTCAGTCTTAGCGGTAAGTGTGTGAGCCATGAAAACCACAGCTGGCCAAGCCCCTGGATGTTGCATGGGCCTCTACTTGTTCCCCCCTCCCGCCCCTACAATTGCCTCCCCCCTCCCGCCCCTACAATTGACCCTCCCGCCCCTACAATTGTCCTCCCCCTCCCGCCCCTACAATTGTCCCCCTGCCCCTACAATTGTCCCCTTGCCCCTACAATTGTCCCCCCTGCCCCTACAATTGTCCCCCTGCCCCTACAATTGTCCCCCTGCCCCTACAATTGTCCCCCCTGCCCCTACAATTGTTCCTCCCACTCCTGCCCCTACAATTGTCCCCCCTGCCCCTATAATTGTCCCCCCGCCCCTACAATTGGCCCCCCTTCTCCCGCCCCTGAAAGTGGCCCCCCTTCTCCCGCCCCTACAATTGGCCCCCCTTCTCCCGCCCCTACAATTGGCCCCCCTTCTCCCGCCCCTACAATTGGCCCCCCTTCTCCCGCCCCTACAATTGGCCCCCCTTCTCCCGCCCCTACAATTGGCCCCCCTTCTCCCGCCCCTACAATTGGCCCCCCTTCTCCCACCCCTACAATTGGCCCACTCATATCTTTACGTCACTTGATGTCCCTATTTGGATGGTGATTGGCGTCCTGGCCTGGTAATTGAACGCCTCCTGTAAAATTAAGCCGGCGGGCACAGGGGCCAGATTTGAACCTGACACTGAGGGCGGGATTCTCTCAGCCCGGGGCCGGGCCGGAGAATCCCCGTGACTGGCACGAATCGCGCCACGTCGCCCCGCGCCAGCACGCGGTTTTCTGCAGAGCGGTGAATCGGCGCCGCCATGGTTGGCGCGGCGCCGATCGGGGGCCGCGTGGACCGCCGATTCTCGGCACAGAATGGGCCGAGTGGCCATTGTAACAAAGCCGAGTCCCGCCGGCGCTGTCCACACCTGCTCTCAGTCGGCGGGACCGCGGCGTGGAAGGGTTCGGGGGCGGCCTGTGGGGGGGTAGGGGTGGTCCGACCCTGGGGGGGGGGGGGGCCTCCGATGTGGCCTGGCCTGCGATCAGAGCCCACCAATCGGCGGGCCAGCCTCTCGGGCTGGGGCTCCTTTCATCTGCGTCGCCCCTGTAGCCCTGCGCCGTGTTGCGTCGGGGCCGGCGCATTGAAGGGAGTCACTGCGCGTGTGCGCGTTGGCGCCAATACCACTGCGCATGCACGGGTCCCGCGGCGCCCAGTTGACACCGGAATCGGCAGCTGGAGCAGCATGGTCCACTCCAGTGCCGGGCTGGCCCCCTATAGGGGCCAGAATTGCTGATCCTGAGGCCGTGTTGATGCCGCTGAGAAATGTGACGGCATTTCCGACGGCGTCAACACTTAGCCTCAGGATCAATTGGTAAAATTAAACGGTAAAATTCAATCCATACAGTGGGAAACGCCATCTCTTCTAATGCTAACCTTCAGATTGTCAACTTTGAGGCCTGAGAAGACTTGAGGGGCAAGATCCTAAATGGGACTCTGAATGTAGAAAGACAATTCACACCCTGATATCACATGTGCAAACGTCACATGCAGTGTAGAATTTAGCAGCATTACTGCTTACAGTCTGGGATCGCTTGCTTCAGCGCAGAGATATAAAAGCCCTCATGGCGGCAGCTGGAGATGGTCTGAGCGAGACAACAACAAGTTGCATTTATATAGCAGCATTAACGTAGTAGAATGTCCCAAGGTGCTTCCCTGGAGCAAACCGAGATTGGAGTCCCAGCAGTGGTGTATTGGAATAGTTGAGTCATCAGCATTCAGACTGTGAGCACTAGTTTGCATCACTGGGTAAAGAGCCCCTGGCTTCACCTTGCACACCACCGCCCCGGTCAAACTTCAGACCTTTGTTAAGGTGGCTGCCGGAGTGCTGCAGTACAGCGCTGTCCAGGTAGACACAGGTGTGTGGCACCAGGGAGAAGGTGACCCCTGTGCTCCCCAACCCCAGGCGCTGCACTGAACCGACTCGGTGACACAGGAGGGTCCATGGGTCCAGCAGCATGGTGCTATCCGTGGGGACCAGTTTGACATGTAGATGGAGGCTGGATCCAGTCTGCCCCGGCAGAGTGGGGTGCAGCGCAGCACAGTGGCAGAAAGTTGTTTACCCGGAGATCTCTGGCAAACAGAGGACCGTCTGTGGTAGTCACCACTGTTGTATTATATTGTATATATTGGTATTACGATAAGGCCCCTGTACTACAGGTTCGGGGGTAGATCCGTACCTGCTGGCTCCGCCCAGTAGGCGGAGTATAAATGTGTGCGCTCTCTGAACAGCAGCCATTTCGCCAGATGCTGTAGGAGGCCGCATATCTCTGTGTAATAAAGCCTCGATTACTCTCTACTCTTGTCTCGTCGTAATTGATAGCGCATCACCGTCTTCTGCAAACCACTTACTCGCAATCGGGTTTCAGTCCGATCTAATCTCACGTCGGCATGAAGTGAGGTTGGAAGGTCTGATAGGATGCTGGTGGGCAGCTGTTTTAATGAGCGTTCATGAGGATCAGCTGAATGCAAATTCCAGTCACGCCGTCAGCCAGCGGAAAGAACGACCGACCACTAACCGGCCACAGGGAGAATTGCAACATGACCATTTTGGTTCCCGCTAGATTCTCTGCTCCCGTCTGGCACCGCTCCAGGCATTTTCAAAGAAGCCCTACAGTGCAGGAGGAGGCCATTCAGCCCATTGAGTGTTCACCGACCCTCTGAGAGATCACCTCGCACAAGCCCACTCCCCCGCCCTATCCCTGCAACCCCACCTAACCTGCACATCTGTGGACTGTGGGAGGAAACCGGAGCACCCGGAAGTAACACCTCGCAGACACGGGGAGGACGTGCAGACTCTACACAGACAGTCACCCTAGGCCGGAATTGAACGCGGGTCGCTGCCGCTGTGAGGCGGCAGTGCTAAGCACTGTGCTACCGTGCTGGAATGATGGGAGAATTCCACCCTAGGTTTATGACTATGCTTAGTAAGGTTAGATCAGTGAACATGACCAGACTCGGTAATAGTTTATGATGTGTAAAAAAAGCTCCATAAATGAGAAAGTGAGAGAAAACTGGACTATTTTTAGTGGCTTTAGAGCTGACAGCCCTGCAATCTGGAGATTGCATCACAAGATCTTTTGTCACTAACCACCTTGCCCACACAAACAGCCATTTTTTCCAACCTTCAGTGTTCTTATGACTAATCAATAAAAGGTGCTTTTAAAAAGCACAGCACTTTTTAACATCACTCTGATGTTCCTCCCGAGCTGCTTGCGTCCGGACAGTTAGAAACCGTCACTAGACTGATATAAATACATCGGATGCTGGAATCAGGAACAAAAGAAAAAGAAAATGCTGGAAAAAACTGAGCAGGTCTGGCAGCATTTGATGAGAGAGAGAGAATAATGTTAATGTTTCGGGCCCGTATGACTCCTCTTCAGAGTTAAAGAGAGGGAGACGTGTTGGATACTGTATAAGAGGATGTGGAGCAGCTTGGTATACGCTAATATATCAGAATGTGTGATATATACGCTAATATATCAGAATGTGTGATATATACGGTAAGAGATCAGAATGTGTGATATATAGGGTAAGATATCAGAATGTGTGATATATAGGGTAAGATATCAGAATGTGTGATATATAGGGTAAGATATATACGGGCAGCAGGGTAGCATGGTGGTTAGCATAAATGCTTCACAGCTCCAGGGTCCCAGGTTCGATTCCCGGCTGGGTCACTGTCTGTGTGGAGTCTGCACGTCCTCCCCCTGTGTGCGTGGGTTTCCTCCGGGTGCTCCGGTTTCCTCCCACAGTCCAAAGATGTGCAGGTTAGGTGGATTGGCCGTGATAAATTGCCCGTAGTGTCCTAATAAAAGTAAGGTTAAGGGGGGGGTTGTTGGGTTACGGGTATAGGGTGGATACGTTGACTTGAGTAGGGTGATCATGGCTCGGCACAACATTGAGGGCCGAAGGGCCTGTTCTGTGCTGTACTGTTCTATGTTCTATGTTCTATATCAGAATGTGTGATATATACGGTAAGGGATCAGAATGTGTGATATATACGGTAAGAGATCAGAATGTGTGATGTATAGGGTAAGATATCAGAATGTGTGATATATAGGGTAAGATATCAGAATGTGTGATATATAGGGTAAGATATCAGAATGTGTGATATATACGGTAAGATATCAGAATGTGTGATATATACGGTAAGATATCAGAATGTGTGATATATAGGGTAAGATATCAGAATGTGTGATATATACGGTAAGATATCAGAATGTGTGATATATACGGTAAGATATCAGAATGTGTGATATATACGGTAAGATATCAGGGAGGATGAAGCTCAGTGAAATCAAAACTAAAGAGCAGATGGCCCAGTGGGGGATGGAATTTTGAGTTTGGACAAAAATTGCTTGCGATATATATTTAAAAGTTCAAGTTATAGGAACAAGGTCAGAGTCTAAAGTTGTTGAGTCCAGAAAGCTGTAATGTGCCTAATCGGAAGATGAGGTGATGTTCCTCCATTTTGTGTTGAGCTTCACGGGAGCATTGCAACAAGTCAAGGACGGACGCGTGGACATGAGAGCAAATGGCGAATTGAAATGGCAAGCAACAGGAAGGTTGGGGTCATGGCTGGAATTGGGGTGATCCCATATCATCGGAAATGGAGATAAGTCAAGAAAGAGAAGGAAGTGTTGGAGATGGACAATGTGAAGGTGAAAGAGGTGGAAATTGGAAGCAAAATGTTTCCAGGCCTAGACGGGAAATGAAGCAGCCCCGTTACAGTCATCCATGTAACGGAAAAAGAGTTGTGGGAGAGGACTGGAACAAGGAGTGCTTAACATACCCCACAAAAAGGCCGACTCTCCTGGGGCCCGTGACATATCCGTAGCCACCTTCTTTATGTGCAGGAAGTGAGACAGGTGAAAGGAGAAATTGCTGAGTGACAGGACAAGTTCAGCCAGGCAGAGGGGAGTGGTGGTGGGCAGGGACTGTTCGAGCCTCTGCTAAAGGAAGAGGCAGAGAGCTTCTTGGTGGGGGATGGAGGTGAGGAGGGATTGATACCTCCTAAATTACACATGGCTAAAAGGGTTATAATTGGAAGATAGCCGTCCTAGACTAAGCTTTTCCATTCTTTGATGATTAAAGGGTGGCCTCACAGAGGGCTTAAATGTGGTCAAAGAAGTTGATAGGGTGGATGGAGTGAAAATATTTCCTCTGGCAGGGGGGGGGGGGGGGGGGGGGGGGGGGCTTCCAGAACAAGGGGGGAAAGTCTTAACGTTAGAGCTAGACTGTTCAGGGGTCTTGAAACACTTCTCTACACAGCACAGAGTGGAACGGCCTCCACCAAAAATCTGTTGAGGCTGAGGGTCAATTGAAAATTTTGAAACTGGGATTGACAGATTTCTGTTCGTTAAAAGGGGAGTAGATGGACTTCAAAGTACAGATCAGCCCTGATCTAGTTGAAAGCTGGCAGAGGCTCGAGGGCCTGAATGGCCTCCTCCGATTCCAATGTTCCTAACTCTAAGCAGGCACGACATTCCATCTCGGGTTTTTTTTTGACGCCGATCCCTATTTTAATGCACTCGGACACGGCCGAAGCTGAAATCAGTGACTGTCTCCAGGGATCAGACAGAAGGTCATTCAGACATATCTAAACCATCTCCTTTTTACCTCAAATCATTCCTGTCTCTCCACCGTGCACCCAGAACCCTGGCTCATAAAATATGCATTATTCAATAAAGCAATAATTTTATGATGATTAACACATATAATGAACATAAATTATAAATGTGCATTTAATTTTTATATTACAAACATCCCTGCCTCTCTCTTTCTGTGCTGGAAGATATTAGCTGGGAGAAATTGTACGTGTCCCCATTTTCGGTCCGCAGTGCCGCGATCAGGCACTTGCAGGTCAGGTATAACACAGTCGGCTGCAGCGTAAATCACCCCCTTTAGCCTGCCCCAACAATGTGCCTGAACTTCCCCACTCATTCACCCCCCCCCCCCCCCCCCGCCCCACACCCTTTCCTGAACCAGTCTCGTTGAGTGAGTGAGATTGCCATGTTTGGATGGGAATTTAGCCATTATTTGTTACCATTGAGCTGAGTGCCTTGCACATGCAGGGCAGCCCAGGCCAGACCAGGTGAGGATTACCTTCTCCGTGAACCACGGCTTTGGAGACAGTTGAGGTTATCATGGCCATCCTGGTCAAATCCAGGCGGTGTTAGTTGAATTTAAAATTCTACCAGTCCGGCAGCCGTGGTGGGATTTGAACCCCGGTCCCCAGAGCATTTTCCTGAACCTCTGGATTGCTCGTCCAGTGACATTGTGAGCCTGCAACGCCTCCCCCCCCCCCCCCCCCCCCCCCCCCTGAAGCTCTGCTGGACTGAGACAACCCAAACTCAATTTTTCAGCAGGCAGAGAAGATTGTCTTCAATCAGCCCAGTTCGGATGTTACACACAGCTCCCGGAGCCAACATTACAACAACACGGTAGCATGGTGGTTAGCATAAATGCTTCACAGCTCCAGGGTCCCAGGTTCGGTTCCCGGCTGGGTCACTGTCTGTGCGGAGTCTGCACGTCCTCCCCGTGTGTGCGTGGGTTTCCTCCGGGTGCTCCGGTTTCCTCCCACAGTCCAAAGATGTGCGGGTTAGGTGGATTGGCCATGCTAAATTGCCCGTAGTGTCCTAAAAAGTAAGGTTGGGGGGGGGGGGGTTGTTGGGTTACGGGTATAGGGTGGATACGTGGGTTTGAGTAGGATGATCATTGCTCGGCACAACATCGAGGGCCGAAGGGCCTGTACTGTGTTGTACTGTTCTATGTTCTATGTTCTAACAACAACTTGCATTTGTATAGTACCTTCGACATAGTAAACTATCGCAAGGTGCTGGGCGGGGTGGCGGGGTGGCGGGGTGGGGGGTGGGGTGGGATCGTCTAACAAAGCTCAACACTAAGCCGGACAAGGAGTTAAAAGCAAAATCCCGCGGATGCTGGAAATGTGAAATAAAAACAGAAAATGCTGGATAAACTCAGTGGGCGGAGTTAACATGAAGGCACATCCATAAATCATGGGTACTCATGTGAGAAGAACTGGAGGAGTGCAACGATCTCAGAGGCTTGTGGACTGGATGAGGTTATGAGGAGCGAGATTCTGATGAACTTGAAAACAAAGATGGAGCTGGTGCATGACCGGGCCGGGCAGCTGTGTCGGTCAGCGAGCACAGGGGTGACGGGTGAGTAGGGACTTGGTGCAATTTAGGATATGGGCAACAGAGATTTGGATGAGCTCAGGTTTATCAAGTTTAGGAGCTGAGTGATCGACTGGAAGAGCGTTATTGAGCCTTGAGGTAACAGATCAAGAGGTGAATGCTTTAGCAGATGAACAGCTGAGGCTGAGATGGAGGTGGATGATATTACAGGGGTGCAAGCAGGCAGCAGCGGGTAGCACTGTCGCTTCTCAGCTCCAGGGTCCCAGGTTCGATTCCTGGTTTGGGTCACTGTCTATGCGGAGTCTGCACGTTCTCCCCGTGTGTGCGTGGGTTTCCTCCGGGTGCTCCGGTTTCCTCCCACAGTCCAAAGATGTGCGGGTTAGGTGGATTGGCCGCGCTAAATTACCCTCAGTGTCCAAAAAGGATAGGTCGGGTTACTGGGTTACAGCGATAGGGTGGAGGGGTGGGTTTCAGTGGGGTGCTCTTTCGAATGGCCGGTGCAGACACGATGGGCTGAATGGCCTCCTTCGGCACTTTAAATTCTCTGATTATTAATTTTTGGGAGGCTTTGTTGGCTGTTCCTAATTGCCCTTGCGAAGTGGATGGTAACCCGCCCTCCAAAACCACTGTAAGTCCTGGTGGTAGAGGAACCACTTTGTAGGGGTTCGCTCCAACTGAAAACACTTTGCACCTATTGATTTCAACCCTGTGAGGACAGAGAGAGAAAAGTGAAGGTGCAAAACATTGTATTTGCCGTGAGGATGAAAAAGCTGGCACGTTTAAGAGAAGCAATGACCAATTGATAAGAGTGACAGCGTTAACCTGAGCACTTCATCCCAGTCAACACTTCAATACAGGTGCAATGTGGAAGGCGGGTTGCATTATCAGATGTGCCATCGTTCAGGTGAGAGGACCATCTTGAGATGTGGACATCGCTGGCAAGGTTGGCATTGGTTGCCCACCCCAAGCTGCTCCTTGAGAAGACGACGGGAAGCTGCCTCCTTGAACCACTGCAGTCCATCGGGTGAAGGTACACCCATGTGGTTTTCAGCAGGAAGTTCCCGATTTTAACACAATGATTATGAAGGAATAACCAAGTTGGGATGGAGTGTGACTTGGAGAGGAACTTGGAAGTAAAGCTTTTTCCGTGAACCTTGACCTACTGAGAGGTGGTGGATCTCGATGGTTTTGACAAATAGAAAGGTTCTGCAATGTTCTGGTGCTTGGCCACACAGAGTTAGTGCACTAGAGAATGTCTGGTTTGTGACTAGTTAAATGTTTATTGCTGAACAATTACGTGGGCCGGGGCGGCACGGTAGCACAGTTATTAGCACAGTTGTTTCACAGCTCCAGGGTCCCAGGTTTGATTCCCGGCTTGGGTCACTGTGTATGTGGAGTCTGCACGTTCTCCCCGTGTTTGTGTGGGCTTCATCCGGGTGCCCTGGTTTCCTCCCACAGTCCAAAGATGTGCAGGTTAGGTGGATTGGCTCTGCTAAATTGTCCTTAGTGTCCAAAAAAAAAAGGTTAGGTGCGATTACCGGGATAGGGTGGAGGTATGGGGATAGGGTGGAGGTATGGGCTTAGGTAGGGTGCTCTTTCCAAGGGCCTGTGCAGACTCGATGGGCCCGAATGGCCTCCTTCTGTACTATAGATTCTATAATTCTATAACAATAAGGAAACTATCAAAATGTACTAACTACTAGATTACCCAAAAAGGACTAGAAGGGGCAGGAATCCCCTGTGGCTATTCTCCTTGCCAACAGTTATACCGTTTTGGATACTGTAGTGGGGGAAAGCCCATTGGGGGAAAACAACAGAATGCAACATGGTACCAGGCTTGGTTCTGAAGATATAAGGAGACCAGAGACCAAGATAGCAAAGAAGGAAGAAAAATTTCTACTAACCGCATAGATTACTAACAGAATAGAACTCAACGCACTGCTAGTCATTGAAGTTCATGATGGAAGGTCTGACGACATCACACCAGCTTCGAGTCACTGGTAATGTAGATGTGAATTGGTGTGCTTTTAAACAGCAATTCACACTCTACGAAGCAGCTCTAGATCTTCAGGCACAGCCTAATGAATGGAAAACAGTGTTGCTGCTCGCCGGGGCACAGGTAGGCACTTCTGTGGACGTGAAAGAGTCTCCAGGATGGTATGTTGCCTCCCTGGTGCCAGGGTCAAGGATGCCTCTGAACGAACACAGGACATCCTGATGGGAAGGGTGAACAGCCAGAGGTCGTGGTACACATAGGTACTAATGACATAGGCAGGAAAAGCGATGAGGTCCTGCAGAAGGAGTTCAGGGAGTTAGGCAGTAAGCTAAAGAGCAGGACCTCTGGGGTTGTAATCTCAGGATTACTCCCTGTGCCAGTTGGGCTAGAAATAGGAGAATAGTGCAGCTAAGTGGCTAACCTGGTGGTGTAGGGGGAGGGTTGCAGATTTTTGGACCATTGGGCTCTCTTTCGGGGCAGGTGGTCTCGAAAGAGACTCCAAACTGGAGGAGCACCAATATTCTGGCTGGGAGGTTTGGTAGAATTACTCGGGAGGATTTAAACTAGTATGGCAACGACATCCTGAGCCTCCTGTAATGAGAAGATCCACATACTGGAATATCCAGCAGTGAGAATATCTACACCCTGGAATTTCCTCCACTGAGTAGATCCACACCCTGGAATCTCCTTCAGTGAGAACATCCATATCCCGGAATCTCCTTCAGTGTGAAGATCCACACCTGGAATCTCCTTCAATGAGAAGATCCACATCCAGGAATTTCCTCCACTGAGTAGATCCACATCCTGGAATCTCCTTCAGTTGAAGATCCACATCCAGGAATCTCTTTCAGTGAGAAGATCCACATCCCGGTATCTCCTTCAGTGAGAACATCCACACCCTGGAAATTCCTCCACTGAGTAGATCCACACCCTGGAATCTCCTTCAGTGAGAACATCCATATCCCGGAATCTCCTTCAGTGTGAAGATCCACACCTGGAATCTCCTTCAATGAGAAGATCCACATCCTGGAATTTCCTCCACTGAGTAGATCCACATCCTGGAATCTCCTTCAGTTGAAGATCCACATCCAGGAATCTCCTTCAGTGAGAAGATCCACATTCCGATATCTCCTTCAGTGTGAAGATCCACATTCCGGTATCTCCTTCAGTGAGAACATCCACACCCTGGAATCTCCTTCAGTGTGAAGATCCACACCTGGAATCTCCTTCAGTGAGAACATCCATATCCTGGAATTTCCTCCAGTGAGAAGATCCACATCTGGAATTTCCTCCAGTGAGAAGATCCACATCTGGAATCTCCTTCAGTGCGAAGACCACATTCCGGAATCTCCTTCAGTTGAAGATCCACATTCCGGAATCTCCTTCAGTGAGAAGATCCACATCCTGGAATCTCCTTCAGTGAGAACATCCATATCCCGGAATTTCCTTCAGAGAGAAGATCCACATCATGGAATCTTCTTCAGTGAGAACATCCATATCCCGGAATTTCCTTCAGAGAGACGATCCACATCATGGAATCTCCTTCAGTGAGAAGATTCACATTCCAAAATCTCCTTCAGTGAGAAAATCCACATCCTGGAATCTCCTTCAGTTGAAGATCCACATCCTGGAATCTCCTTCAGTGAGGAGATCCACGTCATGGAATCTCCTGTATTGAGAAGATCCCATCCTGGAATCTTCTTCAGTGAGAGGATCTGCACCCTGGAAGCCACACCTACCCATTGCTCAATCATGTTATGCCGTGGGCTCAATTGCAGGATGCCTCGATCTTACACCTTTCGCAAGCTGCCCCAGTCCTTCTTACAGGCGAGTCCCAACACCTTGGTGCCATGTTAGTGCTAACGTGTTCCAGACTGGTGCAAAATCCCACCGATGGTGTAGATAATTGGACTGGGGTGGAGGACAATCCCAGTCAGAACACCATCTGTATCCCATCAATGGGGACCCATCATGCTGTGCAAAAGTGCTTGTTTCCGCAGTTATTTCAAGCCCGCGGAAGACCGATTTTTCACCTCCCGCCGCTACCCACCCCACCCCACCCCCCACTCCCACCCCGCCATTAACCCACCACGCGGAGAGCGATTCATGAGGATGAGAAGGGAGTTTTAATAATGGGAAATGAGGAAATGGCTGAGGAACTGAACAGGTTTTTTGGGTCGGTCTTCACAGTGGAAGACACAAATAACATGCCAGCGACTGATAGAAATGAGGCTATGACAGGTGAGGACCTTGAGAGGATTGTTATTACTAAGGAGGGAGTGATGGGCAAGCTAATGGGGCTAAAGGTAGACAAGTCTCCTGGCCCTGATGGAATGCATCCCAGAGTGCTAAAAGAGATGGCTAGGGAAATTGCAGATGCACTAGTTATAATTTACCGAAATTCACTAGACTCTGGGGTGGTCCCGGTGGATTGGAAATTAGCAAACGTGACGCCACTGTTTAAAAAAGGAGGTAGGCAGAAAGCAGGAAATTATAGGGCAGTGAGCTTAACTTCGGTAGTAGGGAAGATGCTGGAATCTATCATCAAGGAAGAAATTGCGAGGCATCTGGATAGAAATTGTCCCATTGGGCAGACGCAGCATGGGTTCGTAAAGGGCAGGTCATGCCTAACTAATTTAGTGGAATTTTTTGAGGACATTACCAGTGCAGTAGATAACGGGGAGCCGATGGATGTGGTATATCTGGATTTCCAGAAAGCCTTTGACAATGTGCCACACAAAAGGTTGCTGCATAAGATAAAGATGCATGGCATTAAGGGTAAAGTAGCAGCATGGATATAGGATTGGTTAATTAATAGAAAGCAAAGAGTTGGGATAAATGGGTGTTTCTCTGGTTGGCAATCAGTAGCTAGTGGTGTCCCTCAGGGATCCATGTTGGGCCCACAATTGTTCACAATTTACATAGATGATTTGGAGTTGGGGACCAAGGGCAATGTGTCCAAGTTTGCAGATGACACTAAGATGAGTGGTAAAGCGAAAAGTGCAGAGGATACTGGAAGTCTGCAGAGGGATTTGGATAGGTTAAGTGAATGGGCTAGGGTCTGGCAGATGAAATACAATGTTGACAAATGTGAGGTTATCCATTTTGGTAGGAATAACAGCAAACGGGATTATTATTTAAACGATAAAATATTAAAGCATGCCGCTGTTCAGAGAGACTTGGGTGTGCTAATGCATGAGTCACAGAAGGTTGGTTTACAAGTGCAACAGGTGATTAAGAAGGCAAATGGAATTTTGTCCTTCATTGCTAGAGGGATGGAGTTTAAGACTAGGGAGGTTATGTTGCAATTGTATAAGGTGTTAGTGCGGCCACACCTGGAGTATTGTGTTCGGTTTTGGTCTCCTTACTTGAGAAAGGACGTACTGGCGCTGGAGGGTGTGCAGAGGAGATTCACTAGGTTAATCCAGGAGCTGAAGGGGTTGGATTATGAGGAGAGGTTGAGTAGACTGGGACTGTACTCGTTGGAATTTAGAAGGATGAGGGGGATCTTATAGAAACATTTAAAATTATGAAGGGAATAGATAGGATAGATGCGGGCAGGTTGTTTCCACTGGCGGGTGACAGCAGAACTAGGGGACATAGCCTCAAAATAAGGGGAAGTAGATTTAGGACTGAGTTTAGGAGGAACTTCTTCACCCAAAGGGTTGTGAATCTATGGAATTCCTTGCCCAGTGAAGCAGTTGAGGCTCCTTCATTACATGTTTTTAAGGTAAAGATAGATAGTTTTTTGAAGAATAAAGGGATTAAGGGTTATGGTGTTCGGGCCGGAAAGTGGAGCTGAGTCCACAAAAGATCAGCCATGATCTAATTGAATGGCGGAGCAGGCTCGAGGGGCCAGATGGCCTACTCCTGCTCCTAGTTCTTATGTTCTTATGTTCTTATTATGAGCTGTGAACTATTCTGCGACATCCGGACGATGAGAAATAAGGAGTTCTTTCTTATTGTCTTTGACAAAATAGGAGCAGACAGGAAAGGTTGAATGGAAGAGTGGAAAGGAGAACGCTTACAGACGCAGGGAGGTTTGAAATGTCAAATCTAAAAAGGCTGCTCTCCCAACCACACAAACAGTACATAATTTATGGACTTTAAAAAAAAACATGCTGAGTGAAATTGTGAGAACATCGAGCGAACAGTGAAACTCCACTAAACTACTGAGATGTCACACAGCAAATGTTGCATCTATCCAACTCGTTCCACCTGGCCAAGCATAATGAACTAGGCACAAGTGCATCTGATGTGGCAGAAGGGTAACACAATTCTCTTAAACATAAGAACAGCAGGTTACAGGATGCATTCACCCTGATAGACAATCTATAGGGCAGCGAAGAAAAAGAAAAACATCTTCAAGCATGCGGCAAACGCACAGCTTACCCGCCTGCTTGCACGGCGCGAGGTGGGAGGCAGGCGTATTCCGATAGGGAGGCGAGGGGGGGGGGGGGGGGGGGGGGTGGAAAGGCAAACTGAGGATGAGGGACGAATCCTCAGACGTCCCCACGAGCCAGGAACAGAGTTTCGAAAGCAGAGTCGAAAACATTCTCCTTCCGAATGCTGCCGAATAATGTAGAACCCCAGGCCTTCCTCGTAATTCAGAATTAAATGATATGGAAAAAGCAGTCCAGTCATGTCCCCATTAATCTGAATGAAAAACAGCAGGTACAAAGGAAATAAAAGCAGAAAAAAACGAGTGCAATTTGCCACCTAATTGTAAAGCACAGCAGTGTTAAATTGATACTCTGATAGCTTATTCCGATATCACAGGAAGGTATACCTATGGGAAATAAAAAAGCAGTGTCTGGCTCCTTCATTTTCCGTTTTATCATGGAAGTTGAACTTGGATCTAATCTGCTAAACTAAAAGTATAAAAAAAAAACTATTTGAAACACTTCGACAGTCCAGGTTTGCAATTGCAGCCCAACTGTTAGCTAGCAGCTTAGAAATGGAATGGTTTACACAGGGCCTAAACTGAGGCAGATTTATCAACTACTAGAAATGGGGCCTGGAGATTTCTAATTAGTTTCATCCTTCAGAAAGTTTCTCGTTTATTGATTCACCCCGGTGGACCAAATATTTGTGCAAAAGCTTGAAAAGATGTGTCCATCTACACAGCCAGGGTAAGTGGTTCTGTGTGTAATGGTTCGGATCTGAGCAATGAGCTTCACGCACTCTGAGGCGCTACAGCTCAAAGGATCTGGAGTTATGACGTGTGGAGCAGATCCAGGACCTATTCTTCACTGGCAAAGATTAATAATGATAATCTTTATTAGTGTCACAAGTAGGCTTACATTAACACTGCAATGAAGTTACTGTGAAAATCCCCTAGTCGCCACATTCCGGCGCCTGTTCAGGTTCACGGAGGGAGAATTCAGAATGTCCAATTCACCCAACAAGCACGTCTTTCGGGACTTGTGGGAGGAAACCGGAGCACCAGGAGGAAAACCACGCAGACATCGGAAGAATGTGCAAACTCCGCACAGACAGTGACCCAAATCGAACCCGGGTCCCTGGCGCTGTAGAATCATAGAATTATAGAATCACAGAATTTACAGAGCAAAATGAGGCCACTCGGCCCATCATGCCTGCACTGGCCCTTGGAAAGAGCACACTACCCAAGCCCCCATCCTATCGCCATAACCCCATCCAACTTTCTTGGACACCAAGGGCAATTTAGCATGGCCAATCCACCTAACCACACATCTTTGGACTGCTGGAGGAAACCGGAGCACCCGGAGGAAACCCACGCACACACGGGGAGTACGTGCAGACTCCGCACATTCAGTGACCCAAACCGGGAATCGAACCTGCGACCCTGGAACTGTGAAGCAACTGTGCTAACCACTGTGCTACCGTGCTGCCCTTTGAAGCAACTGCGTTAACCACTGTGCCATTGTGGCTCTTTAGTCTAGAAAGGGGAAGGGTGAGGAGGGAACTGATGGAGGTCTTTACGATTATGAACGGGTTTGATGGTTTCGACATAGAGAAGATGTTTCCCCTTGCAGGGGAGGTCAAGAACTAGGGGCCATTAGTACAAGCCAGCTCCCCAGCATCTTCTCAAGGACCATTATGGATCCCTAATGGCCCTTGAGAAGGTGCTGATACGACGATTTCTATTAATGGCAGCTAGTTCTTGATCTCCCCTGCAAGTGGAATATCATTAAGTTATGGCCTTGTCAATAACACTGGCATCCAATTAATTAATTGTAAAAAAACATTTAATTGGTAATAAAACCAATGGGGAATTCAGGAAAAACATCTGTAGCCGGTGAGCGGTGAGAATGTGGCCCTCAAGAACTACAGGCAGTCGTTTCCTATGGTACAACAGTGACTACACTTCGAAAGTACTTCATTGGTTGTGAAGTGCTTTGTGATGTCCCAGTTGCGGTTGTGGAAGGTGCTATGGGAATGAAGAAATCTTCCTGTCTTGGGCAACTCATTGTTCTTTCCATCAAACCAACAAGATCCACACCAAAAGGTTTGCTTACTCCACCTGAAAGAGTCCAATCAGAGAAGCTCATACGTAAACAGAAACAGCTTCCTAATTGGCAGAGACAATTTGAAAAGAAAACTACTTTCAGGGTCTATTTGGAAAATTAAAGACCAAAAGCGTTAATGAAGAACACAAATAATAATCATGAGTAGAGCCCATGTACTTGTGTGATTAACTATAACCAAAAGGAAGAAATGTAAAAACTTCTGTTTATTGATTTATTTGCAAATCAGAATATCATTGCTGCAATGTAACCTGCCCAATTGATACTGTCACTCAATAGCAAATTAAACAGGAAGCCTGAATCTTAAATGTGTGTGTATTCTAATCTACAAGGGAATGTTTGATGACACATTGCTCAAATTATCTAGACACAGAAAGGATTTCAATTTGAATTAACCACAGCTGCAAACGAGACTGGATTCCTGCTGCCTTTTTACACCAATCTTTATTTTTCCTGAGCTAATGACAACGCTTAAAATAACAGGGTTCTTGTGTGAGAAATTTCTGGGCATTGAATCAGGCTTCTGAAGTATTGGCGGTGCTCGCGATCTCTCATCATGGGCGCCCGTTCCTTCGAATTGTGATTAACAACAATATTTATCTTATTACGTGCAAATTCCTTTCCAAAATACGAGTTGACACATTACTTTTCTGTCACGCGAGACTCTGCAATCGGCTTGCCGTGTCGTGCTAGGTATCAGCTGCTGTCCAGTTAGAACAAAGAACAAAGAAAAGTACAGCACAGGAACAGGCCCTTCGGCCCTCCAAGCCCGTGCCAACCATGCTGCCCGACTAAACTACAATCTTCTACACTTCCTGGGTCCATATCCCTCTATTCCCAGCCTATTCATGTATTTGTCAAGATGCCCCTTAAATGTCACTATCGTCCCTGCTTCCACCACCTCCTCCGGCAGCGGGTTCCAGGCACCCACTACCCTCTGTGTAAAAAACTTGCCTCGTCCAACTACTCTAAACCTTTCCCCTTGCACCTTAAACCTATGCCCCCTAGTAATTGACCCCTCTACCCTGGGGAACAGCCTCTGACTATCCACTCTGTCTATGCCCCTCATAATTTTGTAGACCTCTATCAGGTCGCCTCTCAACCTCCGTCGTTCCAGTGAGAGCAAACCGAGTTTATTCAACCACTCCTCATAGCTAATGCCCTCCATGCCAGGCAACATCCTGGTAAATCTCTTCTGCACCCTCTCTAAAACCTCCACATCCTTCTGGTAGTGTGGTGACGAGAATTGAACACTGTACTCCAATTGTGGCCTAACTAAGGTTTTATACAGCTGCAACATGACTTGCCAATTCTTATACTCAATGCCCCGGCCAATGAAGGCAAGCATGCCGTATGCCTTCTTGACGACCTTCTCCACCTGTGTTGCCCCTTTCAGTGACCTGTGGACCTGTACACCTAGATCTCTCTGACTTTCAATACTCTTGAGGGTTCTACCATTCACTGTATATTCCCTACCTGCAATAGACCTTCAAAAATGCATTACCTCACATTTGTCCGGATTAAACTCCATCTGCCATCGCTCCGCCCAAGTCTCCAAACGATCTAAATCCTGCTGTATCCTCTGACAGTCCTCATCGCTATCCGCAATTCCACTAACCTTTGCCTGCAAACTTACTAATCAGACCAGTTACATTTTCCTCCAAATCATTTATATATACTACGAACAGCAAAGGTCCCAGCACTGATCCCTGCGGAACACCATTAGTCACAGCCCTCCAATTAGAAAAGCACCCTTCCATTGCTACTCTCTGCCTTCTATGAAATGAAAATCGCTTATTGTCACGAGTAGGCTTCAATGAAGTTACTGTGAAAAGCCCCTAGTCGCCACATTCCGGCGCCTGTCCGGGGAGGCTGGTACGGGAATCGAACCGTGCTGCTGGCCTGCTTGGTCTGCTTTAAAAGCCAGCGATTTAGCCTTGTGAGCTAAACCAGCCCCTAACCAGCCCCGGTTCTATGACCGAACCAGTTCTGTATCCACCTTGCCAGCTCACCCCTGATCCCGTGTGACTTCACCTTTTGTACCAGTCTACCATGAAGGAGCTCGTCAAAGGCCTTACTGAAGTCCATATAGACAACATCCACTGCCCTACTTGCATCAATCGTCTTTGTGACCTCTTCGAAAAACTCTATTAAGTTAGTGAGACACGACCTCCCCTTCACAAAACCATGCTGCCTCTCACTAATACACCCATTTGCTTCCAAATGGGAGTAGATCCTGTCTCGAAGAATTCTCTCCAGTAATTTCCCTACCACTGACGTAAGGCTCACCGGCCTGTAGTTCCCTGGATTATCCTTGCTACCCTTCTTAAACAAATGTCCTCCGGGACATCACTCACCTGAAGAGAGTGAGGATCCAAAGATTTTTGTCAAGGCCTCAGCAATTTCTTCTTTAGCCTCCTTCAGTATTCTGGGGTAGATTCCATCAGGCCCTGGGGACTTATCTACCTTAATATTTTTCAAGACGCCTAGCACTTCGTCTTTTTGGATCTCAATGTGACCCAGGCTATCTACACACCCTTCTCCAGACTCAACATCCACCATTTCCTTCTCTTTGGTGAATACCGATGCAAAGTATTTATTTAGTACCTCGCCCATTTCCTCTGGCTCCACACATAGATTCCCTTGCCTATCCTTCAGTGGGCCAACCCTTTCCCTGGCTACCCTCTTGCTTTTTATGTACGTGTAAAAAGCCTTGGGATTTTCCTTAACCCTATTTGCCAATGACTTTTCGTGACCCCTTCTAGCCCTCCTGACTCCTTGCTTAAGTTCCTTCCTACTTTCCTTATATTCCACACAGGCTTCGTCTGTTCCCAGCCTTCTCGCCCTGAAAAATGCCTCCTTTATCTTTTTGACGAGGCCGACAATATCTCTCGTTATCCAAGGTTCCTGAAATTTGCCGTATTTATCCTTCTTCCGCACAGGAACATGCCGGTCCTGAATTCTTTTCAACTGACATTTGAAAGCCTCCCACACGTCAGATGTTAATTTACCCTCAAACATCCACCCCCAATCTAGATTCTTCAGTTCCCACCTAATATTGTTATAATTAGCCTTCCCCCAATTTAGCACATTCACCCTAGGACCACTCTTATCCTTGTCCACCAGCACTTTAAAACTTACTGAAATTTGGTCACTCTTCCTGAAATGCTCCCCTACTGAAACTTCTACCACCTGGCCGGGCTCATTCCCCAATACCAGGTCCAGTACAGCCCCTTCCCTACTTGGACTGTCTACATATTGTTTTAAGAAGCCCTCCTGGATGCTCCTTCCAAACTCTGCCCCATCTAAGCCCCTAGCACTAAGTGAGTCCCAGTCAATATTGGGGAAGTTGAAGTCTCCCACCACAACAACCCTGTTGTTTTTACTCTTTTCCAAAATCTGTCTACCTATCTGCTCCTCTATCTCCCACTGGCTGTTGGGAGGCCTGCAGTAAACCCCCAACATTGTGACTGCACCCTTCTTATTCCTGATCTCTACCCATATAGCCTCACTGCCCTCCGAGGTGTCTTCCCGTAGTACAGCTGTGATATTCTCCCTAACCAGTAGTGCAACTCTGCCACCCCTTTTACATCCCCTTCTTGGTAAAACTCTTGCACCTAATTCTCGAGGTTGTGCTTTCAAGTCCCATTTCAGAGACTTGAGCACGTACAGTACAAGCCGCAGACTCCTGGTGCAGTGCTGAAGGAATGCTGAACTGTTGCAGATGCCATCTTTCAGATGCCATGATTACTTAATGATCTGTTGAGCTGCTTGCAGAAAAAATACTTTTCACTGTACTTCGGTACACGTGACAATAAACAAAATCCAATCCAATCCAATATTAAACTGAAGCCATTAACATTAGTGAGCTCTCCCGCACTAAGAACAGAACATCCCGGGGGAACGCAAGAATCGCGCCCTGATGCCCCAACGCCGGCTTACCTATTCTCCTGCGCCGATTCTCGGGCACCAGCGGGATCGCCGCCGCGCCAGTCTGGGGCCGTTGAAAGGCCCCCCCCCCCCCCCCCCCGGCGATTCTCGGGGTCCTGACGGGCCGAGTGGCTGCCGAGTTTGGCCCAGTCCCACAGGCGTGGGTTACTCAGGTCTCACACAGCGGGACCTGGAAGGTGCGTCTCCAGGGGCCGTCCTGGAGGTGGGGCAGGGTGATCCGACCCCGGGGGGCACACAGTGGCCTGGCCTGCGATCGGGGCCAACCGATCGGCGGGCGGGCTGGTTCCATGGAGGCCTATGTTCCTCTGAGCCGGGCCCCTGTTAGGGCTCCGCCATATTGCCCGGGGGCCGGTGCGGAGACAGGAACCCACGCACATGCGCGAATCACGCTGGCGGCAGCGCGCATGTGCGAACCTGCGCCGGCTGGAGCTGCGGGGACCACTCCGCTGCAGGCCTAGCCCCCTAGGAAGGGGAGAATTCCTCAATATCGGGGACCGTTGATGCCGGAGTGGTTGGCGCCGCTTTTCACACCAGCGTCAGAACTTGGCCGCGAGATTGGAGAATCCCGCCCCACATTCCTGCTTCTGGGAGATTACTGTGCGGAAATTGATTATTGTGTTTTCTACTCTTTTCTCTTCTTCGACAGTCCCGTGTGATTGAGGGTGATTTATTTGCACTCCCGTTCGATGGGTTCTGGGATGGCTGATAAGTCCATTGCAAGATCCTCAGACTCTGCCATATGTGGGGCAGGTGGTGTTTGAAGGGTTGGGTAAATGGTTTGTTTGGAAGATTGTACACTCTCTCCAACACCTCAACGTTACCCCTGCACATTCCCGATGAAGTCTCCCTATGTGTTGGGTGCCTTCCCAAATCTTCTCCATTTTCATCATTCACAGGCGAGGAATTCCGATCAATTGACAGAAACGTTTGACCTTTCAGCACATCCCTCATGTTTCCCACTTTATAAATCTGACAACAGTTGAAAAGTGCTTCATTGGCTGTGAAAGGCACAATAGTGTCCTGAGGGCTATATAAATGCAAATATCTCTCCTTTCTTCCTTCCCTCCACACTCGCTGACCTCCACTATACCCACCCTCCACACCACTCTCCCCTCTCTACCCTCCACTCCCTTTCCCTCTACTACACCTTTACTCCATATCTTCATCCCTCTATTCCTCCCGCTCTCCACTCCCCGCGCTCCACTACATCCTCCTTCCACTCCCCTACGCACCACTCCACTCTCCTCACTCTACCCCCCCCCCACTCCCCTTCCCTATTACCCCTTCCTTCCACTACATCTTCACTCCAAACCCTCTTCCGTCCACTCCACCCTCCCTCCACTCCACCCTCCCTCCACTCCCCCTTCCGTCCACTACACCCTCCCTTTACTCCCCCTTCCCTCCACTGTACTCTCTCTCTATTCCACCCTCGCCTCTACTCCACCCCCTCCACTCCCCTGGACTCCATACCTCCTTCCCTCCACTCCACCCTCCCTCCACGCCTCTATCCCTCCACTCATTCTTCCCTCATACCTTGAAAGAAATGGTCCTCATTGAGATACAGTTCACAAGCATTGTACTTATCGGAGCAACTGTTCTTCGAAGTTTGCACTATCATTCTTTGAGTCTGGGTCGGCTATTTGAGTATGTGAGGTATCACAACCATTTCTAAGTCACTTGACACCAAGACTCCATTCAGCGAGGGTAAATTGAACAGAGAAAAGGAACAGGCACCCAGACTAATGGCTTCACTCACTAACTCAAGACAGGAGGCTTAATGTCCCAATGTCATATTCTGGCTGAGGGCTTAAACTCAGTGGAAATTCTAGGTGCCCATCCTGTTGATTTCCTTAGTTCCCATTTCTTTTATTTTGTGCTCTCTCTCTCTCTTTCTCTCTTTCTCCCTACCTGCTGTTTCTGGGTCTGCAGAGAAGTATCGAGGCCCTAATGAGGTTGGTTGCTGTTCCAGTATTGGTTGCTGTGACGGTATTGGTTGAGAATGGTTGTGTTATGGTATTGGGTGAGATATGTTGTGTTGTATTAGTTGAGAGTGGTTGCTGTTTCTCTTTAATTACCCTATCAAACCCTTTTAAAATGCCTCAATTAAATTGCCCGTTAATCTTCTGTAGCCAAGGTATAATATCCCACACTGGGTTTACGGGATAGAAATGATTATCTTCCCCGTGGTTCTCGTGGAGTACGAACTCCCAAGCTGAATAGCGGGGGAACGCCATTTAACATTGTATAAAAGTTCGCCCAGTAAAGGCGCCGATTAGAGAGACCCGGTAGGGATCTACAAGGAAGTGTACATCCCATAATTGTAAATAAATCAAAGTTCTTTATTTTACCCGGTGTGCATGCCCCGTGTCCTTATTAAACTGCCGACGGGGAGTAAACTGGTTCGCTGCCAGCCCTGTGGCCTACTTGCTGGGCCACCTCCCCAGTTTTCTGGACCCCGGTTAGAACCAATTATTTTGCCATGCTTCTGTTTGGACGGTTCGATGCATTAGACGCCGGTGTTGAAGAATGGAACCAGAACACAGGAAGGGTGCGTTCCTTCTTCCAGGCCAACAACATCACAGAGAACGAGCGCCAGACAGTCAGACTGTTGACGGTCTGTGGGGCCCACACGTTCAGAGTAATCAGGAGTATACGTACCTGGTGGCGTCAGATACATACCCACTCGACTACCTCGTGGCACAACATTTTAACCCCACCCCATCAGTGATCATTCAAAGGTACAGTTTGAATACGGCGAAGAGGTCCCCCGCTGAGTGCGCCACCAAGTTTATATCACGGATGCAGAAAATAGCCACGTTTTGTGAGTATGGAACCTCTTTATCGGATATGCTCTGCAATCGTTTGCTCTGCGGTGTAGTTAATGTGGAAACACAGAAAAACTGTTTGGGCGAAACCTCGCTGACTTTTCAACAGGAGCTACAGATCATTTTGTCCCAAGAGAGCGCGGGATGTGGCGTCCAAGAAATAAAAGTGACGGAGGTGAACGTGTTGGGGTGTCACCCCTCACGTGGTATCCCTGCGGCCCGGACTGACCACCGCAACAACTCCGGCCTCTGGGCAAAGGGCTGGCCATCGAGACATGGGATGTCCCTGCATTGGACGACCCAGATTAGGCCGAGGATGAGGCTGAGATGCAGTTAAACTGAGTGGCCCTTTTCGTGTTCCGATATAGGTGAATGGCCATATGCTCCAGATGGAATTGGAAATGGATGCAGCCATTTAAGAACAAGAACAAAGAACAAAGAAAAGTACAGCACAGGAACAGGCCCTCGGCCCTCCAAGCCTGCGCCGACCATGTTGCCCGTCTAAACTAAAATCTTCGTCACTTCCGGGGTCCGTATCCCTCTATTCCCATCCTATTCATGTATTTGTCAAGACGCCTCTTAAACGTCACCACCTCCGGCAGCGAGTTCCAGGCACCCACTACCCTCTGTGTTTAAAAGATTGAAACGGAGGCTGTCCTCTTCGGGGACGTTGATGCATTTCGATCCTTCAAAGCCATTATTCGTCACATGTGACGCATTGCTGTGTCGGATTGGGAAAGTTCAACTCATCAGATGAGCGATGGCCGTGATCGTCCGATCTCCTTTTCCTCACAGACACAGGCTGCGACTGAACAACAGTACACTCAAATAGAAAAGGTGGGCCTGGCAGTCATATTTGGAGTGAAGAGATTTCCTCTGTATGTCTGTGGCCGTCATTTCTTTATCGTCACGGATCACAAGCCGTTGCTCAGCCTCTTCAGTGAAGACAAGGCGATCCCACTGATGTCTTCCACTAGGATCCACCGATGGGCTGTGATATTGGCTGCTTACGAATATTCTTTCAAGCACCACCCAGGGACCCAGATGGTGCACGCTGATACGTTGAGCCGTCTTCCCCTGCAGACCGAATCAGCAAACCCCCCTATGGCGGAAGACGTGGTCACTGCCCTAAATTTTCTGGACTCCTTGCCCGTCACTGCATCACATATTGGTGACTGGATGGAGGCCGACCCCGTCCGTGCCAAGGTGGGGCATCTAATGCTATACAGTGATCAGCATCAACAGTTGCCAGGGAAGATGATGGCTTTCTCCCAAAGTTCTCGGAGCTGACCATGGGGGATGGTATCCTCTAGTGGGGCTCCAGGATAGTTGTTCCACCAAAGGGACAGACTGTTGTGTTGAGAGACCTTCAGAATGAGCAACCCTTTGTGTCCAAAATGAAGATACTGGTTATGCCTAATGGCCAGTTTTGGGCACGGATAGCGAGACGTTGGCTCAACAGTGCTCCGTCTGCCAGGAGCGCCAGATGATTTGCGCCGCGGCGGCACCTCTCCTCTACACCCTTGGAAGTGGCCGGGCACCCTTGGCCTCACATACACACCGATTCCGCCAGTCCAATCCTGGGTTTGATGTTTCTCGCACTGGTGGACGCTCCCTCCAAGTGGCTGGAAGTCCACAAGATGGCGACGATCACCTCTCGGGGCGACCGTGGAGCGATCACGTATTTCTTTTGCCACCCATGGAATCCCAGAGGTGACGGACAATGGGGCCTCTTTCACGAGTGAGGGATTTGCTGCTTTCATGATAGGCAACAGGATTCGGCATGTCCGCACTGCTCCGTACCATCCGGTATCAAATGCCTTGGCAGAGAGGGCCATGCAGACGGTTAGATGGGGGCTAAAGACTTTGGGCTTGACCGACACCAGGCTGGTACCCTTGCATAGGGTCACACTGCACACAGTTACTGGGGTAGCCCCCACTGAGATGTTCATGAGTCGTAGGCTGGTTTAGCACACTGGGCTAAATCACTGGCTTTTAAAGCAGACCAAGACAGGCCAGCAGCATGGTTCAATTCCCGTACCAGCCTCCCTGAACAGGCGCCGGAATGTGGTGACTAGGGGCTTTTCACAGTAACTTCATTGAAGTCTACTCGTGACAATAAGCGATTTTCATTTCATTTCATTGTACCCGACTTAGTTTGATTCTCCCAGACATCAGCACAAAAGGGCACCGCCACCAGGAGTTGCAAGGTGTTGCCCGGTTCGACATCAACCACTCTGAAGCTTCGCACCTGACGATGTAGTGTTCATTTGCAACTTCACCCACGATGCCCGCTGGCTCTCTGAAATTGTCATATGGGAATAGCCTCTTGCCAAGTTTGGGTCCGGGGGCAACTGATAAGGTGGCATTTGAATCAAATTCGCTCACAGAAGTTGGTCCCTCATTAGCTTCCTCAAAAGAAACCTGTCCTGGCTCCTCCAACTCCGTTGCCGACCCAGCCTGCCGTGACGCCTCCAGTCTGCGTTGAGGCGGGCGTGCCCGACGTTGTGCCATCAGATTGAGAAATGGCGAGGCTGGTGTCTGAGGTCTTGGCTATCGGTTCAGCATTCCAGCCACCTCCTGCCGATCGTCCACAAGGCATTCCTGCCGTAAATAACATTTCCCTGCAAAATAACGGCAATAAGCCCATGCAACCTGCCCTCAGAACGTAACTCTTTTAGCTCCAGGCACAGTTTGGAACCCATAGCTCCTCCCTGCATCAGTTGTAATATTATTTCCATTCCTGAGCATAAGTTATACGTAAGGAAATGCGATCCAGAACACAAAGTCCACAACAAAACCAACATCAGAGAGAAAAAGATAACACATAACGGGTTTACCAAGTCTGATGAGGGTTGCAATTCCCTAGGAATTTATATCAAAAGAATATTTGTTTGAGATCATCAAAGGTTGGTGTTTTTGTGATTTAATTTAGCGGAATTTCACAGCTTAAGCAAGAATGCAATAAAAATAACTCAAGTGTTTTCTTTACATGCATTACGGTATTAAATCTTTATTTCTCAGATCTATGCTGTTGGAGAAGATACTGAGGGATAGGATCTATTCACATTTGGAAGAAAATAGATTTATCAGTGATAGGCAGCATGGTTTGTGCAGGGAAGGTCATGTCTTACAAACCTAATAGAATTCTTTGAGGAAGTGACAAAGTTAATTGATGAGGGAAGGGCTGTAGATGTCATATACATGGACTTCAGTAAGGCGTTTGATAAAGTTTCCCATGGCAGGTTGATGGAAAAAGTGAAGTCGCATGGGGTTCAGAGTGTACGAGCTTGATGGATAAAGAACTGGCTGGGCAACGGGAGACAGAGAGTAGTGGTGGAAGGGAGTGTCTCAAAATGGAGAAAGGTGACTAGTGGTGTTCCACAGGGATCTGTGCTCGGACCACTGTTGTTTGTGATATACATAAATGATCTGGACGAAGGTATAGGTGGGTCTGATTAGCAAGTTTGCAGATAGTACTAAGATTGGTGGAGTTGCAGATAGCGAGGGGGACTGTCAGAGAATACAGAAAAATATAGATAGATTGGAAAGTTGGGCAGAGAAATGGCAGATGGAGTTCAATCCAGGCAAATGCGAGGTGATGCATTTTGGAAGATCTAATTCAAGAGCAGACTATACGGCCAATGGAAGAGTCCTGGGGAAAATTGATGCACAGAGAGATCTGGGAGTTCAGGTCCATTGTACCCTGACGGTGGCAACGCAGGTCGATAGAGTGGTCAAGAAGGCATACAGCATGCTTGCCTTCATCGGACGGGGTATTGAGTACAAGAGTCGGCAGGTCATGTTACAGTTGTATAGGACTTTGGTTAGGCCACATTTAGAATACTGCATGCTGTTCTGGTTGCCACATTACCAGAAGGATGTGGATGCTTTAGAGAGGGTGCAGAGGAGGTTCACCAGGATGTTGCCTGGTATGGAGGGTGCTAGCTATGAAGAAAGGTTGAGTAGATTAGGACTGTTTTTGTTGGAAAGACAGAGGTTGAGGGGGTCCTGATTGAGGTCTACACATTTATGAGAGGTATGGACAGGGTGGATAGCAACAAGCTTTTTCCAAGAGTGTGGGTGTCAATTATAAGGGGTCACGATTTCAAGGTGAGAGGGGGAAAGTTTAAGGGAGATGTGTGTGGAAAGTCTTTTACGCAGAGGGTGGTGGGTGTCTGGAACGCTTTGCCAGCAGAGGTGGTAGAGGCGGGCACGATAGCATCATTTAAAATGCATCTAGACAGATATATGAACGGGCGGGGAACAGAGGGAAGTAGACCTCGGAAAATAGGAAAAACAAACCCCCAACATCCCCCGCATAACACAAAACCAGACCAAACAGAACCACCCGGAAACAGAGCAAGAACCAGCATAGAAAAAACGTATCAAAATTACAACAACAGCAACAGCAAAAACAGCAACAACAGTACTACACAAGACCCCGCAGCCCCCAAACCCTAGTTCGAGTCCAGCTTCTCCACCTGCACAAAGGCCCACGCCTCCTCCGGGGACTCGAAGTAGTGGTGCCGGTCCTTATATGTCACCCACAGACGCACAGGCTGCAGCATTCCAAATTTAACCTGCTTGTTATGAAGCACCGCCTTCGTCCGGTTTAACCCGGCCCGCCGCTTAGCCACCTCCGCACTCCAGTCCTGGTAGATTCGCACTACCGAATTCTCCCACTTGCTGCTCTTCTCCTTCTTGGCCCAGCGCAGCACACACTCCCGGTCACTGAACCGATGGAACCGCACTAGCACCGCCCGCGGGGGTTCATTCACCCTGGGCCTCCTGGCCAGCACTCTGTGGGCTCCCTCCAGCTCCAGAGGCAGATGGAAAGACCCCGCCCCCACCAACGAATTCAGCATCGTGGCCACATAGGACGGCAGATCCGACCCCTCCAGCCCCTCCGCAAGGCCCAGGATCCTCAAATTCTTCCGCCTCGTGCGAAAGTCCAGCTCCTCCAAGCGGTCTTGCCATTTTTTGTGAAGTGCCTCGTGCATCTCCACCTTCCCCACGAGGACCACGGCCTCCTCCTCCCGCTCAGCGGCCTGCTGCTGCAACTCCTGAATGGCCATCCCCTGGGCTGTCTGGGTCTCAAGCAGCTTGTTGGTAGTCGCATTCAGGGAGTCCAGCAACTCAGCCTTCAGCTCCACAAAACAGCGCAGAAGAGCAGCTTGCTGCTCCTGCGCCCACTGCCTCCAATCCTCGGGTGCTCTGCCGGCCGCCATTTTTTCCTCCTTCTCCCGCTTTTTCTGGGGAGCTGCCGCCACTTTTTTCTTTGCCCCATTCCGGGTGCGCACCATAAATTCCGGGGAATATTACTCCAAGCACCTTCCCCCACCGGAAATCGTCAAAACAGCGCCGTTTGGGGCCCTAAAACGGGCCCGAAAGTCCTTTGATAGCGGGAGCAGCCGAACGTGCGGCTTAGCTCCGCATAGCCGCAACCGGAAGTCATCCTTGGAAAATAGGCGACAGGTTTAGATAAAGGATCTGGATCGGCGCAGGCTGGAAGGGCCGAAGGACCTGTTCCTGTGATGTAATTTTCTTTGTTCTTTGTATGCATAGTTGACATTAGCCTCTATGTGTGTAACAGGTTTTATCATCGGGGCTTTAAATAGTCTGCTCCGTGCCTCAGCTCCAGCTTCCAGCTCTTTCTACATTGTGTTTACTTTTCCCTGAGTCCACACCCAAGTTTAACCCCATTGAGCACAGTGAGCATCAATAGTTAACAGACGCACATAACCAAACACAGGACAATTGAACACTGCACGTGTAACAAAAGTGGCTGTGCCATGTCCCAGGGTGGCAGTATTGACACCCTCCTGAAACGCTGACATTTCCCATCCTGGAATGCGAGCCTGTTGTGCCTCCTCTTCTCCTGAAGATGCTGACTCATACTCATAACAAGCAGGTGGCAACCTCCGCCAAGGACATGAAGCCTCAACAAGAGAGAACGAAGAACAATACAGCACAGGAACAGGCCCTTCGGCCCTCCAAGCCTGTACCGGTCATGATACCACCCTTGGCCAAAACCCTCAGTGCTTCCTTGTGCCGTATCCATTGTAGCTTCCATCCACAATTCTGCTCAGAAAATGTTGGAATAAACAGTCTCCCACTAACATTGTACAAGAGTTGGCAATTTTTCATTTTTCAAAGCTTCCAAAATGCCAAAAAGACGCTAATCTCCTGGCAGGCCGTGTGTGGGAGTTTCCAACCCTGGAGGGGCTACAAGTCGAATTCAGATCCCTGATTCATGCTGATTGCCATTGTCCAACTACATCCGAGACTATCTCTCATTCGTGCCAGGGAATGGATTGAATTATTGCCAGTTTTCAATTGGACAGCCTCGCACCGAAAGCCAAATCTCATTCTGCGCTAGCATCAACTGACTTTCATCCTGAAGTTTGTTAATAATGAATTGTGACATTGGGTCGTGTACGCTAATGATGGAAAGTTTTTTTGGCAAGACCATGAAGAATTGTTTGTTTGTTTTGGCATTCCGCAGAATCATTCTGTAACTTAAGGGCCTATTTTCAAATTGAAGTCAAACGAAAAGACGAAAGTGGTCTTCTGAGGCTGTAGTTCAAAGTAGAGTTTCAGGTAGCTGTCAGGCTTTGTCTTGGGTGGTGTCGAGCTCCCTGAGTGTTGTTGGAGCTGCACTTACCCAGGCAAATGGGGAGTATTCCATTACACTCCTGGCTTGTGCCCTGTGGGTGGCGGACAGTGAGGAGATGAGTTAATCACTCGAGGTTTCCTAGCCATAGAGTCAGAGTTTTTATAGCATGGAAAGAGGCCCTTCGCCCCATCATGTCCATGCTGGCCGTCAAGCACTTATTTACTCTAATCCCATTTTCCAACACTTGGTCCATAGCCTTCTATACCTGTGGCATTTCAAGTGCACGTCTAAATACTTCATAAATGTTGTGAGGGTTCCTGCCTCTCCCACCCTTTCAGGCAGCAAGTTCCAGACTCCCACCACCCTCTGGGTGAAAAGGTTTTTCCTCACATCCCCTCCAAACCTCCTGCCACTGACCTGAAATCTCTGCCTCTTGGTTATTGACCCCTCCGCTAAGGCAAAAAGTTCCTTCCTATCCACCCTATCCATGCAGCTGATAATTTTATACACCTCAATCAGGCCTCCCCCCCCCCCCCCCCCCCTCAGCCTTCTCTGCTCCAAGGAAAATAACCCCAGCCTATCCAGTCTTTCCAGCCCCAGCAACATAGATTCATAGAATTTACAGTGCAGAAGGAGGCCATTCGGCCCATCGAGTCTGCACCGGCTCCTGGAAAGAGCACCCTACCCAAGTTCCACACCTCCACCCTATCCCCATAACCCAGTAACCCCACCCAACACTAAGGGCAATTTTGGACACTAAGGGCAATTTATCATGGCCAATCCACCTAACCTGCACATCTTTGGAGTGTGGGAGGAAACTGGAGCGCCCGGAGGAAACCCACGCACACACGGGGAGGATGTGCAGACTCCGCACAGACAGTGACCCAAGGCGGAATCGAACTTGGGACCCTGGAGCTGTGAAGCAATTGTGCTATCCACCATGCTACCGTGCTGGTGAATTTCCTCTGCACCCTCTCCAGTGCAATCACTTCCTTCCTTTTAGTGTGGTGGCCAGAACTGCCCACAGTACTCTAGCTGTGGACTAACCAGCGTTTTATACAGCTCCAGCATAGCCTCCCTGCTCTTTATATTCAATGCCTCGGCTAATAACGGCAGCTATCCCATCGGCCTTCTTAACCACCTTACCTACCGGTCCTGCTCCCTTCAGGGATCTTTGGACATGCACCCCGTGATTCCGCCGACACTCTGTGCTTCCTAGCATCCTGCGATTCACCACCAAGGGAGGCCGTGGCATGATGGTATTCTCACTGGACTGGTAGTAAGCCCAGAGGCCTGCTCTGGGGACCCGGGTTCAAATCCCACCACGGCAGATGTTGAAATTTGAATTCAATAAAAATCTAAGATTAAAAGTCTACCAGGGCAGCACGGTAGCATGGTGGTTAGCATAAATGCTTCACAGCTCCAGGGTCCCAGGTTCGGTTCCCGGCTGGGTCACTGTCTGTGCAGAGTCTGCACGTCCTCCCCGTGTGTGCGTGGGTTTCCTCCGGGTGCTCCGGTTTCCTCCCACAGTCCAAAGATGTGCGGGTTAGGTGGATTGGCCAGGATCAATTGCCCGTAGTGTCCTAAAAGTAAGGTTAAGGTTAAGGAGGGGGGGTTGTTGGGTTACGGGTATAGGGTGGATACGTGGGTTTGAGTAGGGTGATCATTGCTCGGCAGAACATCGAGGGCCGAAGGGCCTGTTCTGTGCTGTACTGTTCTATGATTCCCAGCCTCTGACCTTCACTTGTCGCCTCGGTACCAGTTCTTGGCCACTGGTAACCCCCCCTCCAGGACGTTGATGGTGGGATTCAGTGATGGTAATGCTATTGAATGTCAAGGGAGATGGTTCAATCCTCTCTTGTTGGTGATGGTCATTGCCTGGCACATGTGGGGCATGCACTTACCAGCCCAAGCCTGAATATTGTCCAGGTCTTGCTGTATATGGGCTTCTTTCATTATCTGAGAAGTCGTGAATGGTGCTGAACTCAGTGGATGGAACGTCCTTGTATCACCTGGTCCTTGAAACGTGCTACCATCCTCCAAGCCTCTGCATTCCCCTGATGTATAAACCCATGGCGTGGAGAGAAAGAGCTTGCACTAAGATACAACCTGTCCCGGATGCCAACAAGTGAATCTGGGGCTGATTTGCCACTGGCAATGCGTTGGTTAACCTGCTCACACGCGATTGCCTAGTGGGAGAACACCACTTGCTTTAAACGGATTAACCACTGTAATAAAACAGCACACAAAGGAATTTATATACACATGTTAACCAGCACGCAATCAAAGCAAATTAAACCGTGATGTTCCCAGTCACAGTCTGAGGTGATGATGTCAGAAGCCCCTTGGTTGAATTAATATCTGTAAATAGCTGAGAGCTGTTATTCATGATTTAATTTAAGATCCGGGAGCTTTATAGTGAGAGAGTTAAAGTCTGCTGCTGGTATATACACTACAGTTTCATGATGTTCCATTAGGCAACATGAAAGGAAACAGTGTTTATACATCATGAACTCAGCCAAGAACAACATTCCTACTGCTGCATTCCCATTGCTGCTCACTGTGCAATTACACAGTGTATTTCCATAAACAGGGAACTCCGGACACGGGAAGACTCCGGTTACAAATGATTACATTTAACCCTTTGACTGCAGCTGAACCTCCTTCGCACGTTGAAGATGATTAGGTGTTACCGCAACGATCCCTTTGAAAGAGAGACTTTGTACCATATTTATTAAATAACTAACGTTTTATTGAAGGGAATAAATAGTAATTGCGAGTATTTTACAGGCAAATCGATAGAGGCTTTAGCTGTTCATAGAATCATAGGATTTACAATGCAGGAGAAAGCCATTCAGCCCATCCAGTCTGCACCGGCCCTTGGAAAGAGCACCCCACTTAAGTCCGTAACCCCACCTACCCTTTTTTGGACACTAAGGGGAATTTATCGTGGCCAATCCACCTAACCTGCACATCTTTGGACTTGTGGGAGGAAACTGGAGCACCCGGAGGAAACCCACGCACACACGGGGTGAACGTGCAGACTCCGCACAGACAGTGACCTGAGCCGGGAATCGAACCTGGGACCCTGGAGCTGTGAAGCAACAGTGCTAAGCACTTGCTACCATGCTGCCGTGCTGTTATTCTGCAGCACTTTGTATAAACAGTTGGATCTGTAGTGATCTCTGTATATGTAAATACATGAAGGGTTAATGTGCAGTCAGTACAGTCAGACGATCACTAGAGGGAGTATTGTGTGCAGTTCTGGTCGCCGCATTATAAGAATGATGTGGAAGCATTGGAAAGGGTGCAGAGGAGATTTACCAGGATGTTGCCTGGTATGGAGGGAAGATCTTATGAGGAAAGGTTGAGGGACTTGAGGCTGTTTTCATTAGAGAGAAGAAGGTTAAGAGGTGGCTTAATAGATGATCAAAGGATTAGATAGGGTGGACAGTGAGAGCCTTTTTCCTCGGATGGTGAAGGCTAGCACGAGGGGACATAGCTTTAAATTGAGGGGAGATAGATATAGGACAGATGTCAGAGGTAGGTTCTTTACTCAGAGAGTAGTAAGGGCGCATAATGCCCTGCCTGCAACAGTAGTGGACTCGCCAACATTAAGGGTATTTAAGATAGAGAAATACAGCACAGAACAGGCCCTTCGGCCCACAATGTTGCGCCGAACTTTTGTCCTAGGTTAATCATAGAATTTTGGACAATTTTTCATGGCCAATCCACCCAACCTGCACATCTTTGGACTGTGGGAGGAAACCGGAGTACCCGGAGGAAACCCACGCAGTCACGGGGAGGATGTGCAGACTCCACACAGACAGTGACCCAAGTCGAAATCGTCATTAGTGTAGATGGGCTTTAGATTGGTTTCACAGGTCAGCGCAACATCGAGGGCCGAAGGGCCTGTACTGCGCTGTAATGTTCTATTGTTCCATTTAACACTAACAGGGAGTATATAAACAAGCTCAATCTGTTTTCCCGCTCTCTTTGGGTGTGTTGTAGATCGAGAACAGAAGTATAGTAAGCTCAGAGTGTATAGTATAATATTCATAGTTAATCTAGTTCTATCTTGTTTAATTTGACTACAAGTAAAAGTTTTAGTTACTCAGTAAATAATTTGGAAGACTTTGAGCATTCGTCATCAAAGTTAAGTTTAACCCGGCATAAACAAATGAGTAACATATATTACTCCCAATGATATAACAGGGTCTGGTATTTTTCACTGATTATTAAAGAAAAGGTGAGGAAAGGCCATTTGGTCTGTCCGTTTCAGCTATGGGTCAGTATTAGGGCTCTAGGGCGCGATCAAACCAAAAGATTTCCAAGTGCCATTTTGGGTGAATTTGGAGGGTGTTTCTCGCCGGCTTTATGACTGAGATCCACACCAGTGTCCACCCACACTTGGTCATTTTTTAGGCCTTGAGAAGTTTCTCCTCGGTCAAACCCACACTTGGAACTTTGTTCATCAATGGGGAGCTGAACCCACCAACGAGAAGGGGCCGCCATTTTGAAAAAAATGCCCCTTTCTCCAACTGAACTTGAGGGTCCCTCACACTCTTCAACCAGGGACAATGTCACCCCTGACACACGTAGACATTGTTATATTCCTCACCTTTTCCTCTATTCCTTGCCTTTTCCTCCACGATAGCCAGATATGTAGTGTTGACAAAGAGTATAAAAATAAGAAGTTTGAATCAAAATAAATTTATTTTACACTACTAAACTAAATGAAATTCGCACACTGTACTGAGTTACAGATACTAAACAATGATACTGAATCTGTAGTACAGTATTCAATATTCCATCTAACTATTAAACGACACTATGACTTGACCTTGTACTATATCTCTCCAATAAACTCTCACTCTGCTCTCTTCATGTTCTCTTCAGCTTCTCCCAGAATACCTAGAGATTCTGCCTTATATAGTGAATTAGTAACGCCATCTAGAATTTGATTTACATATAGTTTCAGCTGTTAACCCTTTACTAAACTGGTACTATACATATCATTACAGATATTACCCCACCCAATTGAGGACACCCTGCCATTGGGTGGCTGAGGCTCCCCTCCCTTTTCAGGCCTCCCCAAACCCACTTCAGGACCCCCTTTCAGGACCCCCACCTTTTACCCCTCCCCAACCCTTATGAGACTCCTTCACACCCGTCCTTCACCTACCCACCCTTCGTACCGTCCTCACCCTCCCTTCCAACCTTTGACAGTGCCATCGTGGTACCTGGACATCCTTGCACTGGCACCCTGGTAGTGCCCCTGCTGGCCTGGCAGTGCCACCCAGGCACCCTGGCAGTGCCAGGCTGGCAGAGACAAGGTGCCCGGGTGCCAGAGGAAGAACCAGGGTGCCACCCCGCCCTATTCTGACCACCCAGGGGTCTCCAATGGCCTGGGAAACCCCCCCCAGGTGCCGTTACGCCTGGTCTACGTTTGTGCAGACCAGTATTGAACAATGCCCCGCCCAGGCCTCGCTGGGGAGGACGTTAGTTCCGGGCACCGTGAGAATCCGGCGCAGACATCTTTAAATGCACCTAATGTCTCAAACTTCGGGAAACTCGCGACAAACCCTTCGTGAGATTCAATGGCCTCGTCCCCACACCGAGTCGGGTGTGACTTGGCCGTTAAATCACCCCCCTCATCTCTGAGTCTGGGAGTTGTGAGTTCATGTCGCATTTCAGTCTTGACCATACAATCTAGCCAACGCTACAGTGTCCACTGTCAGAGGCAGCGGCTATTGGTTGTGAGGGGTGCTGTTTAATTGTAAGTTCTGTATTCCTTTTTTTAAATTAGTTTACGGGATGTGAGCGTCACTGGTTAGGTGAGCATCAGAAGGTGGTAGTGAGCTGCCTTCTTTAACCGCTGCAGTCCTTAAGGTGTAGGCACACCCACTGTGCTGTTAGGGAAGGAGTTCCAGGATGTTGCCCCAGCGACAGGGAAGGAGCGGCCGATATATTTCCAAGTCAGGGTGGTGAGTGACTTGGAGGGGAACCTCCAGGTGGTGGGGTTCCCAGGTATCTGCTTCTCTTGTCCTTCTGTATAGTAGTGGGTTTGGAAGGTGCTGTCTGAGGAGCCTTGGTGAGTTACTGCAGTGCATCTTGTAGATGGTACACACGGCTGCCACTGTTCATCGGTGGTGGGGGGTTTGAATGTGGAAGGGGAAGCAATCAAGTGGGTTGCTTTGTCCTGGATGGTGTTGAGCTTCTTGAGTGTTATTGGAGCTGCACCTATCCAGGCAAATGGGGAGTATTCAATCACACTCATGATTTGTGCCTTATAGATGGTGGCAAGCTTTAGGGGGTCAGGAGGTAAGTTACTTCCATAAGAATCATAACCATTAACCTGCCCAGGAGTAGGCACGGTATTAACGTGGCAAGTCCAGTTCAGTTTCTGATCAATGGTAACCCCCAGGATGTTGACTGTGGGGGATTCAGTGATGGGAATGCCATGATTGTCAAGGGACAATGGTTCGATCCTCTCTTGTAGGAGATGGTCATTGCCTGGCACTTGTGTGGCGCGAATGTAACTTGCCACTTGTCAGCCCAAGCCTGGATATGGTCCAGGATTTGCTGCATTTGAACATGGACCGCTTCATTATCTGAGGATACGCGAATGGTGCTGAACATTGTGCAGTCATTCCCAAACATCCCCACTTTTACCTTATGAAGGAAGGGAGGCCATTAATGGAGCAGCTAAAGATGGTTGGGCCTAGGAGACTACCCTGGCGAACTCCTGCAGTGATATCCTGGAGCTGAGATGGTTGAACTCCAACCACCAGAACCATCTTCCTTTGTGCCAGGTATGACTCCAACCAGCGGAGAGTTTCCCACCTGATTCCCATTGACTCCAGTTTTGCTGGGGCTCCATGATGCCATACTCGGTCAGATGCTGCCTTGATGTCAAGGACAGTCACTCTCATCTCACCTCTGGCATTCAGCTCTTTTGTCCACATTTGAACCAAGGCTGTAATGAGGTCAGGAGCAAAGCGACTCTGGGCGGAACCCAAACTGAGGGTCTGTGAGCAGGTTATTGCTGAGTAAGTGCCGCTTGATAGCGCTATTGATGACTCCTTCCATCACTTTGCTGATGATGGAGAGTAGACCGATGGGGTGGTAATTGGCTGGGTTGGATTTGTCCTGTTTCTTGTGCACAGGACACACCTGGGCATTCTCCACATTGGGGGTAGATGCCAGTGTTGTAGCTGTACTGGAACAGCTTGGCTAGGGGTGCAGCAAGATCTGGAGCACAGGTCTTCAGTACCATTGCCAGGATATTGTCAGGGCCCAAAGACTTTGCAGTATCCAGTGCTTTCAGCCATGTCTTTATAACACATGGAATGAATCGAATTGGATGAAGACTGAGATCTGTGATGCTGGGGACCTCGGCAAAATGGATCATCCACTCGGCACTTCTGGCGGAAGATTGTTGCGAATGCTTTGTATTTTGCACAGACATGTTGGGCTCCTCCATCATTGAGGATGGGGATATTTGTGGAGCCTCCTCCTCCAGTGAGCTGTTTAATTGTCCACCACCATTCACGGCTGGATGTGGCAGGACTGCAGAACTTAGATCTGATCTATTGGTTGTGGAATCGCTTAGCTCAGTCTCTCACTTGCTGCCTATATTGATTGGCACACAGGTAGTCCTGTGTTGTAGCTTCACCAGGTCGACACATCATTTTTGGGTATGCTTGATGCTGCTCCTGGCATGTTTTCCTGCACTCTTCATTCAACCAGGGTTGATCCCCTGGCTTGGTGGTAATGGTAGAGTGGGGGATATGCCGGGACATGAGATTAAATATAGAAACATAGGAAATAGAAGCAGGAGGAGGCTATTCGCCTCTCTGAGCCCACCCCGCCATTCATTACGACCATGGCTGATCATCAAGTTCAGTACCCTGATCTCACTTTCCCCCCATATCCCTTGATCCTTCCAGTCTCAAGAGCCATATAGGTGGCATGGTGGTACAGTGGTTAGCACTGTTGCTTCACAGTGCCAGGGACCCGGTTCGATTCCCGGCTTGGGTCTGTCTGTGCGGAGTCTGCACGTTCTCCCTGTGTCTGCGTGGGTTTCCTCCGGGTGCTCCGGTTTCCTCCCATAAGTCGCGAAAGACGTGCTTGTTAGGTGAATTGGACATTCTGAATTCTCCCTCTGTGTACCCGAACAGGCGCCGGGATGTGGCAGCTAGGGGATTTTCACAGTAACTTCATTGCAGTGTTAATGTAAGTCTACTTGTGACAATAAAGATTATTATTATATACAACAAAGAACAAAGCAAATTACAGCACAGAAACAGGCCCTTCGGCCCTCTAAGCCTGTATTGACTATGCTGCCCATCGGAACTAAAACCCCCTATCCCTCCAGGGACCGTATCCCTCTATTCCCATCCTATTCCTGTAACTCAGTGCCCTGGTCGATGAACCCATGCCGTATGTCTTCTTGACTACCTTCTCCATCTGAGTTGCCACTTTCAGTGGCCTGAGTACCTGTACACGCAGATTCCTATCCCTATCAATACTCTTTTTTAAAATAAATTTAGAGTACCCAGTTATTTTTTCCAATTAAGGGGCAATTTAGAATGGCCAATCTACCTATCCTGCACATCTTTGGGTTGTGGGGGTGAAACCCACGCAGACACGGGGAGAACATGCAAACTCCACACGGACAGTGACCCAGGGCCGGGATTCGAACCTGGGTCCTCAGCGCCGTAGGCAGCAATGCTAACCACTGTGCCACCGTGCTGCCCCCCTATCAATACTCTTAAGGGTTCTGCCATTTATTGTACATTTCCCATCTGTATTGGTCCTTCCAAAATGCATTACCTCACATTTGTCCGTGTTATTTGCCATCTCTCCGCCCAAGTTACACAAAGTTTTGGCCTCAACTACCTTTTGTCGTAGTGAATTCCACAGATTCACCTCTCTCTGGGTGGAGATTGCTCCTCACCTAAAATGTTTACTCCTCCTAAAAGGTTTACTCCTGATGCTCAACTTACACCGCTGGTTTTGGGCTCCCGCACCATTGGGAACATTCAGATTACAGATTGTGGTTGTGTACAGTCCTGGTGTTGCTGATGATCCACAACGCCTCATGGATTCCCTGTTTTGTGTTTCCAGATCTGTTTGAAATCTATTCCATTCAGCACAGTGGTAGCAACACAGCACGGTGGAGGGTACCCTCAATGTGAAGACAAGAATTGTGCAGTTGTCACTTTTACCAATACTGTCTTGGACTGATACTTCAGCAACAGGTAGGTTGATGAGGATGAGACCAAGTAGGTTGTTCCCTCTTGTTGTTTCTCTCACCATCGGCCTCAGACCCAGTCGAGCAGCTATCTCCTTTAGGACCTGGCCAGCTCAGTCACCAGTGATGCTACTGAGCCACTCTTGGTGATAGACATTGAAGTCCCCCACTCAGAGTATATTCTGTGCCCTTGCCACCCTCAGTGTTTCTTCCAAGTTGTGTTCAACATGGAGGAGCACTGATTCATCAGCTGAGGGGGGGAACGGTACATGAAAAATGAAAATCGCTTATTGTCACAAGTAGGCTTCAATGAAGTTATTGTGAAAAGCCCCTAGTCGCCACATTCCGGCGCCTGTTCGGGGAGGCTGTTACAGGAATTGAACCGTGCTGCGGTAGAGGGGGTAACATATTGGCGTGGATAGAAGATTGGCTAGCTACCAGGAAACAGAGAGTCCGTATAAATCAGTCTTTTTCTGGTTGGCAGGATGCGATGAGTGATGTGTCACAGGACCCTCAACTTTTTACAATTTATTTGAATGACTTGGATAACAGGACCGAAGAAATGGTTGCTAAATTTGCTGATGGCACAAAGACAGGTAGGAAAGTAAGTTATGAAGAGGACATGAGGAGGCTACAAAGAGACATGGACAGGTCAAGTGAATGGGCAAAGATGGAGCATAATGTGGGAAAATATCAAATTGTCCATTTTGGCAGGAAGGATGGCGAACAAGCAGATTATCCAAATGGTGAGAGACTGCCAAGCACTGAGATACAGAGGGATCTGGGTGTCCGAGTGTATTAATCACAAAAGGTTAGTGTGCAGGTAATTAGGATAGCCAATAGAATGTTATTATTTATTATGGGGGGGATTTATTATAGAATCAATAGAATTTACAGAGCAGAAGGAGGCCATTCAGCCCATCGTGTCTGCACCGGCCCTTGGAAAGAGCACCCCACTTAAGCCCACGCCAACACCCCATCCCCGTACCCAGTGACCCCACCTATCCTTTTTGGACACTAGGGGCAATTTATCATGGCCAATCCACCTAACCTGCACATCTTTGGACTGTGGGAGGAAACCGGAGCACCCAGAGGAAACCCACACACACAGGGGGAGAAAGTGCAGACTCCGTACAGCCAGTGACCCAAGCCAGGAATCGAACCTGGGAGCCTGGAGTTGTGAAACAACTGTGCAAACCAATGTGCTACCATGCTCCTGTTATGGGTCAGGGTTTAGAGAACCCCAAAGTGTATCATGGAGTTCACCTGATCCACAACTTTTAATAGATTGTGGAATGGGGAGCACAGGGCCTACTCTACAAATGTTGTACTTCAGAAGCGGAAAAGTATTTTTTTTAAAGCAAAACAATGTTTATTCTATGAACTCAAATTAACCCTTTTAAAACAAACAGTGAACATCTTAGCAACCCGTAAATCAAATACACCACCCACCCAAAGAATAAGTAATCTGTATGCTGTCCTTTTACACCCAAAAGACTTAACAAACCTTCAAACAGGAACACATTAGGTTTACATTCAATACTGAGACCTTTTACAATTCTGGGTTCACCAAATGATCCGTAGATAGTCTTTGGATGGCAGAGATCAACATTACAGCCCTTTGTTTAAACGTCAGATGCAGCTCACTGAAAAACACAGACACACCCAAGTTTTTGTCAAAGTGAAACTAAAAAGCAGAAGTAGAGCTCAGCTCCACCCATACTCTGACATCACTCCAGTAACATGAGTGGCTTCATTTCTTAAAGGTACATTTCTGAAACACCCATTTCTTAAAGGTAGTCTCACATGGCACTGCCCAATATAAAATTGTACAGGGCACCAGTGAGACCACATCTGGAATATTGTGTAGTGTTGGTCTCCTTATTTAAAGAAGGAGGCAAATGTGGTGGATGCAGTTCAGACAAGGTTTACTAGATTACTATCGGGAATGGGTGGCTTGTTTTATGAGGGAAGGTAAGTCAGGCTAGGATTGTATCCAGTGGAGCTTAGAAGAGTAAGAGCTGATTTGATTGGAACGTAGAAGATCCAAAAGAATATTAACAGGGTGGATGTGGAGAGGAAGTTTCATCTTGTGGGAGAACCTAGAACTCAGGGGTCACTGTTTAATAACATTTAGGATATGGAGTTTGCACAAATTTCCCCGTGTCTTCTTGGGTCTCACCTCCACAACCCAAAGCTGTGCAGGATAGGTGGATTGGCCGCGCTAAATTGCTCCTTATTGGAAAAAAATATTTTAAAAAATGTAACACAAAGATGGGGAGAAATGTTTTCCCTCAGAGGGTCGTGAGTCTCTGGAACAAACTTCCTCAAAAGGGGTTGGAAGCCAAGTCTCTGAATATTTTTAAGACAGATCTTGAGAGACTCTTGATTAACAGGGGGAGGGGGGGGGGGGGGGGGGGGGCGGTGAAAGGTTATCGGGGATGGGCAGGAATGTGGGGTCAAGGTTACAATCAGATCAGCCGTGATCTTACAGTACGGGGGAGCAGGCGCAAGGGGCCAGATGGCCCACTCCTAGTTTGTGAATTCCTACGTGATATTTGGGCTGGATTCTTCCACCCCGCTTTCTGCAAGATCGCCACGGGCGGGACGCGGACCATGTAAAGGTCCATTGACCTCGGGCGGGAATTTCCAATCATCGTGCAGGCCCGGCCAGAGCATTCGGCCCATAATATCTCTTTGTGTAGATTCAGGTCAAATTCTGTTTCATAATGCTCCTGGGAAGCAGCTTGAAACATTTATTGGATTAAAGGTGCTATATTAACACGGTCTGCCGCTGTTGGGAATGTCTGGACTACGTGCAATAGCCTCTGGAGCAGTTGAGGTGATTTGAGGTTGCTACCTAGTGAGTCACCATCGTGCACCATGGTCCACACCAAAGTTGTTTATGCAGTTAAACCAACTGGCATATCCAGTTATTTGAAGGGTGACACAGCAAAGTGGCAAGTGTCAAGAAGAACTGAATTACCATAAAGTTTGAGCTAATTGCCTTTGATTTAAGAGGAGTAAACTGCAACATGAAAATGAAAGAAAAAGTCAAAAATGAAAGAAGTACAAAATTGGAACGAATAACACTTCCAGGTAACCTGGTCCATTTCCAGTTGCTGGAAGCAACATACATTCATCCATCGGGACCCATTGTCTGCAAACAAAAGGAACATGTTCAAGCCTTGTGCCTTCATGCAATAATAATAATCTTTATTAGTGTTACAGGTACGCTTGCATTAACACTGCAATGAAATTACTGTGAAAATCCCCTAGTCGCCACACTCCGGCGCCTGTTCAGGTACACTGAGGGAGAATTCAGAATGTCCAATTCACCCAACAAGCACGTCTTTCGGGACTTGTGGGAGGAAACCGGAGCACCCGGAGGAAACCCACGCAGACACAGGGAGAACGTGCAGACTCTGTACAGACAGTGTCAGTGACCGGGAATCGAACCGGGTCCCTGGCGCTGTGAAGCAACAGCGCTAACCACTGTGCTACCTGTTGCTTTCTCCATGGCAACTCTGCGGCCAATCAAAGTCAGCGACCTTTTCTCCTGTGGTATAAATTGTTTGATATTTGACACTCTTGTGTTCGTCCTGATCAGTGCAAGACGGAGACTCTTGGGCAACATGTCTCTCCTTCCAAGAATATTCAACTTCTGTCCTACCAAGTGACTGTATAAAAAAAATGATACAATTAGTCCCAACAAGCTACCTTTCCTGTCTACATGCTACCCCACTGGAAACATTCTGAACTGTGAATTCATTTCTGATATTTCACAAGGGACTTAAAATATTAAAGTACAGGTGACAGAAATGGTTGATGTAACCGATGTGTTGATTTTTTTGCGAAAATAATGGTATCGCACGACCCTTCAGCCCAGCGCACCTCCTTTGGCAGTGTTATCGAATTCACCTCACTCCCCCTGCTCTTTCCCCACAGTCCTGCAGATTTTTAATCTTCAAGTCTTTGTCAAATTCTCCTCTGAAATTTACTATTGACTCTGTTTTCACCGCCCTCTCAGGAAACACACTCTAGATCACAACAATTCAAAATGTTAAAAATATTCTCATCTCCTCCTCTTGCTATTTTGCCAATTACATTAAATATGTGCTCTCTGATTACTGACAATACAGCTGCTTAAAACTGTGAATCAATAAATCTAACAAGGTCACTTAAAATTACATGAGTACAGACTCCATTTCCAAAGACATAACAGATTCTGTGCCTAGCACACTGAATGTGGCATTGGGATATTAATCAGTCCTTTGATACATTAATACCTGCAGTGTCAGCTCAGGGAACTACTTACTCCCTTCTACTTTATCAGCGGAGGTCAGTCAATTGATAACAAGAGCCTGCATTTAGATAGTGCCTTTATCATGTAGAATGTCCCAAGTGGAAAAAGATAAATCGCAAGAAGGAAGGACTCTGAACCCCGGAGAGAGAGGTTAGGAGGCGGGGGCTGATTTCAGAAGTCGGGCTTTGAGATGATCTTTCCGAGATGAAAGAGGAAGGGAGAAGGTTCCAGAGTCCGGGAGAGAAACGTTGAGGCGGATGAAAGATCTTTCGGCAGCAACTGGATGAAGGTGGGCGGGATGGGGCAAGAGCTCAAAGTTGGAGGAGCGAAAAATGTAAGTTGAGAGTCAAACCCCAGCTCACTGCAATCTGTCCTACCATAATGCAAGGCTTTCAGTCCCATAAGAGCACAGTACTTTGACTCATAGATTCATAGATATTTACAGCACAGAACGAGGCTATTTGGCCCATCGTGTCGAGGCCAGTCAACAAAGATCTGGGGCAGGATTCTCCGAACCCCCCCCGCCGGGTCAGAGAATCGCCGGGGGTCAGCGTGAATCCTGCCCCCGCCGTCCTCCTAATTCTCCAGCCCCCCAAAAATCGGCCCGGCGTGAATCACGCCGCCCGCCTCGGAGAATGGCGGGGAGTGGCGCAACTCAATGGGCCCCGGGGCTGCCCGAATTCTCCGGCCCATGATGGACCGAAGTCCCGCTCGCCTTTCGCCAGTCCCACCGGCGTAAATTGGAGTAGGTCCCTTACCAGCGGGACCTGGCGGCGCGGGCGGCCCCCCGGGGTTCCTGGGGGGGCGCGAGGAGATCTGGTCCCGGGAGGTGCCCCCACGGTGGCCTGGCACGCGATCGGGGCCCACCGATCCGCGGGCAGGACTGTGCCGTGGGTTCACTCTATACTCCCGCACCGGAGGCTGTACCGGTCCGCCATTCCCGGTGCGGAAGCGAAGCCCTCTGCGCATGCGCGGGGATGACACCAGCACACGCTGGCGCTCCCGCACATGCGCCAACCCGCGCCGGCCGGCGGAGGCCCTTCGGCGCCGGTTGGCATGGCGCCAAGCTCGTTTCCCGCCGCCTGGCGGGGCACAAACCGATCTATTCCCCTCATAATCTTACATACCTCTATCAGGCCCCGTCTCAACCTTCACTGCGCCAAGGAAACCAGACCCTGCCTGTCCAATCTTTCCTCATTACTTTTTGGCTGTGATGTAAACTCGCTTGTGCTTCATGGCTACATTTTCTTATGTGATGAACAAAAAGAATGTGGCATTACCCCTTTGTTTATTGTCTTTTTTAATTCAAAGAAATAAGTAAATTATTAATAAACGCTCAATAGTCATACGAAGGATCGGTCGGTAATCAGTACCATTACATTCTTCATCCCACAATCAAAGTGTGGTGTGTCGGGGAACAATACAATGTGGGCGGATAAAAGCCCTTTCCAATGGGGTGATGCACGGAGTGGATGGATAAAGTTATTTACAATTTGGACCGTCATGTCCCGATTCCTCCTCAGCCGAGGGAACCAATGTGGGCGGGCTTTGGCTACCGGGTACCCGCTGCGTTACCACCTCTGGTAGTGAAGGTCTCTGTACCAGGGATGCCATAGCGGGTGACCTTTTCTGGTTTCCCAGAGTCCTTTTGGGCGAGATCCCCTCAGACCAGGGTTTCTTCCTGACATCCGGTGAATCGGAGCTGGGACCAGACAGGCCGGAATCGGTTCCAGAGGTATAGGGTGGAGGTTCGATTCCTGGAGTACAGGGTGTGGGTTAAGCAGTTCTGGGGCTCGAAGATTCTGGCTCCCCTGCTTTCTCCCCCCCCCCCATTTGTTTAGGCAGAAATGGCCCCTTGCGGTCATTTATTGTGGGAATCCGGCATCCGTGAGGCTCCGCCCTATACGCTATGTTGTCTGCCAGGAAGGTGGTGGTGCGGGTATGTTTATCCGCACCCTCCTGTAGATGACCTGTAAAACCTTTTTTCCGGGTACGCCATGTGCAGTCAAGGTCTCAGGATGTGTTTAGAGTAGTGAGGGATAACTCAGGGAGGCAGCCTCCAACCTCTCCTTGTACGAGGGTCTCCCTACACCATCCCATCTGGTGTTTCACACCCAAGTCGGTGAGGCCGGGCATTGTCATGCTCTGGGTCCGTGTTCTAATTGGGGATAAAGGTTAAAGGGGATGTCGGAGTTTTCTAGCGGGGTTATAGTGGCTTGTCGGGCCAGTCCTTCGAGGGGCATGGGTCGGGGTTCATCTTTGGGGAATGGCTGAGACAGTCGTGTGGGATAGTTGGGTTGGTGCCCTACAGTCCCGGGCAAAATGGTTGGGTTGCCCGCAGTTGTAACATTGGTAGGAGGTGGCATGGGAGGTGAGTTAGCATGGAGGTGAGTTAGCATGGAGGTGAGTTAGCATGGAGGTGAGTTAGCATGGAGGTGAGTTAGCATGGAGGTGAGTTAGCATGGAGGCGGCTGGGGGATTGGTAGGAGGTGAGTTAGCATGGAGGCGACTGGGGGATATGATGGGATATGATTAGTTGTCATGCAGGACATTGGTTGGCATGGAGGGGTCAATGGGGAGTGAGTAGGGAGGGTGACAGTGTGTGAGGGGTGAGGACTTGGGAGCCTAACAACTTCTAAAACAACTGGGGCGAATTTCTAGGCATCTGTGGTGGGCCTTCTAACCCACCAGGGTGAGCGGGCCTAACTCTATTAACCACCACCCCGCCACACCCCACGCTCCCCCAGGCCTCCCCGAAACTAAGATTGGGACTCATTTTTTAAATATAAATTTAGAGTACCCAATTATTGTCTTCCAATTAAGGGGCTATGTAGTGTGTCCAATCCACCTAGCCTGCACATCTTTGGGTTGGGGGGGTGAAACCCACGCAGACACGGGGAGAATGTGCAAACACCTCATGGACAATGCAATGGAGCTCTTTAATAATCTTTATTATAAACACTGCAATGAAGTTGCTGCGAAAAGCCCTTAGTCGCCACACTCAGTTGCCTGTTCGGGTACACAGAGGGAGAATTCAGACACGGGGAGAACGTGCAGACTCCACACAGACAGTGACCTAAGCCGCGAATCGAACTTGGGATCCTGCCGCTAGGAAGCAACAGTGCTAACCATTGTGCTACCGTGCCAAGGCAGATCTGCCTCAGTTGTGGAAATGTGTTCCGATGAGTTCATTAATGAAATAATAGTCACAAGGGGGTTTAAACCTCTGTAAAATATGGGAAATGCCGTGGAGCTGGCCATGCTGCAGACGAAGGTATGATCAACACAATATGTGCAACTGCAATGCAGAATGAACATCAGCGGAATAGAACATCCATCACTATCTGTTTAAGCAGGCTAAGCATTGTAAATTTAATGTGCCTCAAATGATTTTATCAAAATGGGAATGCTGCAACTCTTTTGATGCTACTTAAAAAAAAAACCTTTTAAATGCAGCTTCATGAAGCACGTTAAAAATTATTGCCAACAACCGACAGTAAGATTACCAGGGCACATCGGCCAAGAGAGTACCTATTATCTGCCCAATTCGTCCGTGCTTTCATGAAGGAGAAATTTTAAAGTCATTCTCTTTTTTTTTTTTGGCTCTTTGCAAATTAAAATTAATCAGGTGTTGAGAGAATGATACAAAGTGAACAGGCTTCCTCAGATTGCTGGCTGCCTCTGTTACCCTGTGACTAGTCGGCCGGCCATTTGAGGTGCAGAGTCAATCTGCTTGAGCGCCAAGAGAAACTGTCTCATTAAGTTGTTCAGCAAATATTATAGCACATTTGGAGAAGACGAAGCTGCTGATTTGTACGGTTAGCTAGTGTGATTGGTGAAGCGTATCTCTGCTGGTTTTATGTGTAAATGAATTGCCCAATAGGAACAAGAGCACCATGAGCTTGCTGAACCATCCAATCAGATCATGTCTGATCGTTACTGTAAGTCCACTTATTGACCTTTGCTCCATACTCTTAGGTCTCTAAGCCAACAGGAATCCATTAATTTCAGCCTTGAACATGCCAATTAAATCCCCAGCAACCATAGTCGGTTGGAGCGAGTTTTCCAGATCTCTACTAACTTTGTATGAAGAAGTGTTCCCTGATCTTGCGCCCGAGTGTTTGGCTCTAGTTTTTAACTCACGTCTGCTTTTTCTTGATTCTCCCACCAGCGGAAATAATTTCTCAGTTTCTATAAACTATAAAATCAACTATTTTATTGATGTTGATTAAGTAATAAATATTAGCCAGAACAGTGGGATGATTTCCTCTTCCCTTCTTTGAAACAATGCTCTGGGATTTGTTTCAGCGACGTAAAAGGCAGATAGGGGCCTCAGTATAATGACCATCCACAAGACAGCACCTCCAGTGATTCCGCACTTCCTCAGTACAGCACATGGGTTGTCAGCTGTGATTATGTTTCTGGAAGTGAGCTGCTCAAGGAGCAACTTCATTGAAAAGCCCTTCCTCTTACTGATAAAAGAATCAGAGGGGAAATTGGAATGGTACTTGATTCTCAGGGAGAAGCGGAAACTGGAGGCTACATTGGGCAGCTCTTCTGAAGAGCCAGCACAGGCCTGAGAGGCTGAATGGCCTTCTGCTGTGCTGTAAGACTCTGCAAGATATCCACTTACCCCCTGAGGCTCTCAGACACTTCACGGTGATGCCTTGACCGATCAGAGTTCCAGCTCTACATTCCTCTGACACATCTCGTTGCTCCAACGCTGACCTCAATCCATCTCTCACTTCCTTCGCTCTGCCAATGGCGGCCTTGCCTTCAGCCACTATGGGCCTATGCTCTCTCCTAATATTTTCCAGCGTCTGCCCTTTGATAGAGCAAGGTGGGGGGGGTCAATATTTGGTGAGGACAAGAGGGTACTCGTGCTGATGATGCTGCAGAGTCAAGCTCGCAGTGCAAAGAAGGACCCCTTGGGTAGGCGGCCGGCAGGAGTGACAGTTCCCACGTACACTGCATGGGCGAGCGAAGAAAAACTGCGCCATTTCCATGTTACAGGAACATCTTTTTTATTTTTGTTCCCAACTGTCCATTCAAAGAAAAGTTTATTTGGAATTTAATTATGCTGACAAAAAAAAACAGAGCACTAAATTCAAGCGGGGGGGGGGGGGGGGGGGGGGGGGGGGGTTGGTGGGAATGGGTGGAAAGAAATTTGAATGATCTGTACAAAATTCTAGCTGCAGGCAGCTGCACTAATTGGTCCCCCTTGTACTCTCTTGTTATTCCTTACAGATTTGTCGGCAATTTCTAGCAAGTAACTGGTGGAATTGCGACCAACTTTTCAAATTAATATGTGCAGGCAAAGTTCCAAAGCTCCGTGTGATGAGGCACAGCGGGGAATTGTCATTAACTTGGTTCGAATGCTTTGCATCAAGCGTCTGTTACATGTTGTTGTGAGAACATTGGTGTGTTTTCTCAAGTTAGCAGTGCAGTCTAAGGTTAGTATGGAGTGTCGGTGAATTCAGAGTGGGGACAGGGAGGAAATAAAGTGAGAAAAAGAGTTTGCATTCATATAGTGCCTTTCCCATTCTCAGAACATCCCAAAGCGCTTTAAATTAATGAAGGGCTTTTAAGACCATAAGACATAGGACCAGAATTAGGCCACTCGGCCCATCGGGTCTGCTCTGCCATTCTATCATGGCTGATATTTTTCTCATCCCCATTCTCCTGCCTTTTCCCCATAACCCCTAATCCCCTTATTAATCAATAACCTATCTATCTCTGATCAAAGACACTCAGTGATTTGTCCTCCACAGCCTTCTGCGGCAAAGAGTTCCACAGATTCACCACCCTCTGGCTGAAGAAATTCCTCCTCATCTCTGTTTTAAAGGATCGTCCCTTCAGTCTGAAGGTGTGTCCCCTGGTTCTAGTCTCTCCTACCAGTGGAAACACCCTCTCCATGTCCACTCTATCTAGGCCACGCAGTGTCCTGTAAGTTTCAATAAGATCCTCCCTCATCCTTCTAAACTCCAACGAGTACAGAACCAGAGTCCTCAACCTCATACGACAAGTTCTTCATTCCAGTGATCATTCTTGTGAACCTCCTCTGGACCCTTTCCAAGGCCAGCATATCCTTCCTTAGATACGGGGCCCAAAACTGCTCACAATACTCAAATTGGGTCTGACCAGAGTGTAGTCACTATAGGAGTCAGTTTGTGCACAGCAAGCTCCCTCAAACAGCATTTGCACATGACAGCCACAACCAGATAATCTGTCGTAGAACCATAGAATTTACAGGGCAGAAGGAGGCCATTCGACCTATCGAGTCTGCACCAGCCCTTGGAAACAGCACCCTACTTAAGCCCAAACCTCCACCCTATCCCCGTAACCCACCTAACCTTTTTGGACAATTTCTATCCTTTGATAAACATTGGAAAAGACCGCGCAGCACGGTAGCATGGTGGTTAGCATAAATGCTTCACAGCTCCAGGGTCCCAGGTTCGATTCCCGGCGGGGTCACTGTCTGTGCGGAGTCTGCACGTCCTCCCCGTGTGTGCGTGGGTTTCCTCCGGGTGCTCCGGTTTCCTCCCACAGTCCAAAGATGTGCGGGTTAGGTGGATTGGCCATGCTAAATTGCCCGTAGTGTAAGGTTAATGGGGGGATTGTTGGGTAACGGGTATACGGGTTACGTGGGTTTAAGTAGGGTGATCATTGCTCGGCACAACAACGAGGGCCAAAGGGCCTGTTCTGTGCTGTACTGTTCTATGTTCTATGTTCTATGACACTAAAGTCAATTTAGCATGGCCAATCCACCTAACCTGCACATCTTGGGACTGTGGGAGGAAACTGGAGCACCCGGAGGGAACCCACGCAGAGACGGGGAGAACGTGCAGACTCCGCACAGACAATGACCCAAGCCGGGAATCGAACCTGGGACCCTGGTGCTGTGAAGCAACTGTGCTAACCACTGTGCTACCATGCTGCGCGGTCTTTTCCGATGTTTATCAAGGGATAGAAATTGGCCAGGGCATTTGGCAAAACATAAAGCAAAATACTGCAGAAGTTGAGAATCTGAAATAAAAACCCAGCAGCTCTGGCAGCATCTGTGGAGACAGAAACAGAGTTTTAAAAAAAATAAATTTAGAGTACCCAATTAGTTTTTTCCAATTAAGGGGCAATGTAGCGTGGCCTATCCACCTGCCCTGCACATCTTTGGGTTGTGGGGCAAAACCCACGCAGACACGGGGAGAATGTGAAAACAGTGACCCAGGGCCGGGATCGAACCTGGGTCCTCAGCGCCGTGAGGCAGCATTGCTAACCACTGCGCCACCGTGCTGCCCTAGACATAAACAGAGTTAACGTTTCGGGTCCGGGTGACACTTGTTCAGAGCCAACTCTTCTTCAAAATAACACCAGGGGTTCTTTTGCTTCCACCTGAAGGGGCAGATGGGGCCTCAGTCGAACATCTCACCCAAAAGCCGCCACCTCTCTCAGGCTGGAGTTACAGCCTTGAGTTTGTGCTCAAGCCCTGGAACAGACCTGGGACCCGCTGCCAGAGGCAGAAGTGTTACCCGCTGAGCCACAATGGGACAGAGAAATCATTTCATCACCTCAGACCTGAGGTCGGTGCACACCATATCTGCTGCTGTTAGATTGGTACGAAGACATGTATCTCACGCCTGACAATGCAATGAGACAATCAATGGCCTGTTATTGGCAGCCATGCCCTTTAAAGCAGGCGGGGAGAGGGGAAGACGGGACAGACACGGAAACGCAAAATTGTTACGGTGCGGAAGGAGGCCATTTGGTCCATCGTGGACTGGACGTCCAAACAGGCATCACGTTTAATGCCATTCGCCTGCCTTTTCCCCGTAACCCTTGCACATTGTTGTCTTGACAACTGAAATGGATACTGACTTAATAATAATAATCTTTATTGTCATAAGTAGGCTGACATTAACACTGCAATGAAGTTACTGTGAAAGTCCCCTAGTTGCCACATTCGGGTACACAGAGGGAGAATTCAGAATGTGTAAGCACGTCTTTCGGGACTTGTGGGAGGAAACCGGAGCACCCGGAGGAAACCCACGCAGACACGGGGAGAACGTGCAGACCATGCACAGGCAGTGACCCAAGCCCGGAACCGAACCTGGGGCCCTGGCACTGTGAAGCAACAGTGCTAACCATTGTGCTACTGTGCCACCCATATTGACAGAATTTTCATAGAAAATCTAATTGTATTGTTCTAAAATAAAGAGTCTGAGGGTCGACATCAGTGGAAAACATCACAGATGCCGCATTGTGAGGGTGGTATATTTTGGGGATGATGGAACCATCAATTCACCAGGCACGTGCTTTCAGATATGAACAGTGGTTTTAATCTACTTACTACAGAGCCAGCCTGTTACCCGTTGATGAACTCTCGGTGAACTGCAGGCTGACTCTGGACAAGGGTATTTATACAGCAGCACAAGGGGGGAGGAGTCGTGAGCGGAGCCAAGGATGTAGCCCTGTACAAACTCCTGAGCATTCCCAGAGCTACTCCCCCTAGTGGTCGGATAACGCTACTGCGCTTACAAAGATACAGTGTGAATTACCAAGTTGCATTCACCACAGGGGATGTATTTTCCTGGGTTTCTAAAGTAAACTTGAGTAAAAATTGCTTCCATTCCATGACCTGTGCTGGCTATGGCCATGACAGTGAGGAACAAACGAAACGGCTTTCTGAAATGAAATGAAATGAAATGAAAATGAAAATCGTTTATTGTCACGAGTAGGCTTCAATGAAGTTACTGTGAAAAGCCCCTAGTCGCCACATTCCGGCGCCTGTTCGGGGAGCCTGGTACGGGAATCGAACCGTGCTGCTGGCCTGCTTGGTCGGCTTTAAAAGCCAGCGATTTAGCCCAGTGAGCTAAACCAGCCCCTTTCTTCAGCAAACTTCTCAAACCTCTGAGCTGACGAGTTTTTATTGATGGCATGGGCCGCAGCTTTAATTGAGCCCGAGTTGATGAGGCTGGGAGGCCGAGGTATAGTGGAGTCCGGAGGTCACAGAAGCAAGGATGAGGGTTGAGGAGCAGATGCCCTGAGACAGAAACAGGCGATATTACCGAGGCAGGAGGAATTTGGAGGAAGCTGAGCCCAGGTTGGGATGCTGGGATTACACACACCAAAAAGGCCGACCTCCCGTTAATTTGCCATACAGGAGCTTTTATTAGCCTGCATTGCATGAAAGACATTTATCCCTTCAACTAATAGATTAGAGTAGGGGATTAATTCTCTGGTTCTCCCCTTGATTACCATCGCGCCCAGATAAAGCTGTAAACCAGCAAAAAGCCTTTTGACGTTATCAAATAGAGCAACTCCGGTTCTGTAAAGGCGCAATAAGTCAGAGAGCAGAATTAGACACAAGGGTTTTATAAACTCAAAAGCTGCCATTAAAATATTGCCATTGCAGTGAAATAGCTTTCATGATGGCCATTAACCTCTATCAGGAACCAGTGAGCTGATGCACAGGACGCCTTGTCCTATATTATTGCCCATTTAACCATGTTATGCTTTGAGTTCAATTAATTTGCTCTGTCGCTGATTTTCAATGTTTTTTTGTATGTTTTCTGGGTCAGGTTGATTTTCCATTTCTTTTCCTTTCTTCCCAACTCCCAATATCATCCCCCTGCCCTGGGAGCAAGGGGGGAGAAGGCAACCCATTCTGAAACGATTCCCAAAGCTGCTACATCCCAGTGAGCAAGGAGGTGAAACGAGAGGTTGAGTGCGATGTCCAGGGTTGAAATCTCCTCCGCTCCCCGTGTGTTTTTGCTGGGCCGGGACCTCCAGAGGGTGTCCGATACTGAGGCGGAATCTTGTGGAGGCGTCAAGGGTCCCAACTATCAGCTGGAGAGCCCAAACCACAAGCCAATCAGGAAGCGGGGAGGCCAACAATAGCACGTGATAGCGGCATGGTGGCAAGGTGGTTAGCACTGTTGCTTCACAGCTCCAGGGTCCCAGGTTCGATTCCCGGCTTGGGTCACTGTCTGTGCGGAGTCTGCCCGCTCTCCCCGTGTGTGCATGTGTTTCCTCCGGGTGCTCCGGTTTCCTCCCACAGTCCAAAGATGTGCAGGTTAGGTGGATTGGCCATGCTAAATTGCCCTTAGTGACCAAAATGGTTAGGTGGGGTTACGGGGATAGGATGCAGGTGTGGGCCTAGGTAGGGTGCTCTTTCCAAGGGCCGGTGTAGACTCGATGGGCCGAATGGCCTCTTTCTGCACTGTAACTTCTATGAAATCTGAAACAGCGGAGCCTCTCCCTGGAATATAGACCCAGGAGCAGAAGTCTCTCCGAATGAGTGCTGCTGGCCAATCAGAAGCAGGCAGCTCTTGCACTCAGCAGCGCCACAAGAGAGGCGGTGGCTGCCACCGGAAGGACACCCTGTAGAGTGCCAGGGCGGCGGGGGACCCAGCCTGCAGGGAAGTAATGGAGGGGGTGGGGGTTTTGCAGGGTAGCGGTTGTAGATCGAGTGGCCACGGGGTGACATGCTGACGCAGCTCCAAAAAAGGTCACGTGATGGGCGGTGCGAGTGTTCTTCCCGGAGCGCAGACTGTGCACGAGCATGGAGTAGCTGCTGAACTGGTGAATAAAGTATTATTTGTTACCAGTACTGGGTTGCCAGTGTTTGGGAGCCCAGCATTTCTACAGGGGTCATGGGTAGAGGGTGGCAAAGGATCAGGGCAGAGGGTTGACGCTCAGCAACCCCCCTTTCCCAATGTCTAGTCTCTCGATCAGGCAATGCGTGCTGTTGTTGAAGCCAACCTCACATCCCTCCCGCCCGCCCCCTCCGCATCCCAACCCCAACCCCCCCGGCCTCGTGCAACAAGACAGGCCCACTTGCAGCTGGGTTAATTCCAATGGTGGTGGGATGAGGCAGTTAATTGATCATTAATTCATTAATTGCCCACTAAGAGCCTGAAGGTGGGGTTATTGGTTTATGAGGATGGGCTGAAGGTGCGGGCTTAAGTGGGGTGCTCGTTCCAAGAGCCGGTGCAGACTCGATGGGCCGAATGGCCTCCTCCTGCACTGTAAATTCTATGATTACCATCTATGAATTGGCAGCAGGGCAGGAGGGTCGACCATGGGTCTCCCCACCCGGAACCTAATTCTGCTGGAGGTGGAAAGGTAACGGGGTCCATCTTAATCTTTATTGTTGCAAGTAGGCTTACATTAGCATTGCAATGAAGTTAGAACATAGAACATAGAACAGTACAGCACAGAACAGGCCCTTCGGCCCTCGATGTTGTGCCGAGCAATGATCACCCTACTCAAACCCACGTATCCACCCTATACCCGTAACCCAACAACCCCCCCCTTAACCTTACTTATTAGGACACTACGGGCAATTTATCCTGGCCAATCCACCTAACCCGCACATCTTTGGACTGTGGGAGGAAACCGGAGCACCCGGAGGAAACCCACGCAGACCCGGGGGAACATGCAGACTCCGCACAGACAGTGACCCAAGCCGGGAATCAAACCCGGGTCCCTGGCGCGGTGAAGCAACAGTGCTAACCACTGTGCTACCGTGCTGCCCTTCCCACATCCGAGCTCACCACCAGCGACAGCAGAAGGTTCCGTCGCCAAACTCAGTTTGTGATGGCATGAAGCTGAAATATTATTGTTGTTTTGTTGAGTACATAGAGATAGTTGCCTTAATGCTCCAGTAACCAATTAGGATCCTTCTAACCTGTGCTTTTTGCATGAGTTACAAACAGCCGGATAAAGGAAAAGGGGGAAGGTGAACCAACATTGCAAACACAGTATAAGAATACTGCTCAGGTAACAACATTGTGAGGGCTGCACATGACCAATCGTATTAATGTTACTCTTCCATCCTCATTGAATGAATCTTTAGTCAGGTGTCTGCAGAGAATCTTCAGATTTATTAAAAATGCAAGATGAGGAAAATGGCTTTGGGCAATTTCAATCGTATGGTGACAAAGGAGCCGTTTATGATTACGCTTTTTGCTTCTTGAAGTTCTACCAAATTGTATGACAGTTAAGGAGGAAGGAGTTTTCCTCAGTTCATCTTAGCCCATGCATTCTGATGGTCACGGGCTTAGAAGGTTCTTCAATTGACTCCAGACCCTGATATCAAGTTGTCCACTCCTCATGCTGACCAATTGAATTATTAGATAATTTTGCTCTTTGGAAACCAGTGCCAATTAGGGCCAATTTTGCATTGCGAGCTATTCCGTCTAATGATGTGGAGGTGCCGGCGTTGGACTGGGGTGAGCACAGTAAGAAGTCTTACAACACCAGGTTAAAGTCCAACAGGTTTGTTTCAAACACGAGCTTTCGGAGCAGTGCTCCGAAAGCTCGTGTTTGAAACAAACCTGTTGGACTTTAACCTGGTGTTGTAAGACTTCTTACTATTGCGTCTAAGACAGCATTGCCCAATAACACTTGACACATGTGGTCAATTGGAAATCCAGATGTGATTGATCCTGATTAATAAATGACAAATGACTGTCATTGGACATGTGGCCTCAATACACAGGTTCACTTGATGTTTGGAGGTTGTAAGCCTTCTGTGACATTGTTGTTAAGATGTGGAGATGCCGGCGTTGGACTGGGGTGGGCACAGTAAGAAGTCTTACAGCACCAGGTTAAAGTCCGACAGGTTTGTTTCGAATCACTAGCTTTCGGAGCGCAGCTCCTTCACCTGAGGAAGGAGCTGCGCTCCGAAAGCTAGTGATTCGAAACAACCCTGTTGGACTTTAACCTAGTGTTGTAAGACTTCTTATTGTTGTTAAGATGTAGGGCAGAGTGTCGTTTGATCACTGGGATTGCTTCACATCCTGGATCACCAAATGGTGGGAGACGTTTAAGTAAATCTACACCAAAGAGGTGACAGAACTGGGCAGTGAGGCGAACTTAATGGTAAGTTATGAACCTGCGATGTAGCGTGGGAAAGTGGGACAGAGATCAAGCTACAACATGGCCGTGTCCATTCTCGAACGTACTCTGCCTCACTGCGCTTGAGGAAACTCACTGTCTTCTCCGTGTCTGTGGCCTCAGCTGAGGTCTCCCAACTGCAAGCAAACTGCAAAATTGATAAAACTGCGCCAGTTAACTCAGGAGAACCACATCTCCTTCACTGCTGCAGCGTCACTTAAGGACTCCAGTGTTGAAAACCTTTTTTGGGGCTTAATCGCATGAGTTAAATGTCAAGTTTCTGTCACAATTGATCAATGCCTGATGGTATAACTTCCTATGACATGACATTTCACAAAGCTCCTGGAGATTTGCTTATCATCAGTTGGTCTGCGTTGTAAAGACTGCTTCAGGCAACTTGGCAGGAAGGGGGGGCAGAGTGTCATACTCCTGCCAACATATTGTGCAACACAACACATGAGGAAGGTGGCTGGCAGCAGTAGCCAGGGTTGATTGAGTCATGGTGACAGATTAAACAGAGCATGAGTAACCTGCTGTGCTGCTCAAGGAACACGGTGGCGGGGGGGGGGGGGGGGGGGGGGGGGGATGGATGGAAGGCGCTTAAACAAACCTTCACCTTCAGCTGTCTTTCATACATCCTCAGGTTTTTTTTTTGTATTAATATTACTCAGTAATAAATAACGTGCATTTATGTAGCTTTTATTTTCATTGTGGATGATACTGAGGCGTCTGCTTTTCAAGACCCCAGGGCAATTCAATGCACTTTACAGTCAAGGCAGTGCATTCAAAGTGTAGTCACTGCTTTAATGTAGGAAATAGGCCAAGCAATTTGCATTCAGCGGTCATCCACAAACAGAAACATGATGGTAGCCAGTTAATGTGTCTCAGTCACATCGGCTGAGGGATAAATATTGATCGGGATTTCCCTGCTCTTCTTCCAAAGAGTGCCGTGGGACCTTTTCCATCCCAGGCAAGGTTTAAATGTTGCATTTGAAAGACTACGAGCTGGATTCTCCGAGTTTCAGCCTGCGTCCTGGCGCCGGCGTGGGATAATTGCCGGATAATTGCCAGGCCCGTGGCCGCGCATGCTCACGGCGGGGACTTGGCCAAATAGTGCTCCCCCTTCGGGCCAGGCTCATGACCCCTGGACCACACCCCAACAGTGCCCCCAGCCCCCGCCAATGTCCCCCCTGCCCGCGGATCGGCCCTTCCCCGACTGTGACGGCGCTGGACTGAGTCCGCAGCCGCCACGCCGAGTTGCCGGCAAATTACAGCATGAGTGACCCACGCCATCGAGAACTCGGCCGTCGGGGGCGGAGCATCGGGGAGGGGGCCTCAGGTAACATACTGAGGCCATCCATACAGCGTGCGCCGTACTCCTCGAGTACGCCACTTTGGAGGGCGCAGAGCACCCCAAAACAGCGTCGCCCCCCATTTCGTCACAAATGGGGATTCTCCGGTCGATCGCCCAACGCGATTTCGGAGTCGGAGACCGGAGAATCCCACCCAGCACCTCCGACAGTGCAGCACTTCCTCAGCCCTACACTGCAGTAACAACACGGGTTACGTCTCTGAGTTGGACTCGAGAATGCAATCACTGAGCCACTTTAATTCAGTGTCCACTTCTTACATTGTCCCAACTTCCAACCCCTCTTCCTGCCTTTATCACCATTACATCTTTGACTCAGCACGGTAGCATAGTGGTTAGCACAATTGCTTCACAGCTCCAGGGTCCCAGGTTCGATGCCGGCTTGGGTCACTGTCTGTGCGGAGTCTGCACATCCTCCCCGTGTCTGCGTGGGTTTCCTCCGGGTGCTCCGGTTTCCTCCCACAGTCCAAAGATGTGCAGGTTAGGTGGATTGGCCATGCTAAATTGCCCTTAGTGTCCAAAATTGCCCTTAGTGTTGGGTGGGGGTTACTGGGTTATGGGGATAGGGTGGAGGTGTTGATCTTGGGTAGGGTGCTCATTTCAGGAGCCGGTGCAGACTCGATGGGCCGAATGGCCTCCTTCTGCACTGTAAATTCTATGATAATTTTTCAACAACAAAGTTAGAAAATGGGACCTCTCCCCAGTCAGTAAGGTACAAATACGGTCCAGTCAACTGATAAGCTTAGTGATTGGCTCGGTATTACAAACAATCATTAATTAGACGATGCAAGAGGGGATTGTACAGTGAATAAACACAATAAATATCAATTTGTTAATTGTTTTGCTGCGTTAATTGTTCATGGCTTTTCTCCCATCAACCCAGCCTCATCGAGTCATGCCCACTTGCCAACCTGCCAACAAACCTCTCTGGTAAAATCAATCAGTGACATGGCACATGATGAAGGCCATTCGACACATACCGTCTGCACTAACCTTTCAAATAGTTGTCCCATTACTCACAGTCTTCTGCCTCTTTTTTTGTACCACCTTAGCTTCACCAAAGGACTATATTTATTTAATTGGTTCCATTGCCCCTAATTAAGGTTTTTAAAATTCATTTTACGGGATATAGGCATCGCTGGCTAGACCAGCATTTATTGCCCATCCCTAATTGCCCTTGTGAAGGTGGTGATGAGCTGCTTTCTTGAACTGCTGCAGTCCCAGAGGTGCTATTTGGGAATGAATTCCGGGATTTTGGCCCAGCGACAGTGAAGAAATGGCGATATGTTTCCAAGTTTCCAATATTTCCAAGGGGCGGCATGACGGCACAGTGGTTAGCACTGCTGCCTCACAGCACCAGGGGCCCGGGTTCGATTCCAGCCTCGGGCGACTGTCAGCGTGGAGTTTGCACGCTCTCCCCGTGTCTGCGTGGGTTTCCTCCGGGTGCTCCGGTTTCCTCCCACAGTCCAAAGATGTGCAGGTTAGGTGGATTGGCCATGCTAAATTTCCCCTTAGTGCCCAAAAGGTTAGGTGGGTCACTGGGTCATGGGGATCGGTAGGGGGTGTGGGCCTAGATAGGGTGCTCTTTCAGAGAGTTTGTGCAGATTCCTCCTCCAGTAGTTGTTTCATTGTCCATCACCATTCACAGCTGGATGCGGCAGGATTGCTGAACATGGATCTGATCCATTGGTTGTGGGGTTGCTCAGCTCTATCGCATTCTACTTATGTTGTTTGGTATGCAAGTAGTCCTGTGTTGTAGCTTGACCAGATTGACACCCTCGTTGTTAGGTTGCTCCTGGCACGCACTCCTGCACTTGTTATTGAACCAGGTTGATTCCCTGGCTTGGTGGTAATGGTAGCGTGGGGAATATACCAGGCTACGAGGTTGCAGATTGTGGTTGAGTCCAATTATGCTGCTGCTGATGGCCCACAGCTTGTCCTGGATGCCCTGTCTGGACTTGTTAGATTTGTTTAAAGTCTATCCCATTTAGCACGGTGGTAATGTCACACAACACGATGGCTACCCTCAATGTGAAGACGGGACTTTGTCTCCACAAGGACTGTGCGGTGGTCACTTCTACCGATACTGTCATGGACAGATGTATCTGCAGCAGGCAGGTTGATGAGGATGAGGTCAAGTATGTTTTTCCCTCTTATTGGTTCCCTCACCACCTGCTGCAGTCCCAGTCTAGCAGCGATGTCCTTTAGAACCCAGCCAGCTCGGTCTGTGTTGGTACCACCGAGCCACATTATTATTCAGAGTACATTCTGCGCCCTTGCCACCCTCAGTGCTTCCTCCAAGTGGTGTTCAACTTGGAGGAGTACTGATTCATCAGCTGATGGTGGCCGGTACGTGGTAACCAGCACGAGGTTTCCTTGCCTATGTTTGACCTGGTGCCATGGGATTCAGAGTCAATGTTGAGGATTCCTAGGGCATCTCTATCCCAACCATATGCCACTGTGCCATCACCTCTGCTGGGCCTGTCCTGCCAGTTACAGGAATAGTGATGGTGGTGTCAAGACATTACCTGTAAGGTATGATTCTGTGAGTATGGCCATGTCAGGCTCTGGTGAGGGAACCTAGTCTGTTTTTCCAATTTTGGCACAAGCCCCCAGATGTTAGTAAGGAGGACATGACAGAGACGGCAGGGCTGGGTTTGCCGTTGTAGTTTCCGGTACCTGGGTCAATGCCAGGTGGTCTGTCCTGTTTCATTTCTTTGTGGCGGTTGAGGCTATTTAAGAGTCATCCACCTTACTATAGGTCTGCAGTTGCAAGTATATCAGGGCAGATAAGGACATCAGATTTCCTTCCCTCAAGGGCATTGGGACATTAAACCAGTTGAAACTTTGCGTCAATCGACAATGGTTTCATGATCATCGTCAGGCACTTAATTCCAGATGTTTTATTGAGTTTAGATTCTACCATTTGCCCTGGTGGGATTCGAACCTGGATCTCCAGACAATTACCCTGGATCTCTGTCCAGTGACAATACCACAACACCACTGCCTCAAACTTCTCTAACATCAGTTGCTTTAGGGCGAGTTTAAAAAAATCTATTTGGCGAACAGAGAAATACTTTGCGTGGTTGGCACACACCCAAATGATGCCAAGAAATTGGACGTGTTTTGCATGGCAACTCAGAGATGTAATTGCAATCTGTCACTTTTTTGCTTCAATCACACTGATTTTGACGTTTTCAGAGTGAATTACGTAGGTACGTTATCACCATCGTAAATCCCTAAAATCCTATCAGATTGACTGTGTTCACAGGTCCTGCTCCTTCAATCCTCCCCATGTCTTGTCCTGTATTACCATTCCCCCTAACCCCACCCCATTCCTCTGAGACATTAGGGGCAATCGATCGGCCTCGTTGTACCCGACTCAGTAACGCGACAAGGCCGACAAATCCCGCGAGAGGCCCCTAATGAAATTTGCGATGCTCAGAATGCCCCGCGAGATCTAATGAGATCTTGTGAGACATTGGAATCACGCCCTCACTGGACGAGATCCAGAGTAGCATATGTAAATGAGCCGTTCGGCTGATTTAAATATGCCTGCGGCGGATTTTTCCAAGGCCTGGGAGAAAACACCCGCGCCTGGGAGCCTTCGCCATGGCGCCATTTAGCACTGGTGCACACAAATGGTACCTGGGGGTGACTCCCAGGCCATCGGAGGTCCCCGGGTGGTTGGGCTCTGGGCAGGGTAGTAGCTTGGCACTCCCGCTGGCACCCGGGCACCTTGGAACTACCATCCTGGCACGCTGGCAGTGTGACCTGGGCACTGCCAGGGTGCCTGGGTGGCACGGCCAGGCTGGCAGAGGCAGTGGCAGGGTGCCAGGCTGGCAGTGCCAAGGTGCCTGGGTGCCAGGTTGCCTGTGCCAGGGATCAGGCCCTGCCCATAAGAGGTGGGTGAAGGGGGGAGCTCATGGACCCTCTGAGAGGTAAATTGGGGGGGGGTCCGGATGCCGTGGTGAGGGTAGCTGATGGGATTGAGAAATCGGGGGGGGGGGCATTTTCAAAGGTAAGTGCGGCATTGGTGGGGCGATCATTGCCAAGGCCCAAAATAAACAAAGCCCCATTTTATCACAGGGTCATTTCTGGAGCTGCGGACGCCAGGGAACACCCCGTTATTCGTGCCCAAAACGGGACTCTTTTTTCTCCTGTTGAATTACGCGCATTCTCTCTGAGATTTTTAAAAATAAATATTTTATTGAATTCATAAACATTAATATATGTCCAGACAAAGATATACACATCATATAAATTTCATAAACAATAAATAGGAACAAATCAAAAGTAGGAAGGCAATTAATGTGTGCAATGGAACAAGGAGCCTTTATTTCTAAACTAAACCCGCCCCCCCCCCCCCCACTAACTCCCTCAACCCTCTAACATGTCCAGATCCTTAAAGAAAGAAATTAATGGCTGCCATCTTCAGTAGAGCCCCCCCCCCCCCCCCCCCCCCCCCACCACCACCACCACCGAGCCTCTGATTGTTCACTTGACCTTTTTCCAGATGCAAGACCGATATCAAGGGCTGGATTGTCCGCTCCCCAATGCTGAAATCGCATTCAGCGATGGGGCAGAGAATCCGTCTTGACAGCCATACCGAGAGCAGCGCTGGTTTTTGTAATCTCCACCCCCTGAAAGACGGAGTACTCTGGGAGTACACAGCACCGATCAGCCATGGCCTCAGGCCATCGCCTGGGGTCTGCCCCACGGTGCTCCGTCCCCGACAGGCCTGGTTCCTGACGGCGTGGGACTCTCCATGGTGTCATCCGTTGGGGTACCTCCCGTGGTGGCTGCGGACTCAGTTCGGGGCCGCTGTAGTCGGGGGAGGGCCAATCTGCGGGCAATGGGGGGCTTCATTCGGGGCTGGTGGCAGTGTGGGAGGGTTGTCCGGGGCGCCCGAGCGGCCGAAGGGGGCACTACTTTAGCAGTCCAGGTCAGCAGGCTGCGTCTGCCATGAAACACGGCGCGCCCGCTGCAGGCTGCCGCCGTGCGCATACGTGACCTCTGAACCGGAAGTGCTCAGGGCCTTATTGGCAGCTAGAGCTGCAAGCTCTACACTGCCTCCCTGCTAGCCCCCAGCAGAACGGAGAATCATAGAACATAGAACAGTACAGCACAGAACAGGCCCTTCGGCCCTCAATGTTGTGCCGAGCCATGATCACCCTACTCAAACCCACGTATCCACCCTATACCCGTAACCCAACAACCCCCCCTTGACCTTACTTTCATTAGGACACTACGGGCAATTTAGCATGGCCAATCCACCTAACCAATCGGTGGCCGTTTTGCAGCAGCTTTCCTGGCGTAAAAGACCACCATTTTCACGCCGGCGTGGGGACTAGTCTCCAAAACATAGAATCCAGCCCCATATATCCCACCCCTGTGGATGCCTTGGGCAGTGAGGAAGATCTCCAGTTGAGTAACATTTTCCTCCTGGTTACTAAGGAAGCGAAGGCAGGAACATCCGTCCTCACTCCCAAATAGAGAGACGGGGGATTCTCCGCCCCGCCGCGCCACTTTTCAGCCTCGACCCGCTGGCGGGATTCTCCGTTACACCGGCTGCTCAATGGGGTTTCCCATTGTGGGGCAGCTCCGTGCCGTGGGGAAACCCCCGGGCGCCGGTTAAACGGAGAATCATACCGGCGGAGAATACCGCCCGGGGTGTCCGAAACCGAAATATTGCAACCAGGGGGTTCTAGGGTTATCTGCAAACATTTTGGATATTGGGTCAAATAAGGAGACCCGGTACCCAGCAAGCTTAGGCCAAGGTCAAAACGCATGCGTGTGGTTAGCCAGTGTAAGTGAACAGCAGTCACACGTCCTCCACGTCTCGAAAGAATCCACTCATCCTTGCCTTTGTCCAATGCGTTCTACGTAGCACTTTCAACTGAACCAAACTCAGTCTGGCACAGGATGAAGTGGAGTTCACCCTGTATAGGGCTTCCCTCCAAACCTCATCAGTAAGCACAGACCCTAGGTTCTCCATCCATTTCTATTCATAGGGGCAGGATCCGAAGATAGAATGAGGTTGTACAGAGGGACTTCTCCAGAGGCTGCCTGCTTGTTGAGTTGATGCCTTCTCCCCAGTTCATAGAAGATGCCCCTAGAAAGCCATAACTGATGCACCGTTTAATTCGCGGAGATCATTTCAAATTGAAGTTGCATGTTTTTTCTATGCATTAGTAATTCTGGCATCCAGGCAAAGGGATATTGGTGGTGGGCCTCCAAGATGGAATCCACAAGCCTTTGTCATTCCACTCTCTCCTTTTTCACAATGTGAGCTTTATATGAGATACGAGGGGCTGGTTTAGTGCAGGGCTAAATAGCTGGCTTTTAAAGCAGACCAAGGCAGGCCAGCAGGTTCAATTCCCGTACCAGCCTCCCTGAACAGGCGCAGGAATGTGGTGTCTAACAGCTTTTCACAGTAACTTCACTTGAAGCCAACTTGTGACAATAAGCGATTTTCATTTCATTTTCAGATAATCGAGACAGATTTTTAATCAGTAAAGGAATCAAGGGTTATGAGGATAAGGAGGGAAAGTGGAGCTGAGGATTAACATATGTCATGTGAGAGTACCTTTAAGAAATGAGTGTTTATAAATGGGTGTGCATATAAATATCTGTATTGAGAGTACCTTTAAGAAATGGGTGTTTATTACTGTAGTGATGTCAGAGGGTGGGCAGAGCTGGGCTGTCTGTCAGCTTTTTACTTTTGTTTTAGGATGTTTGCTGCAGGGTGCGTTTAAGTTTCGTTTTCAGAGCTGGGTAGCTGCAGTCACAGCCAGAGGGTGTATGAATCTCTCTCTGTAATCTAAAGACTATAAATCGATCCTGGTGATTTAAAACTAATAACAGTAGTGACTTTAACCTGATGTGTTTCTGGTAAAAGGTGTTTTAAGTCATATCGATGTTAAAAGGGAAGCTTAAAGGATTACTTAGTGTTGTATTCTTTGGGGGTTGTATCTGAATTAATGGTTGCTAAGATGTTCACTGTATGTTTTAAAAAGGTTAACTTGAGTTCACAAAATAAACATTGTTTTGCTTTCAAAAATACTTTTCCATTTCTGCTGTACCACACCTGTAGAGTGAGCCGTGTGCTCCCCATACCACAATCTATTAAAGTTGTGGGTCAGATGAACTCCATGATACACTTTGGAGTTCTCTAAACCATGGCCCATAACACATATAAGATCTGTCCCAATCTCATTGAATAGTCGAGCAGACTCAATGGGCCGAATGGCCTACTTCTGCTCCTTCGTCTTGTAGTCTTATTAACTGAACTAACATCTACTGTTTCTTTGTGGGACAGAGTTCTGATGGATCAGTTTGGTTAGCACTGTTGCTGCACAGCTCCAGGGTCCCAAGTTCAATTCCCGGCTTGGGTCACTGTCTGAGTAGAGTTTGCACTTTCCCCTCATTTCTGCGTGGGTTTCCTCCGGGTGCTCCGGTTTCCTCCCACAGTCCAAAGATGTGCAGGCTAGGTGGATTGGCCGTGCTAAATTGCCCCTTAGTGTCCAAAAGGTTTAGGTGAAGGTTGCGGAGATAGGGTGGAGGTGTGGACTTTCCAAATAGGTGTAGGGTGTTCTTTCCAAGGGCCGGGTGCAGAGTCGATGGGCCAAATGGCCTCCTTCTGCACTGTAAATTCTAAAACTTCTCTGTGGAAAATTGCCAGATGTTGAATGTCTACCTCACATTGACTGCGCGTAAGTCATTGAGTGTGAAGTACTCTGATTTTCTCTGATGGTGTCATGAGGTACAATTATATAAAGACAGCTTCATAACACTGAGTGCACTTCAAAATAATCCAGTTTATGTGAGTGCTTTGGGAGGTGTGAGAGATGCAATAAGGCATTGTATAAAAGCATTATTCCTCACGTTTACAATTCCAACCCAATTGTGCTATAAATCACAGTCGTGGAACAACCTGATCTCTCCAAACACCAAAAACAAACTGCTTTAAAAACACTTAAAGGTGATTAGTTCTTCGTGATATAATTCACTTTAATCTTTTAACGTTTGTTGGTATTTGCTTGTATGCATTAGCAACAAGTACATAATTATCACACTAATTAAATTGCCGAGCACACGCTTGCGACAAGTACACCTCGGAAGAAATAACATGCCCAATTCATTAGCATCTGCTGTAGGATTATTAATCACCTAACAGGCAATTAGCAAGCTGTTACAATCCTTACTCTGGTATGTAAATAAATTCCTGGGTTAATTTTGTCCTTTGATAATAAAGTAAACATTATTAAAATGTGCTTGCAGACACTGCAAACAATCACTGCTGTTAATTACACTGCAACATTACGATGCTGCAAGTGTGTTCCTGGGACTGCAGAGAGCTGTGCTCTTAAAAATATAAATCTGTCAGGCATTGCATATGTAAATTGCACACTGGGTTTATCTGAAGTGCTGATATACATAACCATTAACTCAAAATTATGAGTATGTGCGGGTATAGATAACCATATTATATATTATATTTTGGTCCATTATATTCTGTTCTCTCCTGCCCTGGTTATAATGGTTCCACAACATTGACAACCACCACAGTACCCCATCAAAGAAACCATTATTGGGCAAAGTTTATATCAATTTTCATTCGTATTAATTATCCTCCATCAACTCCAAGATGTTTAATACCCCACTGTTTGTTTGCACACTGTGCTTCACTGAATCCCACTTAATTTGAATGCGGATTACAGGCTCAATGGCAGGGTTCTGAGGAATGTGGAGGAACAGAGAGCTCTTGGGGTTCATGTCCACAGATCTCTGAAGGTTGCCACTCAAGTGGATAGAGTCGTGAAGAAGGCCGATAGTGTGTTAGCGTTTATTAACAGGGGACTTGAGTTTAAGAACCGCGGGGTTATGCTGCAACTGTACAGGACCCCCGGTGAGACCACATTTAGAGTATTGTGTGCAGTTCTGGTCACCTCACTACAGGAAGGATGTGGAAGCATCGGAAAGGGTGCAAAGGAGATTTACCAAGATGCTGCCTGGATTGGAGGGTAGGTCTTATGAGGAAAGGTTGAGGGAGCTAGGGCTCTTCTCATTGGAGTGAAGAAGGATGAGAGGTGATTTAATAGAGGTTTATAAGATGATGAGGGGGATAGATCCGCACTGTATTTTTCTGCGGTTCTGAGTGACTTTGAACTGAGACACTTCTGCCTCTCGGGTGGAGGTTTGGGTTCCCGTGGTCTCACTGTGAGGGAAAGCAGGTGAGTTTTCCCCAGCGTTCAGAGGCCAATATTTAGCCTTCATTCAACATCAGTGTAACGAATTATCTGATCATCATCGCATCGCTGTTTGTGGGATCTTGCTGTGCGTAAAATGGCTGCCATCTCTTCTGCGTTACAACAGTGTCTGCGCTTCGACAGTATTTCATTGGCGCCCCATTGGATGTCACGAGGTTGTGAAAGGTAAAATATAAACGTAAATCTTTCTTGCCTTTAAATCACTTCTCAAAGCACGTCATTTCAAACAGGTTGCGATCCCTTCCCGAAAGACTATCACTGCTCGGCTTCACAGAGCTCCGCGTGGAATTCCTGCCCTCATGAAAATCTCGGGAAGTCATAGGGCGAGCTCTTAATGAGCTCACTGATTGACCTTAACATGCCCAATTACCTCAGGAAGGCAGACAGCATTATCAGATACCCCTCCCACCCAGGCATTGCCTTCTTCCAGACCCTTCCATCGGGCAGAAGGTACAGAAGTCTGAAGACTCGCACACCCAGACATAGGAACAGCTTCTTCCCCACAGCTACAAGACTCCTCAACAAATCCCCCTCGGACTGATCTGTTCCCTGTAAGAACACTATTCACGATGCCCTATGCTGCTCTTGCTCATGTATTTGCTTTGTTTGGCCCCTTGTTCCGCACTGTAACCAATCACTGTTTGTCGATGCACCATTTGTCAATGTTCTCTGTTGATTATTCTTGTGTCTACTATGTACGTCCTGTGTACGTTCCCTCGACCGCAGGAAAATATTTTTCACTGTACATGTGACAATAAATCAAATCAAATCAATCAGTTAATGAGGCAGGGAATCCACTTTCCAATCCAACTGGCCCTCCCTTCCCTGTTTTCCCCTTGACCTTGGGAAACTCACATTTGGGAACAGAGGCAACAGGTCAACCAACAGATCGCCCATGCTATTTTCTTTTTGTCATTTCTGCCACCATTCCCTCCTGGTTGGGGACAGGAAAATCCAGCGCCAAGTCTCAAGATCTTGAAACATTATCTGCTGCAATAGTAACTGTTGTGTTCAGAGTGTAGCCCAACATGCAAATAGACCATCACAGAGTGCCAAGACTGTATGTTCTCCCCGTGCCTGCGTGGGTTTCCTCCGGGTGCTCCGGTTTCCTCCCACAGTAACAGAACAATAGGGGCTGGTTTAGCTCACTGGGCTAAATCACTGGCTTTGAAAACAGACCAAGCAGGCCAGCAGCACGGTTCGATTCCCGTACCAGCCTCCCCGGACAGGCGCCGGAATGTGGCGACTAGGGGCTTTTCACAGTAACTTTATTGAAGCCTACTTGTGACAATAAGCGATTTTCATTTCATTCACAAGCCCCGAAAGACCTGTTTGTTAGGTAATTTGGACATTCTGAATTCTCTCTCTGTGTACCCGAACAGGTGCCGGAGTGTGGCGACTAGGGGATTTTCACAGTAACTTCATTGCAGCGTTAATGTAAGCCTACTTGTGACACTAATAAAGGTAATTATTATATATACCCACACGCACTACCCATACATACCCACACATACAATGCCCGTATATATACTCACATACAATACCCACATATACCCACACACAAACACCCATATATACTCACATACAATAGCCATATATGCCTCACTCCGGCGCCTGTTCGGGTACACAGAGGGGGAATTCAGAATGCCCAAATTACCTAACAAACAGGTCTTTTGGGACTTGTGGGAGGAAACCAGAGCACCCGGAGGAAACCCACGCAGACACGGGGAGAACATACAGTCTTGGCACTCTGTGATGCTCTATTTACATGTTGGGCTACACTCTGAACACATATACATCTGCATATGTACCCGCATACACATATACCCGCATGCACATATACCCACATATACACCCATACATACCCACGTATACACCCTGTTATTGCAGAGTCTTGAAGAACAACTTTGATTCATTATTGAAATCGGTGGATGGATATAATTACAGTCTGACATGTTTACATGGGCTATTTACATTCTAAATATGGCAAAGGAATTTATAATGGGAAAAAAAAGCCGACAGGACGTGCATGCATGCATGGCTTTACATATATTATAGATAGAGACAAATATTCATGTGCTGCGGATCCTACATAATGGAGTTGATTGCCTGGAAGTTAATTCCGATAATGCTTACAAAATACATTTCTTACAACATTCCTCTCGTGGTTAGAGGTTTCGACTTTCCACAGAGTCTTGCAAACTCATGAACTGTTTGTTCACCAATGTCAACAATCATCATTTCTCACCTCATATTACACTCGACTGAATTCACATGATGATAACAGATAATTCGACAGCTATTGGTAAACATTCCAGAATTGTTGTGAGAGGTTTGGAGGCAGCTGAGAGGATACAATTGAAAAGGCTTACATCGCTCTCTTTCCTCAAAAATAGATTCTTTGTTCGTCACAGGCAATGAATCTCGGACACAGAGGCCATTTAAAGTTGATGTCTACTGAACACAGGGCAGTGTTCCACTCAAGTGGTCCACATTGTACTCCTGCACCTTCATTGATCAATTAACAAGTACTTCCTGAATGTACATTTTTAAAAATCTTATTTTTAAATTTACTCAACTTTCCTCTCCTAAAGGCGCTGATTTTTGTTGGTGCTTAGGGTGCGCCGTCCCTAAAGTCCAAAACGAAAGGCTGTAAATATAATTAACTAAAAAAAAAAAAAATTTCGAGAATCGTATTCTTTTTTCCAATTAAGGGCCAATTTAGCATGGCCAATCCACCTACCCTGCACATCTTTTTGGGGTTGCAAGGGTGAGACCCACGCTGACACGGGGAGAATGTGCAAACTCCACACGGACAGTGACCCGGGGCCGGGATCGAACCCGGATCCTTGGCGCCATGAGGCAGCAGTGCTAACCACTAAGCCACCGTGAAGCCCTCAGTATAATTAAGTTATTGATAAATCCAATAGGGAATTCGGGAGGACCGTTTTAACCCAGAGATTAGTGAGAAATGTAGAGCTCACGAACACAGGGAGTGGTCGAGGCGAATGGTGTTGATAGGAGATGTTGGATAAACACGGGTATGCAAAAGGCATTAAATATAAACTGCTGATTTAAGATGGGGTAAGCTGGGAAGAGGTTAGGGGAGCCCATTGGTCTGTGTTTGTGTTATAAAGTTAATGCAATTCTGTGTGCGCCATTTAACAGCAGAGTATACTGAGCAACAAGAATAGCAGATATCCAATTTCCACTATCTGACCTTTCCTTTAATCTCCAACCTCAGCCTCCAGCTCGCATATTTTCTCTGTTTGAAGGCTCACAGTTTCTCAGGTTAGTTTCTTCGCCCGCACTATCACCCTGCCTAAAATCACCTGGAAGCATCTGTCATGATATGCAAACATGCAGCTAATGAACAGATAGAATAGGACACGACCAATGAGCAGTCAGGACACTCAGGGGTGGTATCTCACTATAAAAGGGATGAAGCACTCACACCCCGCCTCTTTACGCAGACCAACATCTACAGAGTGAGACAGGGCATATCCTCAGCATCACACCCCAGCACGTGGCTTAGAGCAAGGCTGGTTCAGTCAGACTGAGTTACTACATTTAGATTAGCAGAGAGTCGATCTCATTGAGAACTGTGCTAATAGTTCAATGAAACACATTGAACTCACTTCAAAGTCTGGAGCATCTTTTACTCAAAGCTGCATCAAGTGGCAGCTTGTGTTATTCCAAATTAAACAACACAACAGCATCCAGGTCTCCGACGGTCAGTCCCACATTGGGCTGTGTGCTGAGCCATCAGGGAGTCCTGGCAGTTTGTGCTTGTGTTCAAATTCGATTTTCGTGCCAGCTTTCCGTTTCTGTGTGGTCAGCTCTGTGAGGGTGGTGGGGGTGAGGGTGGTGGGGGTGGGTGTGAGGGTGGTGGGGGTGAGGGTGGTGGGGATGAGGGTGGTGGGGGTGAGGGTGGTGGGGGTGGGGGTGGTGGGGGTGGGTGTGAGGGTGGTGGGTGTGAGGGTGGTGGGGGTGAGGGTGGTGGGGGTGGGTGTGAGGGTGGTGGGGGTGAGGGTGGTGGGGGTGAGGGTGGTGGGGGTGGGGGTGAGGGTGGTGGGGGTGAGGGTGGTGGGGGTGAGGGTGGTGGGGTGTGAGGGTGGTGGGGGTGAGGGTGGTGGGGGTGAGGGTGGTGGGGGTGAGGGTGGTGAGGGTGGTGGGGTGTGAGGGTGGTGGGGGTGAGGGTGGTGGGGTGTGAGGGTGGTGGGGGTGAGGGTGGTGGGGGTGAGTGTGAGGGTGGTGGGGGTGAGGGTGGTGGGGGTGGGTGTGAGGGTGGTGGGGGTGAGGGTGGTGGGGGTGAGGGTGGTGGGGGTGAGGGTGGTGAGGGTGGTGGGGTTGAGGGTGAGTGTGAGGGTGGTGGGGGTGAGGGTGGTGGGGGTAAGTGTGAGGGTGGTGGGGGTGAGGGTGGTGGGTGTGGGTGTGAGGGTGGTGGGGGTGAGGGTGGTGGGGGTGAGCGTGGTGGGGGTGAGGGTGGTGAGGGTGGTGGGGTTGAGGGTGAGTGTGAGGGTGGTGGGGGTGAGGGTGGTGGGGGTGGGGGTGGTGGGGGTAAGTGTGAGGGTGGTGGGGGTGAGGGTGGTGGGGGTGAGTGTGAGGGTGGTGGGGGTGAGGGTGGTGGGGGTGAGGGTGGTGGGGTTAAGTGTGAGGGTGGTGGGGGTGGTGGGGGTGGGGGTGAGTGTGGTGAGGGTGGTGGGGGTGGGTGTGAGGGTGGTGGGGGTGGGTGTGAGGGTGGTGGGGGTGAGGGTGGTGGGGGTTAGCGTGGTGGGGGTGAGGGTGGTGAGGGTGGTGGGGTTGAGGGTGAGTGTGAGGGTGGTGGGGGTGAGGGTGGTGGGGGTGAGGGTGGTGGGGGTAAGTGTGAGGGTGGTGGGGGTGAGTGTGAGGGTGGTGGGGGTGAGTGTGGTGGGGGTGAGGGTGGTGGGGGTGAGTGTGAGGGTGGTGGGGGTGAGGGTGGTGGGGGTGAGGGTGGTGGGGTGAGGGTGGTGGGGGTGAGGGTGGGTGTGAGGGTGGTGGGGGTGGGGGTGAGGGTGGTGGGGGTGAGGATGAGGGTGGTGGGGGTGAGGGTGAGTGTGAGGGTGGGTGTGAGGGTGAGGGTGGTGGGGGTGGGTGTGAGGGTGGTGGGGGTGGGTGTGAGGGTGGTGGGGTGGGGGTGGTGGGGGTGGGGGTGAGGGTGGTGGGGGTGGGTGTGAGGGTGGTGGGGGTGGGTGTGAGGGTGGTGGGGTTGAGGGTGGTGGGGTGGGTGTGAGGCTGGTGGGGGTGAGGGTGGTGGGGGTGAGGGTGGTGGGGGTGAGGGTGGTGGGGGTGGGTGTGAGGGTGGTGGTGGTGGGGGTGAGGGTGGTGGGGGTGAGGGTGGGGAGGGTGGGTGTGAGGGTGAGGGTGGTGGGGGTGAGGGTGGTGGGGGTGAGGGTGGTGGGGGTGGGTGTGAGGGTGGTGGGGGTGAGGGTGGTGGGGGTGAGGGTGAGTGTGGTGGGGTGAGGGTGGTGGGGGGTGGGGGTGAGGGTGGTGGGGGTGAGGGTGAGGGTGGTGGGGGTGAGGGTGAGTGTGAGGGTGGGTGTGAGGGTGAGGGCGGTGGGGGTGAGGGTGGTGGGGGGTGGGTGTGAGGGTGGTGGGGGTGGGTGTGAGGGTGGTGGGGTGGGGGTGGTGGGGGTGGGGGTGAGGGTGGTGGGGGTGGGTGTGAGGGTGGTGGGGGTGGGTGTGAGGGTGGTGGGGGTGGGTGTGAGGGTGGTGGGGTGGGTGTGAGGCTGGTGGGGGTGAGGGTGGTGGGGGTGAGGGTGGTGGGGGTGAGGGTGGTGGGGGCGGGTGTGAGGGTGGTGGGGGTGAGGGTGAGGGTGGTGGGGGTGAGGGTGGGGAGGGTGGGTGTGGGAGTGAGGGTGGTGGGGGTGAGGGTGGTGGGGTGAGGGTGGGGAGGGTGGGTGTGAGGGTGAGGGTGGTGGGGGTGAGGGTGGTGGGGGTGAGAGTGGTGGGGGTGGGTGTGAGGGTGAGGGTGGTGGGGGTGGTGGTGGTGAGGGTGGTGGGGGTGAGGGTGGGGAGGGTGGGTGTGAGGGTGAGGGTGGTGGGGGTGGGGGTGGTGGGGGTGAGGGTGGTGGGGTGAGGGTGGGGAGGGTGGGTGTGAGGGTGAGGGTGGTGGGGTGGGGGTGGTGGGGGTGAGGGTGGTGGGGGTGAGGGTGGGGAGGGTGGGTGTGAGGGTGAGGGTGGTGGGGGTGGGGGTGGTGGGGTGAGTGTGGGGAGGGTGGGTGTGAGGGTGAGGGTGGTGGGGGTGGGGGTGAGGGTGATGGGGGTGAGGGTGGGTGTGAGGGTGAGGGTGGTGGGGGTGGTTGGCATGTGTCACAGGGAACCGCGACTTAGCGGGGTCTCCCTTCCTCACCCACAGCCAACTTCCACTCCGGCGACCTCCCTTTCCTCTGGGATGCCGGACCTGCCCAGGGCCCTCTGCTCGGCCACAGACAGGGGCCGCAGGTTCTGCGGTCACTCTCCAGTCTTCTCCCGCTCCCGGCGGTTATGGGTGGCCTTCTATTGGGGGGGGGGGGCAGTGTTAGACAGTCTGATGCAAGCAGCCCGGCCATGGCAGCTGGTGTGCGTGCCAACATGTGGTGCAGGGTTGGTGTTTGGCCGCTGCCCCGGTGGGTGGGTAGGGGGGGGGGGGGGGGGGCACGGGTGTGTGGGACAGGGGTCGGTGCCAGAGGCACAGTTGCCTTCTCACCTTAGCCAACCTGAGGCGGTTGTGCTGTTTCTTCCTGCACTGTTGGTCGGTCCGGACGGTATTACTAGTGGCACTGACGGCCTCTGCCACCTGCGCCCAGGCATAGCAAACAGCGGTGGCTGGCAACCTCCTTTCTTGACCAGGATTCAGGGTGGTCTGCCTCTCCTCCGCCGTGTCCAGGAAGGTCTCCAGCCCGGTGTCGGTGAAGCGTGGTGCTGCGCGTCTTGCTGCCATCCTGTTGGCTGGGATGGTCTGTGTGGTGAGTGAAGTATCTGCGGCTGCAGCTTGTCAGCCTCCTGAGTGTCAATCGCGAATCCCACACCCCTTTCTCAATTGTGTTCCACGTGGCGCCGGTGCTAACCCCTTGACGGTTGCTGAATCGGTCCAGGTGTGGCACCAGCTTTGTTGTTGTGGAACTCCACGAACCCTGCTCCATCTCAGGAATGGAGAATTCCACCGGATAACTTTGAAGTTTCTGTTGTTTAATTTAGTGCCTGACCCCTCAAGCTCTCGATGCAGAACCTCTTTCCTCATTCCACCTCTGTGGTTGGTACCGACCTGAACCACAACAATGAGATGCTTCCCTTCCCTCAGCAAGTTTCTCTCTAGCCCAGAGCAGATGGCTCAAGCCCTGGCACTGAACACAGCTGTCTGGACTCTGGCTCTTTGCTACAGTGAATAGTGTCAATCCCCCCTCACTATATTGTTCCTCCTCACCTTTCCCATTGCCCTTCCAAAAAGTCAATGCCAGATCTCCAAGTTGTAGGTTGTTGTATCAGCATCAATCTGCACCAGCGATCCATCGAACCACAGAATTCCTCCAGTGCAGCAGGAGGCCATTCATCCTATTGAGTTTGCAATGAACCCCTACCCTGTAACTCCATAACCCTACCTAATTTTCACATCCCATGATACTAAGGGGCAATTTATCATGGCCAATCCATCTAACCTGCACTTCTTTGGACTGTGGGAGGAAACCGGAGCACCCGGAGGAAACCCACGCACACACAGGGAGAAGGTGTAAACTCCACACAGACAGTCACCCAAGGCCGGAATTGAATCCTGACGCTGTGAGGCAGCAGTGCTAACCACTGTGCCACCATGCCGCCCCAATCTTTGTACACTTGTAGCAAAGCCCAGGAGGTTTATAGAATTTACAGTGCAGCAGGAGGCCATTTGGCCCATCGAGTCTGCCAGCAGCCCGTGGAAAGTACACCCTACCTAAGCCCACACCTCCACCCTATCCCCCTAACCCAGTAACCACACCTAACCTTTTGGGGCAATTTAGCATGGCCAATTCACCTAACCTGTATATCTTTGGACTGTGGGAGGAAACCAGGACACTCGGAGGTAACCCACGCACACACGGGGAGAAAGTACAGACTCCACACAGACAGTCACCCAAGCCGGGAATCGAACCTGGGACTCTGGAGCTGTGAAGCAACTGTGCTAACCTGTGTGCTGCCATGCCCCCTCAGAGGGTTGTGACCCACTAGGTCACTGCGGAGAAGGACTTTGCGTGTTCACCCATCGTGACTGAGCCAGCGTAGATGCTGTTGGCTTGCTGAATGCTTTTGACAACCATCTTGGATTGGATTGGATTGGATTTTGTTTATTGTCACGTGTACCGAGGTACAATGAAAAGTATTTTTCTGCAAGCAGCTCAACAGATCATTCAGTACATGGAAGAAAAGGGAATTAAACAAAATTCAAGAAAATACATGAGAATAGATAACAGGGCAACACAAGATATATATTGTAACTACATAAGCATTGGCATCGGGTGAAGCATACAGGGTGTAGTGTTAATGAGGTCAGTCAATAAGAGGGTCATTTAGGAGTCTGGTGACAGCGGGGAAGAAGCTGTTTTTGAGTCTGTTCGTGCGTGGTCTCAGACTTCTGTATCTCCTGCCCGATGGAAGAAGTTGGAAGAGTGAGTAAGCCGGGAGGGAGGGATCTTTGATTATGCTGCCCGCTTTCCCCCGGCAGCGGGAGGTGTAGATGGAGTCAATGGATGGGAGGCAGGTTCGTGTGATGGATTGGGCGGTATTCACGACTCTCTGAAGTTCCCTGCGGTCCTGGGCCGAGCAGTTGCCATACCAGGCTGTGATGCAGCGGGGAAGGATGCTTTCTATAGTGCATCTGTAAAAGTTGGTAAGGGTTAATGTGGACATGCCGAATTTCCTTAGTTTCCTGAGGAAGTATAGGTGCTGTTGTGCTTTCTTGGTGATAGCGTCGACGTGAGTGGACCAGGACAGATTTTTGGTGATGTGCACCCCTAGGAATTTGAAACTACTAACCATCTCCACCTCGGCCCCGTTGATGCTGACAGGGGTGTGTACAGTACTTTGCTTCCATCAAACTGAACTTTACGCAATGAACAATGTATAAATTGCTTCCATGGTGAGGATGGCTGCGAGCAACCTTGTGCAGTCAGTAGCAGAATAGGTCAGATTGAATTCTTTGAACAATGTTCCCACCTGAATTGTAAAGTACAATAGCCGAGTGGGTGTGATTACAATGTAACTAATCTTATCTCTGAGTTCAGCTGATAACAAACAATCCCAGTTCCCCCTCCTGCAGTTTATTAACTCACCATGAGATCGTTTTCTTGTAATCTCGCTCTCGGTTTTGCTCCAGGAACTTTCTCCACACTGAGCATCGGAGTTCATTACTTTCTGCAGTGACATCACAAGATACCAGTTATTCTGACATCCACCTGTGATAATTAAGATACAATTCACTTCTTCTCATTTCTTCTTTTGTGCGAAATGCTTTCCCCGCATTACAAAAGTGGCTGCACTTCGAAAACACTTAATTGGCTGTGAAGACCTTTGAGACATCCCGACGTGAGGAAGGACAATAATATATAAACGCAAGTTCTCTTTTCCTTTGCTTTCATTACTGGTGACAGGCTGCTTGATGTCGAATGCTGGCTTTGTGTGCTCGTTTCTTCACACGCTCTCCCTATTAACTTGCAGTTGTTAACCGCTGACTATCGCCGCTGCCTGGTTTACACAGTCGGTTGAAGCGGTTACTGAGTTGTGGCCACTGTCATGAGCAGGTCAGGGAGACCTGGACCGACACTCTCTGACCAACGTCCCAAACGTTGTTAAACAGGCAAACCCAACTGTTTTGCAGCCTCACCATCAGATTGGGAAAACCCAGTGCAATCACGCCATCGGACAAAGAACCGGCCCACGCCAATATAACACTTTTCATATCCTCAACACATCCCAAAGCAATTCGTTACCTAACATTTACAGCCCAGAAACAGGCCATCCAACCTAACTGACCAATGCTAGTTCATGCTCCACACGAGCCACTTCCCACTCAACTCTATCTAATACATGGAACCATTGGGTGGGATTCTCTCCCGGAGGATGCCTTCCGAGGTCAATGGATTTCTCCATTGTCGGCGTGTCTTTGGCGGGGTGGAAGAATTCAGCCCATAGAATCCCTACAGTGCAGAAGGAGACCATTCGGCCCATCGAGTCTGCACTGACCCTCTGAAAGAGCACTCTACCTAGGCCCACTCCTAAGAAAAATGAATTTGTTTTTTCATTTACGGAATTTGAGGGTCGTTGGTTAGGTCAACATTCATTGCCCATCCCTAATTGCCCTTCAGAAGGTGGTGGTGAGCTGCCTTCTTGAACCGCTGCAGTCCCTGAGGTGTGGGGACATCCACTGGACAGAGAGAATTCCAGGATTTTGACCCAGCGACAGTGAAGGAACGGCTGGTATATTTCCAAGTCAGGATGGTGAGCGACTTGGAGGGGAACCTCCAGGTGGTGGGATTCCCAGGTATTCCCAGGTATCTGCTGTCCTTGTCCTTTTAGATGGCAGTGGTCATGAGTTTGGAAGGTGCAGCCGAAGGAGCTTTTGTTAGTTCCTCCAGTGCAGCTTGTAGATGGTACACACAACTGCCACTGTGCGTTCATGGTGGAAGGAGTGAATATTTGTGGATGAGGTGCCAATTAAGTGGCCTTCTTTGTCCTGGATGGTGTTGAGCTTCTTGAGTGTTGTTGGAGCTGTGTTCATTCAGGCAAGTGGAGAGTATTCCATCACCACCCTGACTTGTGCCTTGTAGATGGTGGACAGGCTTTGGGGAGTCAGGAGGTGAGTTACTCGCGATAGGATTCCTAGCCTCTGACATGTTCTTGTAGCCACAATATTAATATGGCTAGTCCAGTTCAGTTTCTCATCAATGATAACCCCCAGGATGTTGATAATGGGGGATTCAGTGAAGGTAATGCCATTGAATGTCGAGGGACGATGGTTTGATTCTCTCTTATCAGAGATGGTCATTGCCTGGCATTTGTGTGGTGTGAATGTAACTTGCCATTTGTCAGCCCAAGCCTGGATATTGTCCAGGTCTTGTTGCATTTGGAAATATAGCTGAGGAGTTGTAAATGGTGAATGGTTGTGGGTGGTGCTGAACATTGTGCACTCATCAACGAACATCCGCACTTCTGCTCTTATAACGGAAGGAAGGTCATTAATGAAGCAACTGAAGGTTTTTGGGCCTAACACATTATCCTGAGGAACTCCAGCAGTGATGCCCTGGAATTGAGATGATTGACCTCCAACAACCACAACCTTTGTGCCAGGTATGTCTCCAACCAGTGGAAAGTGTTCCCCCCCGATCCCCATTGCCTTCAGTTAGAGCTCCTTTATGCTATTCTTGATCAAATGCTGAATTGATGTCAAGGGCAGTCACTCTCTCTTCACCTCCTGAGTTATGCTCTTCTGTGCATGTTTGAACCAAGGCTGTAGTGAGGTCAGGAGCTGGGCCGTCAACAATGAGATCATGGTCTTTCGCCTTTTAATTCCAGATTTTTATTGAACTCAAATTGCACCATCAGCTGTGGTGGGATTCGAACCCGGGTCAGCAGAGCATTACCCCTGGGTCTCTGGATTACTGGTCCAGTGACACTACCACTACTGTCTCTCCTGAAAAGGTTAAATAGGTTAGTCTAAAAAATGACTTGAATGGCTGTGCAATCTTTGCAAAAGTGTGTGTCAGATGAAAGTGGCATATCTAACATCAACAACTTGTGTTTATCAGGTAGAGGTAGGTTTCAACGAGCATTGTAAAGAAGGTGAGAGGGATAGAGAGGCAGCAGCTTTAAGGAGGTTCAGGCAGCTGAAGGCACGGTCACCCAATAGCAGAGCGAGGAAAATCAGGGATGTGCAAGAGGCTGGAATTGGAGGAGTGCAGAGGTCTTGGAGGGTCACAGTGCTGGAGCAGGTTACAGAGACAGGGAGGGGCGATAAGTAACCTGCTTTCCTCAAGAATTTGTGAAGGTCCTTGCTTCATTTGCTGGTGATATATAAATGCAAGTTGTTATTTGAGCAGTGCCAACTGATGTGTCAGAAAAGGGTGAAGTACAGATTCACATGTGTAGTTCTATAGAGGGGCTAATTCAGATGTCCCGACAGGAGAAGGACACCATTTTTCCCAGTGGGGTCTAGCTGTTTCTACACAGGTGCTGAAGGAAACTCCGAGAAAACTCAAGAGCTCCAAGCTCATTGAGGTTCCACATAAAACTGCGACATTTACTCAAACCCGACCTGTCGACACATCCCAGAATGCTTCAGCCTTACAGTCTCCTGGGAGAGGCAAAAATAATCAGAGTTAACTTGACCCAACGAGGGGAAATAATTGCGGAACATCCAAAGGCCGGTGCAGACTCGATGGGCCAACTGGCCTCCTTCTGCACTGTAAATTCTATGATTCCTGGCTGAGCATCCCTCAATCTCAAGCAATCAAAGCCTAGCTTTGGAGTTATACGAACCTTGTGTTTCTGTAAATCACTTTAGATTACAGAGGGAGGAAGATTGAGGTGGGTGAGAGGAATTTGTCAGTTTTGCAGCCTTGGGGAAAGAACGAATTAGGAGAGTTGACATGTTCGTGAAAATTCCACTTTGAACATAAAGTACAACTCAGGCTTCAAAAGGAAAATATTTACTTAAAGTGATAAAGTTGGAAGAAAATAAATGTGATGACCTTGCCTTTGAGAATCCCCAGCAGAAGCAAAGGTCACTGTACCAAAGTGTGCAATTCTCCACTGGCCAGGTTTACTGGAGCGTCAGAGTGTAATGCAAACCTATTGATCTAACAAACGCCTGTTTGTTTAGTGACTCTGGTGTGAGCTTAGTACAGAGGGGAAAGGGTTATCATGTACCAATAAAGAGCAATGATCCAGCTGGCTGGCACTGGCTGTGAAGGTGTTTGATTATATTGTAGTAGTGCGGCCGTGCATGCATTGTTAAAAAGACTGGTTCCTAAGGTGATGTCACTTCTGCCTGACTCCCGCACCTAACTGTGTTAACTTTAATTCCGTAGCCTAAGTCATGTCAAAAGCAACATGACTCGCATTACAATGTTTGAGTCAGGATAATTAAGGCAATGGTCAACCTCCATACTAGCCAGCAGCAATTTTAGTGGATTTGTTTGCCTGGGAATGGAAGTTTCTTTCAGTTCCTTAACTCTCCCTGAGACAGTTTACAATTAAAGGTGCACAGAAATACAAATTGTCCTTCTGAGTTCTGACAATTCGTTGCATGACTTAAGCCGCTGTATAAAAATCTATTTGCTTATTGAACTGAAAATACATTGACACAATATCCAGGAAGATATTTCATTGCATGTTTCTGTGGCATCCTGCCACACACTCAGGCACCGACTCGGGCTGACCACTTTAAAGATCATGGAGTGAAAAGGGAGTACATACTTCACAAGCCCCAATTGGCACTTGTGGCACTAAAGCTGCTTGATAGCGTTGCCAACTTTAATTAACATCTTGGGGGATACCATTGAGCACAAACTGAACTGGACTAGCCATACATATTACAATCTATATTGTCACAAGTAGGCTTACATTAACACTGCAATGAAGTTACTGTGAAAAGCCCCTAGTCGCCACATTCCAGCGCCTGTTCGGACACACAGAAGGAGAATTCAGAATGTCCAATTCGCCGAACAGCACGTCTTTCGGGACTTGTGGGAGGAAACCGGAGCACCCGGAGGGAACCCACGCAGATGCGGGGAGAACGTGCAGACTGTGCACAGACAGTGACCCAAGCCGGGAATCAAACCTGGGACCCTGGATCTGTGAAGCAGCTGTGCTAACCACTGTGCTACCGTCCCACCCACGGATAGGGTGCAGGTGTGGGCTTAAGTGGGGTGCTCTTTCCAAGAGCCGGTGCAGACTCGATGGGCCAAATGGCCTCCTTCTGCACTGTAAATTCTATGATTCCATGAAACTGAACAAAGCATCTGAATTCCTGAATCTTATAAATAGAGGCAGCAAGTACAAGAGCCAGGAAGTTGTGTTGAACCTACATGAGACACCCATCCAGCCAGAGCTGGAGTTTCATCCTGAAATGGGGCTGGTTTAGCACACTGGGCTAAATCGCTGGCTTTGAAAGCAGACCAAGGCAGGCCAGCAGCGCGGGTTCAATTCCCGTAACAGCCTCCCCGAACAGGCGCCGGAATGTGGCGACTAGGGGCTTTTCACAGTAACTTCATTTGAAGCCAACTTGTGACAATAAGCGATTTTCATTTCATTTCATTTCATTCCAGCTGCCGACCCTCTCCCAGCAGAGCTGGCGAACCATTGAAATCTCCATTCACATCAGCGAGACCAGAACATCCCCCCGGCGTGAGGGGCTGGAAGATTCTGGCATTGTATCCAATTCTGGGCACTACACTGCAAGAAGGACATGGAGATGTTGACCAGGCTACAAAAGAGATTTACTAGCCCCCTTCCGGGAATGAGTGATTACAGTTTATGTGGTTAGGCTGGAGAAGCTGGGATCGTTCCCCCTGGAGCAGAAAAAGCGAAGGGAAAACTGGATAGAAGTCTTCAAACCCAAGAAGGATTTATAGGGAGTAATAAAGTTTCCAATGGCCAAAGGGGTGACCACCAGAATGCACAGAGTTTTAAAAAATAAATTTAGAGTACCCAATTCAGTTTTTTCCAATTAAGGGGCAATTTAGCGTGGCCAATCTACCTACTCTGCACATATTTGGGTCGTGCGGGTGAGACCCACGCAGACACGGGGAGAATTTTCAAACGCCACACGGACAGTGACCCGGGGCCGGGATCGAACCCGGGTCCTCAGTGCCACGAGGCAGCAGTGCTAACCACTGCGCTGCCGTGCCGCCCTGGAATGCACAGAGTTAAGGTGATTGGTAAAAGAACCAGTGTTAGAACATAGAACATAGAACACGACAGCGCAGTACGGGCCCTTTGGCCCTCGATGTTGCGCCGACCTGTGAAACCATCTGAAGCCTATCTGACCTACACTATTCCATTTTCATCCATATGTCTATCCAGTGACCACTTAAATGCCCTTAAAGTTGGCGAGTCTACTACTGTTGCAGGCAGGGCGTTCCACACCCCTACTACTCTCTGAGTAAAGAAACTGCCTCTGTCATCTGTCCTATATCTATCACCCCTCAATTTAAAGCTATGTCCCCTCGTGTTGGTCATCACCATCCGAGGAAAAAGACTCTCACTGTCCACCCTATCTAACCCTCTGACTATCTTATATGTCTCTATTAAGTCACCTCTCAGCCTTCTCCTCTCTAACGAAAACAACCTCAATTCCCTGAGCCTTTCCTCGTAAGACCTTCCCTCCATACCAGGCAACATCCTAGTAAATCTCCTCTGAACCCTTTCCAAAGCTTCCACATCCTTCCTACAATGTGGTGACCAGAACTGCACGCAGTACTCCAGGTGCGGCCGCACCAGAGTTATATACAGCTGCAGCATGACCTTGTGGCTCCGAAACTCAATCCCCCTGCTGATAAAGGCGAGCACACCATATGCCATCTTAACAGCCCTATTAACCTGGGTGGCAACTTTCAGGGATTTATGTACCTGGATGCCAAGATCTCTCTGTTCATCTACACTACCAAGAATCTTGCCATTAGCCCAGTACTCTGCATTCCTGTTACTCCTTCCAAAGTGAACCACCTCACACTTTTCCGCATTAAACTCCATCTGCCACCTCTCAGCCCAGCTCTGCAGCTTATCTATGTCCCTCTGTATCCTATAACATCCTTCAGCACTATCCACAACTCCACCGACCTTCGTGTCATCTGCAAATTTACTAACCCATCCTTCTACACCCTCTTCCAGGTCATTTATAAAAATGACAAACAGCAGTGGCCCCAAAACAGATCCTTGCGGTACACCACTAGTAACTGAACTCCAGGATGAACATTTGCCATCAACCACCACCCTCTGTCTTCTTTCAGCTAGCCAATTACTGATCCAAACCGCTAAATCACCTTCAATCCCATACTTCCTTATTTTCTGCAATAGCCTACCGTGGGGAACCTTATCAAACGCCTTACTGAAATCCATATACATCACATCAACTGCTTTACCCTGATCCACCTGTTTGGTCACCTTCTCAAAAAACTCAATAAGGTTTGTGAGGCATGACCTACCCTTCACAAAACCGTGTTGACTATCGCTAATCAACTTGTTCTTTTCAAGATGACTATAAACCCTATCTCTTATAACTTTTTCCAACATTTTACCCACAACCGAAGTAAGGCTCACAGGTCTATAATTACCAGGGTTGTCTCTACTCCCCTTCTTGAACAAGGGAACAACATTTGCTATCCTCCAGTCTTCCGGCACTATTCCTGTCGACAAAGACGACATAAAGATCAAGGACAAAGGCTCTGCAATCTCCTCCCTGGCTTCCCAGAGAATCCTAGGATAAATCCCATCTGGCCCAGAGGACTTATCTATTTTGACATTTTCCAAAATTGCTAACACCTCCTCCTTTTGAACCTCAATTCCATCTAGCCTGGCCGACTGAACCTGAGTGTTCTCCTCGACAACATTGTCTTTCTCCAGTGTAAACACTGACGAAAAATATCCATTTAACGCTTCCCCTATCTCCTCTGATTCCACACACAACTTTCCACTACTATCCTTGATTGGCCATAATCTTACTCTAGACATTCTTTTGTTCCTGATATACCTATAGAAAGCCTTAGGGTTTTCCTTGATCCTATCCGCCAACGAATTTTCGTGTCCTCTCCTCGCTCTTCTTAACTCTCCCTTTAGGTACTTCCTGGCTAACTTGTAACTCTCAAGTGCCCTAACTGAGCCTTCATGTCTCATCCTAACATAAGCCTTCTTCTTCCTCTTGACGAGTGCTTCACCTTCCTTAGTAAACCACGGTTCCCTTGCTCGACAACTTCCTCCCTGCCTGACAGGTACATACTTATCAAGGACACGCAGTAGCTGTTCCTTGAAAAAGCTCCACATTTCGATAGTACCCATCCCCTGCAGTTTCCTTCCCCATCCTATACATCCTAAATCTTGCCGAATAGCATCATAATTGCCTTTCCCCCAGCTATAATTCTTGCCTTGCGGTATATACCTATCCCTGCCCATTGCTAAAGTAAACATAACCGAGTTGTGATCACTATCACCAAAGTGCTCACCTACATCTAAATCTAACGCCTGGCCGGGTTCATTACCCAGTACCAAATCCAATGTGGCCTCGCCCCTTGTTGGCCTGTCTACATACTGTGTCAGAAAACCCTCCTGCACACACTGTACAAAAACTGACCCATCTATAGTACTCGAACTATAGTATTTCCAGTCAATATTTGGAAAGTTAAAGTCCCCCATAACAACTACCCTGTTACTCTCGCTCCTGTCAAGAATCATCTTTGCAATCCTTTCATCTACATCTCTGGAACTATTCGGAGGTCTATAGACAACTCCCAACAGGGTGACCTCTCCTGTCCTGTTCCTAACCTCGGCCCATACTACCTCAGTAGACGACTCCTTTCTACCGCCGTAATACTTTCCTTGATTAACAATGCCACACCCTCCCCTCTTTTACCATCTTCTCTGTTCTTACAGAAACATCTAAATCCTGGAACCTGCAACAACCATTCCTGTCCCTGCTCTACCCATGTCTCCGAAATCGCCACAACATCGAGATCCCAGGTACCAACCCATGCTGCAAGCTCACCCACCTTATTCCGGATGCTCCTGGCGTTGAAGTAGACACACTTCAAACCAGCGTCCTGCTTGCCGGTGCCCTCTTTCGAACTTTTAATCCTATCCCTGACCTCACTACTCTCAACATCCTGTACACTGGGGCTACAATTTAGGTTGTCACAGTTATGATTTTCAATGCATCTGCTGATAGGTTTTTGGACACTGATTTAACACTCGCCTTCAAAAGAGAAGTGGATAAATGTTTGAAGAACAAGATACTGTAGTAGGGATACATTGTAAAGAACAGGAAAATGGCACTAACTACATTATCAAAGACACGATGATGTGTGGAACGTCCTCCATTTGGGCAGTATCATTCGAGGATTTTATGGTGGACGGGACATTTAATAGCAAAGTGCTTTAAACACAGTGGACGCAACAGGATGGCCCAAAGGGCCTTGGGCAATGCTTCTGGCATACCAGACTGGTATTTGTATTGTACATAGCCGCAGCTAAGAGTGACTCACATTAAAGTGAGTAGCAGATGCTCAGACCAAGCTATTAAAATATATAGGGAGTTCCTTATTGGTGTAGAATGTGACCAGAGCTCCCTGTTCACAACACCTCTCAGCAGTTAATAGGTTGGCTTAAGTTCCAACGCTGCGACTTAGTTGCTGAGTTCCGAAGACAGCAGTGCAAAACCACGTTGCATAATTGCTGGGAAGATGAACACCTTATCCCTGCAACTTATGTCTGTCGCGGGACAGGCCATAAAAGCCAGCACCGGCGACATGAGCTTATTCTCTTCCCCAAGTTCAATCAATTAGCAGATGAGTAATACCAGACCCACATGGACAAGCTGATGTCTTGTCATCCGCTTTAGAAATGATTCATTACCATACCAGCTGGCTCAAAGGACCTCTTGCCAGTTTCCAACACACTGTAAAATCAATAGGAACAGCCAGGTCACAGTGTTTTAAACAAGGAAACTGCTGGGAAGATAAAAAAAAGCAAAAAAAAAATTGCTCAGCAGAGAAATCCACAAATCCACATTGATGACTCAGTAATTGCTTTTATAGCTCTCCTGTTCCACACAGGAATATGGCTCACATTCAAACAGTAATAGAGAAGGAATTAACCAGGCCAGCAGCTGTTTATCCCTGTTGTATTAATTTGTTCTTTATGAATATATAAGCTGTATTGATCTTTCTGCCTGCACTGGCCTCATTAATTGTCGAGGAGAGTAACTGGGCTCCCGACGTCAGCACTGATCCAACCTGAATACCATCGCTCACAAACAGGGGAGCAGTGCCGTTGATGTACCCTCTCAGGCTTATTTAAGCTACGAATCCTTCTACATCCCTACACCCAACTTACCTCCTGTATTCTGACTCGTCGGTATTCGAGATCCAGCCCATTGTGGTCGTATCGTCAGCAAACCTGCAGATGGAGTTGGAACCAAGTTTTGCCACACAGTTGTGTGTGTATAGGGATTATAGTATTATGTATTACAGAATAATGTGAGGCGGACGTGGTTCTCCATCAAAGGAAACAGGCACAGTGGAATATGCTGCAGTTACACTGCACAGCAGATCCCATAGCCCGAGGGATCAAGCCCACATGAGGCTCTTAAGGACAGTTAACCAAGGGTTTGGTCAAAGAGGTAAGTTTAGGAAGTTTTAGAGAATAGTAAGTTATTACATGGGGTCAGGGTAAGGGAGAAATTAATCAAGTCTGAATCGGGTTACTGTGCATGTATGTGAATGCACAGGGTATGGTTAATAAGATTGGTGAGTTACAGGTGCAAATTGGCATTCAGAAATATGGGCCGCGATTTCGGCCGCTGGGGAGGTAGCCCCCCAAGGATGCACTATCGCGTCATTTCCTACACTGAGGAGCTCCGACAGGCGGACCTCTCAACACCCCGATACAGCCCCCATATCCTCCCCAACTCACCTAAAAGGGGGTCTTCACATGGGCAGGGCACCCCCGCCCTGGCCCGATCTCCAGCGCGGGCAAAATGCCATCTTGGTACCTTGGTACTGCCAGTGTCAACTGGCACCTGGGTGGCACTGCCAGGATGTCTGTCTGGCAATGCCAAGGTGCCACCAGCAGTTCCAGGGTGCCTGAATGGCTAGAGGCAGGCCACCTGGGGGCCTCCAATCATCTGGAAGAACCACCCAAGTGCCATTCCGCCTGGTCCCCATTGTGGGCACCAGTGTTAAACGCCACCCGGCTGAGGCCTCGTCGGCAAGGCCGGTCAATGCCGGATGGCTGTTCGATCCTGCGTAGACATAGTTAAGTGGGCTTTTAGGCAAATCTGGGTCCCACCAATTGTGGGCGGGACCCAGATTATGGCATCTGTGTGAAGAGGTTTCTCCTCAATTCACTTTTGCATCTTTTACCAATTATTTAAAATCTGTGCCCTCTCAATCTCGATTCTTTCACGCGTGGAAACGCTTTCTCCATGTCCACTCTATCCAGGCATCCAAGCCCCTTATGGTTTTGAATACACAGCGCGTGTCTAAGGCCTGGAATGCAGGGCCCCAGAGTGTGATAGAGGCAGCTTCAGTGGAAACGTTCAAAGGGAATGAGACTGTGTCTGAAAAGGAAGAATGCGCTGGGCTATTGAGAGGATGACACTCGGTAGATTGCTCATTCGGAGAGCTGGTGCAGACACAATGGGGCAGATGGCCTCCTTCTGCACTCTGACAATTCCATATTACCGAGGGCCTTAAAGGAGTTGAGAGAGCTGGAGAAGCAGAGAGGCTTGATGAGGCAATCCCATGGCTTCGTGCTCAGGTATCTGGAGGCACGGCCGTCAATGGCAGAATAAGAAGGTGGTCCGAATTGGTGGAGGGCGGAGATCTTGAGGATTTGCCATGCTGGAGGGATTTACTGAGATTCGGGGTGGCAACGGTGGCGTGGGGGTGGGGGGAGCAGATAGGGGGTGCGACGGGGGGAGGCGGGAGGTGCTGGTGAGGCCATGGAAGGATTTCAACTCATGGGCGATAATTGTAGAGATCTCTGTATTCAATAATACATGATCAGATTATGTTAAGCAAGTACAGGCAAATGAACACTAGATGGCCTCACAGCAGGACCTATATAAATGTTTCCCCGCTCATTCTTAGAGCAGAGAGAACAGAAGTGCGAAAGCTAGTGAGAAGAAGTTATTAGTTATCAGAGTTTTATATCAAGTTATTTAATAGCTAATATTCTACAGTTGTTTATTTGTTTTACTAGTTTAGTATTAAGTAAAGAAAACTCACGAGATTAGTTCATATTACTCAATAAATTACTTAATCGTTACTGAAGATTATGGCTATCATTTCACAACTCAGTTTGATGAAGAGAGGAATAGATATATTACATATCGTAATATAACATGGTACCAGGTTAGGTTAGGCTTCAAAGAATGACTAGTAAAGAATTTTAACAAAAAAGACAAAGTTCGCAACAACTATGCCCTCGACTACAAAGAGATTTTTGATGGAACAAGTGCAAGCTCCCAGGCATCGAAAGACAACTGGTAATCTTAATCTCAATTGGAGGTTGTTCAAACAGTTCCAGTTTAACAACTCAGTTTGATGAAGAGAGTAATAAATATATTACATATCGTAATGTAACAGTAATTTTAACTGCAAGGGATTGATGGACCTGGAGCAGTTATAGGTCAGCAGCATTGTGTTACTAATGATGATGAAGTCCTAGACTGACCATAACATTCAGTCTGCCATTCACCTCACTACTGTTTGAGGGAGATTACTGTGTGTAAAGAAACACTTGCCTCAGTTTCTTTTATGGCAATCACTGCACTTCAATTTTGTTCTTTGTGAAGAGTTTTGCGACATGGGTAAAGACAAATCTCGAATCTTTCTTTCACAATGATTTGAATAAAAGGGGGCAGCACGGTAGCATTGTGGATAGCACAATTGCTTCACAGCTCCAGGGTCCCAGGTTCGATTCCGGCTTGGGTCACTGTCTGAGTGGAGTCTGCACATCCTCCCCGTGTGTGCGTGGGTTTCCTCCGGTTTCCTCCCACAGTCCAAAGATGTGTAGGTTAGGTGGATTGGCCGTGACAAATTGCCCTTAGTGTCCAAAATTGCCCTTAGTGTTGGGTGGGGTTACTAGGTTATGGGGATAGGGTGTTGACCTTGGGTAGGGTGCTCTTTCCAAGAGCAGACTCGATGGGCCGAATGGCCTCCTTCTGCACTGTAAATTCTATGACTACTAGTTGCTGCATTTCCTTTTCATTTTGTGTACCTGGATTTAGTGACAGGTTTGAGGGACTCAGTCGAAATCAGAAGTTGTTTTACCTCCTCTCGTTTTTCCAGGCTTCAGCGAGCTACAAACTCTATTTGCTTCGCACATTTCCAATCACTAGGAAACAGCATGAACTCTCGCCTAAATATGTTCCTTTACTTGTCAGACGGAGGATTTCATCGTGTTCAAGGGCACTGTTAATAGCTTTCCCTGTGACTGTGCAATAAAACACATCGTCCGTGAAACCTTAGCCAGCAGACTACAGCTAAATATCATTGTGAGTTCACTGTAAAATGGCAAGTGGGTATGGAAAGGGTTGCGAATCGGCACATCTACACCAATCCTCTGAGAGAACACCCTACCTAGGTCCACTCCCCCGCCCTTTCCCCATAACCCAGTAACCCCACCTAACTTTTTGGACACTGAGGGGCAATTTAGCATGGCCAATCCACCTAACCTGCACGTCTTGGGACTGTGGGAGGAAATAGGAGCACCCGGAGGAAACCCACGTAAACACAGGGAGAATGTGCAAACTCCACACAGGCAGTACCCCAAGGTCGGAATTGAACCCGTGACCTTGGAGCTGTGACGCAGCAGTGCTAACCAACGTGCCTCCGTGCCGCCCCCGGCTTCAACTCCATTTCCTTACCCGGTCCCCATATCCCTTAATTTCCTGAGAGACCAAAGATGTGTCTATCCCAGCCTTAAACGTATCTAACGATGGAGTATCCACAATCCTCAAGGGGCGATGGTTAGATTCTCTCTTGTTGGAGATGGTCATTAGCTGGCATTGAGTGCTGGAGAACAGGGCTTTTCAAACTGCGGGTAACAAACCAGTGGATGGGTCCCGGGCGGGCATAGGGTGCTTCGCGGAGCGATCAGTCATTGCTTTCCTGATCACGGGAGAGGTACCCAATGGCTGCGACTGGCTTTTTAAAAACAAATTTAGAGTACACAAATATTTTTTTTCAATTAAGGGGCAATTTAGCGTGGCTAATCCACCTAACCTGCACATCTTTGGGTTGTGGGGGTGAAACCCACGCAGAGATGGGGAGAATGTGCAAACTCCACATGGACAGTGGCCCAGGGCCGGGATTCGAATCCGCCGCAGCGGGTCCTCAGCGCCGCAGTACCAGGGCTAACCACTGCGCCACCGTGCCGCTCTGGCTGGCTTTTAGGTTGACAATGGCGGCCGCAACCAACCTTTAAGTAGGAAGGATGGAGTCTTCCCACCAGAAGCAGCAGCAGCGAGCAGGTCACACGCCCGGTACGTACACTGACGTCACGCGGCCGGCACGTACACTGACATCACACAGCCGTCCCGTACACTGACGTCACAAAGCTGGCACGTACATTGACATCACACGCCCGGCACATACACTGACGTCACGCGCCCGGCACGTACACTGACGTCACACGCCCGGCACGTACACTGACGTCACACACCCGGCACGTACACTGACGTCACGCTGCCAGCACGTACACTGACGTCACGCGCCCGGCACGTACACTGACGTCACACGCCCGGCACGTACACTGACATCACACGGCCGACACGTACACTGACATCACACACCCGGCACGTACACTGACGTCACGCTGCCAGCACGTACACTGACGTCACGCTGCCAGCACGTACACTGACGTCACGCGCCCGGCACGTACACTGACGTCACACGCCCGGCACGTACACTGACATCACACGGCCGACACGTACACTGACATCACACACCCGGCACGTACACTGACGTCACGCTGCCAGCACGTACACTGACGTCACGCGCCCGGCACGTACACTGACGTCACGCGCCCGGCACGTACACTGACGTCACACACGACCGGCACGTACACTGACGTCACGCTGCCAGCACGTACACTGACGTCACGCGCCCGGCACGCACACTGACGTCACTCGCCCGGCACGTACACTGACATCACACACCCGGCACGTACACTGACGTCACGCGCCCGGCACGTACACTGACGTCACGCGCCCGGCACGTACACTGACGTCACGCGCCCGGCACGTACACTGACGTCACGCTGCCAGCACGTACACTGACATCACACGCCCGGCACGTACACTGACATCACACGGCCGGCACGTACACTGACGTCACTCGCCCGGCACGTACACTGACATCACACACCCGGCACGTACACTGACGTCACTCGCCCGGCACGTACACTGACATCACACGGCCGGCACGCACACTGACGTCACACACCCGGCACGTACACTGACATCACACGGCCGGCACGTACACTGACATCACACACCCGGCACGTACACTGACATCACACGGCCGGCACGTACACTGACATCACACACCCGGCACGTACACTGACGTCACTCGCCCGGCACGCACACTGACGTCACACACCCGGCACGTACACTGACGTCACGCGCCCGGCACGTACACTGACGTCACGCGCCCGGCACGTACACTGACGTCACGCGCCCGGCACGCACACTGACGTCACACACCCGGCACGTACACTGACATCACACGGCCGGCACGTACACTGACATCACACACCCGGCACGTACACTGACGTCACACGCCCGGCACGTACACTGACGTCACACGGCCGACATGTACACTGACATCACACACCCGGCACGTACACTGACGTCACTCGCCCGGCACGTACACTGACGTCACGAAGCTGGCACGTACATTGACATCACACACCCGGCACGTACACTGACGTCACGAAGCTGGCACGTACATTGACATCACACGCCCGGCACATACACTGACGTCACACGGCCGGCACGTACACTGACGTCACACACCCGGCACGTACACTGACGTCACACACCCGGCACGTACACTGACGTCACGCTGCCAGCACGTACACTGACGTCACACACCCGGCACGTACACTGACGTCACACACCCGGCACGTACACTGACGTCACACACCCGGCACGCACACTGACGTCACTCGCCCGGCACGTACACTGACGTCACACGGCCGACATGTACACTGACATCACACGGCCGGCACGTACACTGACGTCACACACCCGGCACGTACACTGACGTCACGCGCCCGGCACGTACACTGACGTCACACGCCCGGCACGTACACTGACGTCACAAGGCCGGCACGTACACTGACGTCACAAGGCCGGCACGTACACTGATGTCACACGGCCGGCACGTACACTGACATCACACAGTCGGCACGTACACTGACGTCACACAGCCGGCACGTACACTGACGTCACGCTGCCGGCACGTACACTGACATCACACGTCCGGCACGTACACTGACATCACACGGCCGGCACGTACACTGACATCACACGGCCGGCACGTACATGCTTTGGGCATGAAATCATAGAGGAGAGATTCCTCCATTTTGTATCTGCCAGCTAGCAAGCAACAGGACTGTGAAGAATTGAAGATGGATTATTTTGTAATGAGGAAGAGAGGGCCAGAGAGACAAACAGGCCAGGATCGCACAATTGAACCTGCTGGAAAGAGCTTCTCAGGACAGTCCACAGCGGGACAAAGCAGTACTGGTGTGAGCTGTATTTAGAGCTCAGGGGCCTCTGGCGAACAATGCATTAAGTAGAAACTGAAATCGAGAGCAAAGCAGTATAAAGATGATTTCTTGAGGTATGGCTTTATTAATTGTGCCAATGCAAATCAGGATGCAAAACCCCTGGGCACGATTTAACCAAATGGGAACAAAGTTCTATAGCGAAAGCATTTAGCCGCTTGTTTCCCAAGGCTCGCAGCGCTGACAAACACCCCGCTATTTAACATGTTAATTAGGGGAGCTCAGCGGGAAACACGAGGGCGAGGCCGCACACTTCCCCATATTTTGCACTGAGGATCTCCGCTCGCTGGAACGCCTCAGTATCTCGAGCCCCCAATGCAACTCCTGACCGTACCCCCGCCCAAGCTCCAACTCACTATGAGGGGTTCCCCAAGAACACCCCCAAAACCACCCCAACACTCACGCAGGGCACCCCAGCAGTGCCCGTGCTAGCTGGCAACACAGACTGGCACCCAGATTGCACTGCCAGGGTGCCCAGCTGGCAGTTTCAGGGTGCCGCCCTGTCCAGAGGGCAAACACCTAGATCCCCGAAGCGGGAGTCTCCCAGCTTCTATTGGCTGCGCTGCACCTGCTTTTCAGACATAGCATGGCCGTTCAATCACGCCCCGTGTGTGATAGATGCAGGGAAGTATTGGCAAGTGAGAACCGGATGCTAACTATGTATTAACTTGCAGACATCTTTTCAATTCTATACAAACTGAACCTCAAATTGCAAGTGAAAGATGATGATTGCTTTCAGCACTGTGAAGAAATAGGTGCTTTCCAAAAGTCATTGAAGTTTTGGCAGGTGCGAGTGCAAAGCCAAATCTACCACCTGTTCCCCACCCTGCTTTTTGAAAAGGAGATGTGGATAAGGGGATGTGTGAAGGATGATGGGGTGAAGGGTGGATATAAGGGGGCATCATAAAGGTTGGGATGTGAAGGATGGGGGGTCCTGAAATAGGGGAGGCCGGAAAGAGGGGGTGGGGTGTCTGAAAAGGGGAGGGCCCTTCAGCGACCCCATATGTGGGGCGTCTTCACTTTGGGGGAAGGGGGCTGTGGGCGAGGGGTGGCATTGCCCAAGGGTGGAGGGGTTGTGGGGGACTCTCAAGCTCACTGAGAGATTGGGGCACCCTTTCAAAATGGCGGCCCAATGTCTGAGGAGCCGGCCCCGTTGGTAGGTACCGCTCCCCACTGTTGAAAACATTTCTAAGGGCACGATTGTCCAGCTACGCTGCGACGGAAAAGCAGCTCGCTGCGGCGCATCATGGGCAGGGTGGTGCTCGAGTGAGAGAGCAACGAGCCTGGCAAATTGTGCCCTAAGTGCCATTTTGGGCGTGTTTGGTGGGGTTTTTCTTGCTGGCTTTTTGGGGTGAGATCCAGGTCGGTATTTACCCATACTTGGTCATTTTTCTGGGCCTGAGGGAGTTTGTCCCTGGTCAAGCCCACACTGAGGGCAGCATCTTCCCAAAAGGGAACAAAGTCCCGAGCGAGCGGGTTTAGCCGCGTATTCCCCGGCACTCGCAGCGCCGGGAGACACATGGCTCTTCAATGCCTCTGTTCAGATCCAACTACACGTGTTCGCTGAATTGATGGTTCCATCACCCCCGATCAGAAAGATCCCCAAAGACCCCCCAATTAGAGAGACCCCCCACCAGACACCTCCTAATTAGAGAGACCCCACCGAAGTCCCCACAATTCGAGAGACCCCCCCAAAGATCCCCCAATTATAGCGACCACAACCTGAGCCCCCCAATTAGAGATACCACATACTCCCTAATTAGAGAGACCCCACCAGAGACCCCCGGAGTAGAGCGACGGCCTCCCCAATTAGAGAGATTCCTACCAAAGATCGCTTATTTAGAGAGACCCCCATCAAAGTTCCCAATTATAGGGACCCTCGGCAAAGACCCCCCCATTAGAGATACCTCCACCAGAGACCCCCATAAAAGAGACCGCTGCCTAGAAGCAGGGGTCTCTCTTATTGGGGTCTCTGGTGGGGGTCCCTCTAATTAGGGGGTCCCTGGTAGTGGTGTCTCTAGTTGATCTCTGGTGCTGTGGGGTCAGGGGGTAGGTCTGGCAGGGGCGGGGTGGGCAAGTCTACCAGCGTGTGTGTGTGGGGGGGGGGTCGGGTAGGGTGGCCCTCTGATGGACTTTGAGGACTATGCGCTTAAAGCGAAACTGACCCCCCTGGCCCAACCCGGGGTCTACCGCGTCAGAGCAACGTTTATCAGGACCGGCACCAATTCTGACCCATGTGATTCCCGTCCCAGAGGAATTTTGTGCCTGGCCCATTAACAGGATACAAATGGGTCTCAATAACCCATTTACATCGCCTCACTGGTGCAGGGCGCAAACCACGACCCCGACACCAGCTGGGGACCGGAATGGGATCAGCGTCGGGTGGCAGAGAATCCAGCCCATTGGGTTCAGTTGTGCGATCATTCCTGGATTGACGTGAAGGGCCGGGAAGAGATTTACCGGAATGGTACCAGGGATGAGGGGATCTGAGTTTTATGGAGAGAGTGCAGAAGCTGGGCCTGATCCTCTTCGAGTAGAAACGTTCAAGAGGAAATCTGATGGAGCTAATACAAGATCATGGAGAGTTCTGATAGAGTAAGGAAGGAGAAACTGCTCCCGGTGGCAGATCAATGGGCAACGAGAAGATATGAAGCTGAGTTGATTGGCAAAAGAACCCGAGGTGATGTGAGGAACCATTTTTTTACACAGCGGTCGGTAAGAAATGGAATGCTCTGCCTGGTAGAAATAGATTCAATGGTTCGTTTCAAAAGTAATTATAGGAGGGGAAAGAGTAGGAGAGTGATTGAGTAGCTATAGCACTGATACAATGGGCTGAATGGTCTCCCTTGCTGCAGTGTTCTACAATGTTAAAAACACACAAACATTAATTTAAACAACCCTATGCACTATCTCCTAGGTTGTTACTCGCTGGAGTGTCCTGGAGTTTAGTCTTTAATTCCTGCAGACCCCAGGGCGATCCCGGAGAATTGGCAACCCTCGGTAGAATGGGGGAACGAAACAAAAGTTTAATCAATGGAAAGAAACTGTTGGTATTATAACAGACGTGCTGGTCAGCTGTTTGACTGAAGCCTGCTTCTTCTCTATTCATTCACGGGATTTGGTTGTCGCTGGTCACCACTTATTGCCCATCCCTAATTGCCCTCGAACTACACGCATTTCAGAGGGCATTTTACGAACCGACCACATTGCTGATGGGTCTGGAGTCACACCTAGGCCAGGCCAGACCAGGGAAGGACGGCAGATTTACATGAGTGAACCAGATGGGTCTTGACCACAATCGGCGATGGTTTCGTGGTCATCGTTAGATTTTTAATTCCAGATTCTTACTGAATTCACCTTCCGCAGTGGTGGGATTTGAAGCTGGTCCCCCAGAGCATTGCCCTGAGTCTCTGGATTTCTAGTCTGGTGACAATAGCTCCACCCCGCCTCGGCCCATCCATTCTGTTCAGGGTGAAGATCAAATCAACAGCAGGGCCATTGAAAATCACCGGGGGGGAGATTTCTGCCACTCTGAATCTGGCATACGGCAAATTTTGGAATGCTTGCCTTCATTGGACGGGGCATCGAGCATAAAAACTGGCATGTCATGCTACAGTTGTATAGAACCTTGATAAGGCTGCACTTTTAATATTGCGCACAATTCTGATTGCCACACTACCAGAAGGGTGTGGAGGCTTTGGAGAGGGAGCAGAGGAGGTTTACCAGGATGTTGCCCGGTCTGGAGGGTGTTAGCTATGTGGAGAGGCTGAATAGAGTTGGACTGTTTTTATTAGAACGACGGAGGTTGAGGGGTGGCCTGATGGAGGTCTAGAAGATTACAGGAGGCATGGTTAGAGTGGATGGGCAGACACTCTTTCCCAAGGTGGAGGGGTCAGTCACCAGGGGGCATAGGTTTAAGGTCCGTGGGGCAAAGTTTAGAGGAAATGTGCGAGCCAGGTATTTTACACAGAGGGTGGTGAGTGCCTGGAACGCGTTGCCAGAGGAGGTTGTGGAAGCAGATACATTAACGGCGTTCAAAGGGCATCTTGACAAACACATGGATGGGATGGGTAGAGGAAGTGCTGAGGGTTTTGGCCAAGGGTGGTATCATGACCGGTACAGGCTTGGAGGGCCGAAGGGCCTGTTCCTGCGCTGTACTGTTCTTTGTAAGAACCTCATTCTAAAATGATGGGTACCTTACAACAATTTTCTGACTTAACTGATTTTCCAATACTTCATCTTTGAGATTCCCATCCGCGGTGTCAGGAAATTCCCACCATTGTTCCTGTTCCTAAGTAATCCCGGCCTCAAGAGTCATTGCTCTTGCTTTTCGCCCTCCTGACAGGCTTTCATGACAGCTAATTGGGTATCAGCACCCTCACATCAGATCTTTGCAGGTTCAAGTCCCGCTCCAGCATCTGAGCTCAAAAATCTAGGTTGAAAAATGTCAGCAGCGAGAGAGTGGCGCACTGCCAGAGGAGCCTCCATACCCATTGCCTTTCAGATCAGACAGCAATACAAGGCCCTATGGCTGGGAATCTGTGCCTGAGAAGTGAGGACAATAATAGACACTGACTGTGAGCATCCTGTAATGTAACAGCTCCCTCTGTTGAATGTTAGAAAGCAAAAATGGAGAAGAATTGATTAAAAAGGACTGACAGGAGGTCTGAAATCAACGGCAGAAATGAATGAAATTTCCGAAGTGAAATCGGGGGGAAACGGGGATTGGGAGTTTAGTCAGGTCCCAGACTCGTCCCCAATGGGAAATTGGTAAATTTGGATTCTCATATAGGTGACCCCTCAATGACATGATGTCATTGCCCAATTCAGGATGGTGGGTGGGCTCGTGAAGCCATAGAGCCAATCAGAGGCCTCCAAGCTTCAGAGAAGCACCCCCCCCCCCCCCCGCCCCCCTCCGCTGCAGTACAATGGGTGGGGGAGGGGGGGGGACAAGGCCTCAACAAGGAGGTGCCCTCTCAGCCACTTTCTAAAAAGTTTGATTAAAAGAAAATAACAGTCAGGGCGCCCCTGAGAAGGAGTCAGGGGGATGAGGGAGCAATGGAGGGGGGCCAGGAGAGTAAGGGAAGTGGATGGGGAGAGCGTAAAGGGGAGGGGGGGAGCCTCTCGGTGGGACAGCCGTGTGTATTCACATCCAAGCAGTTAGGGTGGGATGGTAGAACTGCAAGGGCTGCTGGGACTGGCCAGCCGCTGTGGTGAGTGCCTGACCAGTCCCAGTTAAGCTGGTGCCCCTTCCCCACTCCTATCGGGAAACTGCAGGCTGACTGGAAAATCCTTATCTCACCTTTAACAAGGATCCTAATGAGCTTAGGTTCCTGCCTGTCTTATGGCGACAGGTAGTCTTCTGGGGGAGGGGGCGTCCCTGACATTGACTTTGATGGGGTTCAAAGGTTCAGACCATCAAGACTGCCAAGAGGCAGAAACCAAAGTACAGGTTAGCCGTCAGTGGCTGTACAGGAAGAATACCAACCCTAACAAAGAAATAAATAATGCCACCTCTCGGTGGGGTGCGCGGGGGCGGTGGTGGGCGTGAATCAGGAACTCTTTACCCAGAGAGCTGTGGAAGGTGAGCCATTGAATATATTCAAGGGTGAGTTCGACAGATTTTTGAAATACAGGAAATTCAAGGGTTATGAGGAAGAGGCAGGTAAGAGGAGCTGAGGGCCTCAATCAGTGAAGCTATGATCTTACTGAATGGGGGAGCAGATTTGAGGGGCCGAATGGCCCACTCCTGCTCCTAGTTCTTTTGTTCTTATTAAGGGGTTGCACCTGTAATATAGCCTGTCAACAACTTACATTTATATAGCCACGTAAACGTAGTGAAATGTCCCAAGGTGATACACAGGAGGGCCATCAAAGTATGTTTGACATTGAGCCACATAGCGAGATATCAGGACGGCTGGTCAAGGCCCAGAGGTAGATTTTAAGGAGCAACTTAAATGAGGAGAGAGAGGCAGAGAAGATTCGGATCTTGGCAGTTGAAGGCACAACTGAAATGAAATGAAAATCGCTTATTGTCACAAGTAGGCTTCAATGAAGTTACTGTGAAAAGCCCCTAGTCGCCACATTCCGGCGCCTGTTCGGGGAGGCTGGTGTGGGAATTGAACCGTGCTGCTGGCCTGCCTTGGTCTGCTTTAAAAGCCAGCGATTTAGCCCAGTGTGCTAAACCAGCCCCGCAACTGCCAATGGCAGAGCGATGGAAAGTTGGAATACGCAAGAGGCTGGAATTGGATGAGTGCGGAGATCACTATTAACAACACCTGAGATTCAGCCAGCAATATGTCAACGTTGGGGTGAAGCTCGTTCTCTGAACTGATCGTGTCCCTGAAACCTTTGCGCAGCCAAGCAACAACATCTCTTTAACTGCAGCTATCAGCCTCACCATCGAAACGCCTCGACTCGCCGAGATTTCAGTTTAAATATTCTGCTGCTGTTGTCAAGTTCCTTTTTCAATTAACAAGGACTCATTCCCTTTCAGTTACCTCATGTGTTGTAGGTGGTGATTATTATCAGGACCAGAGCTGTTGCTGGTGTCAGTAAGTGAATCACATCCTCTGAAAGACATTTTCAGAGCAAATTCATTTCACACCCACGAAGGAACTCTCACTTTATGCTAAATGATCAGGGAGAGAGGAGGCATGGGCCCACAGCTGATGTGTAATCTTATCATTTTTTTTTTCCCTCTGAAACTAGAAACTGATGAAGATTAACAGATAGAGGAGAGGAAATAAAAAAAACCCTTCAGCGTTCTGAAGGTGAATAATTGTAGACAAAAAAAAAACACAGAATCACCGTCAGACGGACTGGACAACACCCAGGATCCTTTTACGTTTTCGTCCGCATTGGTTTGTCTCCCTCATCTCCTCTTGGGGCATTTCACCCAGTGTTCACTGCTGAACATCCCATTACCCAATCATGTCAGAGAATAGACATTGAGGTCCGGTAGGCTATGCGACCGCACAAGCCATCACAGCCCTGCTCGATCCCCCCACCCCGCCGGTCCATCTTCAACACGCACACAGCCGCTGCCGGTTGGTGATTGGGCGAGCGTTTCCGCTCAGCTGCCCAGGGGGCACTGAGGTACGTGGCAATGGTGCCACCGTGGCTGGGAGCGCAGGCTGAGGGTGAGGCCCAAGAACCTCTCTCCTCCCCAGCGAACCAAAACTGCCTCACCACTGGTAGGTGCTTTCATCCCGTGCTGGGTGCTGCCAACTCCCAACACGTGGGGTCCCTGGAGCTGTGTGCGGAACTAGGGAAAGCAGGCCGGTTTTCCGGTTAGATCCCAGGCTCGATTCCTGGAATGAACTGATCCCAGGCAGGGCAGCACAACACAAAGGGCCTGGCAAAGTTGTCCTCAGCGCCGTGCGCTGACGGAGAGAGGTGAATTTTATGAAACAGTCAGCGTTCCTAATCCTGATTGTTAGCCTTCTTCATTGTCAGTGTGTGCCCGCGTGCGTGAACATGTGTGCAAATGAGTGCATATGTGTTGTGTGTGAGTGTGTATACACGGGTGTGTGTCATGCGTGTGTTTTCCGGGTGTGCATATCCGCAGCGCCGGCCCTAGGGTTGCTGGCGCCCCGGGCAAGCTGAACTTCGGCGCCCTGGGGCCGAGGGGGGGCGGGGCCGAGGGGGGGCGGGGCCGAGGGGGGGGCAGGGCGGGGCCGAGGGGGCGGAGGCGGCGGGTCGAGGGGGGGGCGGATGCGAGGGGGGGCGGACCCGAGGGGGGGTGGGGGGGGCGGACCCGAGGGGGGGGCGGGCCCGAGGGGGGGCGGGGGGGGGGGGGGGCGGACCCGAGGGGGGGCGGACCCGAGGGGGGGGGCGACCCGAGGGGGGGCGGGGGGGGGCGGACCCGAGGGGGGGGGGTGGACCCGAGGGGGGGGCGGGGGTGCGGGGACCTGAGGGGGGTGGGCGGGGGGGGGGCGGACCGAGCGGGGGGGGGCGGACCGACCGGGGGGGGGGGGCGCCCTGGGGGAGGGCGGCCACCGCGCATGCGCTGGTTGGCGCCGGCCCAACTGCGCATGCGCGGGACCCGAGTCTGGCGCCCCCTAGCACATGGCGCCCCGGGCGACTGCCCGAGTTGCCGGTGCCTTGAGCCGGCCCTGCATATCCGTGCATGTGGGCCTGTGTGTGTGTGTGCATGGGTGTGTACATGTGCATCTGTGCTTGCATGCACATGTGCATTTGAAGGTTTGCACTTTTTTGCGTGTGTGTGGGCATGCATGTGGGCCTGTGTATGTGCGTGCATGTGTGTATGCATGTAGACATGTGTGTGTGCCTGTGTGTGGAGTTTTTGAGTGTGTGAGTGTGTGTGTGTGGTGTGTGCAGCTGAGATTATGCTCATCACTTAAAGATATTCAGCTTTTTAATCGCAATGCCACCCAGGGTCAAATAGCCGACTGAAATTCAGAAACTGAGATCCTTTGAATGACCTACCAGAGGGCTGTGGAGTAATGGGCTGGTCAGTTTCAGGACAATAAGGGAGTAAAGTAGAAACAAACCTTCAATTCCGTCATCCATCTATGAACGATGCTGGACACACAGCTCACAATCCATTCCAGATGGGATGTCTTCATCTTTGCTGATGGCTGAAGAGGCCAGTCCTTCAGAGACAGTTTCTGCCAGAAATGTTGCATACGAAGTTGCTGAGTGACGTTGTGGGTTGTTGTTTTAGGCTTTGCTGTCCGTTGCCAAGCCGCTGTAACTGGTCGTCATGGCGGTGGTGCAACGGCAACCCACAGGAGGGGCTGAATAAAATGCGGTGGGGGGGGGGGGGGGGGTGTGGTGAGGGCGGGCCCACATCAGGAGGTTGGCAGCCTTTTGCCTTTCGGCCCCACCTTTGGAACGTGTCCGGTCATACAGCAAGTGGGGCTAGGCAAGCTGAAGGACATGTTTTAGGCCTTTATCCTGCCCAATGAGCCCTGCAGGAGCAGCTACCCGTCCTCCAAGATCGTAGGCCGTGACCTGGGACAAGGTCGCAGGCAGTACTTGCCACGATATGCAGACATGCAGATAATGGTATACGGACAGGCAGCTAATGAACACAGAGAACAGGACATGACCAATGAGCAGGCAGGACACTCAGGGGTGGTATCTCACTATAAAAGGTACGAGGCACTCACACTCCGCCTCTTTCCACCGATGAACATCTACAGAGTGAGTCAGGGTGTATGTACAGTATCACACCTCCAGCACGTGGCTAAGAGCTAGTCTGGTTCAATCAGACAGAGTAATCACACTTAAGTTAGCAGAGAGTCGAACTCATTGAGAACTGTGCTAACTGTGCTACTGGTTCAATAAATCAGATTGAACTAACTTCAAGGTCTGGAGTATCTTTTGGTTAACGCTGCATCCAGTTGCAGCCTGTGTTATCCCAGAGTACATAACATAACAGTTATGTATTGGCACAGGACAGGGTTGGGGACCTAGCAGGTGCGGGATCAAGTATCTGCAAAGATTGTAATTTAACAGTTTTCAGGCTGTTAAGGTGAGTTGCAGTGGTGTGCAACAGGTTGTGAGGATGTGATTGGGGTCTCCACAGGCTGCCTGGAATGAACCAGTTGCAAAGAAGTTGAATGAAACAGTAACCTCCAAGGTCACAGGCATTGGGGATCTCCCGTGTGAGCCTGGCACAGAGAGATGTGACCACTATGGCTCTTCATAACCTGGGTCCTCTGCATTGAGACTCCATCGCTTGTAGATAGCTCAATCTCTGCCTGTAGACCGAGGGGCCTTCAATGACTCCACTGAGGGTCTCTGAGTGGTTTCGGGCCCTCAGACTCTGGAGCTGCTGTGTCCCCTTAGTCCACCACCCACTGCATCCTGCACCTCCTCTTCTGCCCTTTTCCGTCTCACTCTCCGCCTCCTCCCGTCCCTCGCTGGAGGTTGTGCCTCCCACCCAGACCATAATGCCTATGTGTCACAGATACGTTATAATCCTGGGAGAGGGGCAGGAACAAAATCTAACAGTTAGCAGAGTGCTCCATGGTCGTGAAAAGGCCTCCACCTCAAATGATTTCAGAATGATTAGTCCAGGGGTGGGCAAACTTTTCCGTGCAAGGGCCACATTCAGAAATTCACAATTTTAAAGGGTCGCATAGTATATTAAGTAAAATAATTACTTCACCCGGTTATGATTCTGGGCGCCTCATATAGAACACAGAACATAGAACAGCCCAGCACAGAACAGGCCCTTCGGCCCTCGATGTTGTGCCGAGCAATGATCACCCTACTCAAGTCAACGTATCCACCCTATACCAGTAAGTAACCCAACAGCCCGCCCCATTAACCTTAAAAAAAAAAATTTTTTTAACATTTTTTTTTTAATGACTTGGTGGGCCGCATAAAGACCTTTGGCGGGCCGTAGTTTGCCCACCCCTGGATTAGTCTGTTCGTTCAAGCGACATGGTAACACATGGGTTAGCACCGTTGCTTCACAGCGCAAGGGTCCCGGGTTCGATTCCCGGCATGGGTCACTGTCTGTGCGGAGTCTGCACGTTCTCCCCGTGTCTGCGTGGGTTTCCTCCGGGTGCTCCGGTTTCCTCCCACAAGTCCCAAAAGATGTGCAGGTTAGGTGAATTGGACATTGTGAATTCTCCCTTTGTGTACCCGAACAGGCGCCAGAGTTTGGCGACTAGGGGCTTTTCACAGTCACTTCAGTGCTAATGTAAGCCTATTTGTGTGGCTAATAAAGATTATTATTACTATGGTCACTCCCTGCAGTCATCGAAATGCCAACTGCTAAGCTGAGAACCTGTGTTAAGCTGTAGCTTTTAAACCCATTTTAATAAGGTTCCCCATTGACAAACGGATTTCCCACATGGCTTTATTCTGACCCAAAAGCTGTATTATCGCCTTCAGGACATAGTAAGGCAGTGTGTTGGGTTATAAACGACATTAATTATACTTTATTTGAATCACCGTAGCGTGGGTGGGGTTCTGACTTTGAAACCCACCCACATACCGTATCATTCAAAACCAGCGTCAAGATGTCAGAAACACCCCCGATGTCATCACGCCCGATAACACGTTTGCTGATGTGGAAATCATTCCCGTTTTGGGAGTGTATTATTCAGCCTGATGTGCTGCTATTGTCCATAGTGATGCCCCCGTGGGCACGATTCAGCAACTTCATTCCGCCCAGCGTAGATTGCCCGTGAATCACGTGCAAGCCCCAAATCGGGCCCCAAGCTGGGCACGAAACCTCACCTGACTCGCTCCCCCCTGCGTGATCTGGATAATTAAATGAGCGTAATTGATCATTTAAATACCCAGACACCAGGTGCGGGATCCTTCGTCCCACCCGCCGGCCAATGGGGCTTCCCATTGTGGGCACCCCCCAGGCTGTCGGGGAATATCTGGGCACTGCCGGCGCAACGGTGAATCCCACCAGTGGAGAATCCCACCCCAGGACACAAACGTGAACCAGTCGCAACGGCACCTTGGGGGGGGGGGGGGGGGGGGGGGGAATCTCCCAGTCCAGTGTAAACCCCCGGCTGGCCAGGGACAGAGCAGGTGGCACTGCCAGGCAGCCAGGAGAACTGCCAGGTTGGCACTGTCATGGTTTGGGACCGCGGAGGGGCTCAGCAGGTAGAGGTAGGGTGTGGGTGCTCCTGGGGGCCTCCCCAAGATTGGGGGGGATGAGGGGGGGGGGGCGTCTTAAAAATGCCGGGGGGGACCTAAAATGGTGGGGGATATCGGGGCAGCCAGACAAAATGGTGTCCAGATCTGCAAGGACCCCAGCTTGCCGGCAGAAAATCCCTCTAAGTGTAGCGTCGGCGGGGACAAACTCCCCACGGCCAATAAAAAGGCCATTGGATGGCGGGATGTTCCTTAGCTCTGCCGTCGCCAAGAAACACCCTCTAAACGTGCCGTCCAGCGAGCTTTAACCACAGTCGGGCAAATTGCGCCCATGTGACAGTCGGTGTTCGGGGCTGTCATGTCACACTCGCAAACATCCCCGGAGTGCCGCCTCGGACATCCCACTGGTTTCCTGGCTCCGGCTACCTCACCATCCAGGCCATCCTTGCGTTGCCGACCATCTCCCATCCTGCCTGGGAACAAGCCGGACAAAATAGAAGCAAGCATTGTAGAAATGTAAACTTCATTGCGTGAAGAAATAAAATCTAATAGCGAGGGGGGTTATTCATTTTATACTTGGCTGGTTTTATAACAGCAGTTTTATCTGAATGTTTAAATGCTACACATTTTTAACATTTTGGCATTTTTCACACAAACCTTTTTCCCATTTTATTGTAATCACAGCAGCTCCCCAGCCATGTACATTTAATTTTATTATCACTGTACCTTCTATTATTCTGGGATGTCAGCAAAGAATTGAATGTTTTATTAAGTATTATTACAATGAATTATCAAATCGCACTGCAATGAATTGGATTGATCTAACACCAGCAGTAGTTGACCTAATAAAAGCTCTGCCTCGGAATTTGTTTAATGGATAGATTGGTTCCATAAGAGTCTCCTGGCTGCCATCCCATTTTCTACCCACTGTAAGCTTGAGTTCTTCCAAAGTTCTGCTGCCCATGTCCTATGAAGTCACCTACCACCCCCTATGCTCGCTGACCTACTCTGGCTCCCGGCTATTTGGAGCCTCCATTTTCAAATTCTCATCCTTGCTTTCAAACTCCTCCATGATTTCACCCCTCCGGAACTCGGTAACCTCCTCCAATCCTCCAAAATATCTGTGCTCATCTAATTCTGGCCCCTCCAGCATCCTAGATTTTAATCGCTCCACTCTTGGTGGCCGCGCCTTCAGCTGCCTAAGCTTTTGAATACACTTCCCATACCTTAACCAGCTCTTTATCTCTCTCTCTCCTCCCATAAGACACTCTTAAACCATCCTCTCTAACCAAGATTTCGGTCACTTGCTCTCATGTTTCCTGTTAGAAACATAGGAACAGGAGAAGGTCAGATCACAGCTGAACCCAATCCAACTGTGCCTGCTTTCAACCATCCAAGGAAAGAGTGACCCACCCTTTACAGGTTCAGGATTGGCCATGGCCACTGTTTAGCCAACCCGCACAGATGGGTCATTAGTGCCAACCCCCCCCCAACGTGCCTGTGGGACAGAACAAACTCTGCACCACCTCATAAAGAATGTCCAACCCACAGACTCAGCGGAGTCCTACCTCCCCTAGACACAGCAGGACTGGAAGAAACTGCTTGACTTTGGGACTTTGCATTCGCTAAATAAAAATCTACCTCAAAGCTACTTCCTGCGCTATCTTCATATCCCTTGATGTCATTGGTCTCCAGAAATCTATAGATTTTTGTCTTGAACATGTTCAAAGTCTGAGATTCCACAGACCTCTGGGATGGAGAATTCCAAAGATTCATTGCCCTCCGAGGGAAGGAATTCCTCCTTATCTCAGTCCTAAATGGTTTGTCCCTTATTCTGAGACTGTTCGAGACTCACCGATCAGGGGAACCATGGTGCATCTAGCCTGTCACATCCTGGAAGGATTTTGATAGAATGAGAAGCAATCTCATTCAAACTTCGTAATTCTAGAAATTATAGGCCCAGTCTCCTCAATCTCTCCTCATAAGGCAATCCTGCCTTCCCAGGTGACCCTCAGGCAAGTATATCCTTCCTTGGATAAGGAGTTCAAAAGGGTGCACAATACTCCAGGTGGACTTTCACCTGGGCTCTGTACAACTGCAGGAAGACATCTTTACTGCTGTACTCAATCCCCTTGCAATGGCAGCCAACATACCGTCTGCCTTCCTAATTGCTGCTGCATCTGCATTCTCCATCTCCGTGACTGATGAATAAGTACATTGAGGTCTCATTGGACATCAGCACCTCCCAGCCACTCACCATTTAAGAAATACTCTGCCTCTCTGTTTTTGCTATCAACGTGGATAACTTCGCACTCATTCACATTACATTCCACCTGCCATGTTTGCGTCCTTCCACTAAGCCTGTCTAAATCTTGCATCCTCCTCATAGACTTAGTTTTGTGTCATCAACAAATTTTTAATTATTCCACTGGGACCCCACATCCAGTTCATTTACATGGATTGGGAACAGCTGTGACCCCGGCACTGGTCCTTGTGATAATAATAATAATCTTTATTGTCGCAAGTAGGCTTACATTAACACTACAATGAAGTTACTGTGAAAAGCCCCTAGTCGCCACACTCCGGCGCCTGTTCGGGTACACGGAGGGAGAATTCAGAATGTCCAATTCACCTAATAAGCGCGTCTTTCGGGACTTGTGGGAGGAAACCGGAGCGCCCGGAGGAAACCCACGCAGACACGGGGAGAACGTGCAGACTCCTCACAGACAGTGACCCAAGCCAGGAATCGAACCTGGGACCCTGGAGCTGTGAAGCAACAGTGCTAGCCACTGTGCTACCGTGCCGCTCTAGTAACAGTGACTACCCCACTAGTAACAGTCTGCCATCCCGAGAATGACCCGATAAGTCCTACTCTCAGTTTTCTGTCTGCTTTTTTTTCAATTAAGGGGCAATTTAGCGTGGCCAATCCACCTACCCTGCACATCTTTGGGTTGTGGAGGTGCGACCCACACAGACACGGGGAGAATGCGCAATGTTTTCTGTCTGTTAAACTATTCTCAATCCATACCAGTCAATATTTTACCCCATACATAGTGCCCTTTTTTTCACTAGTCTCCTGTGTGAAATCAATGACCAGCTCTGTAGTTTTGCTGGCATTGAGGGATAGATTGTTGACGTTGCATCACTCCACTAGGCTCTCTATCTCCCGCCTGTATTCTGACTCATCGTTATTCGAGATCCAACCCACTAGGTCGTGTCGTCAGCAAACTTGTAGATGGTATTGGAACCAAATTTTGCCACGCCATCGTGTGTGTACAGGGAGTAGAGTAGGGGGCTAAGTACGCAGCCTTGTGGGGCTCCGGTATTGAGGACTATTGTGGAGGAGGTGTTGTTCTTTATTCTTACTGCTTGTCGTCTGTGGGTCAGAAAGTTGAGGACCCAGTTGCAGAATGAGGAGGCAAGTCCTAGGTTTGGAGCTTTGCTGAGCTTGGCTGGGTTAATGGTGTTGAAGGTGGAGCTGTAGTCAATAAATAGGAGTCTGATGTAGGAGTCCTTGTTGTCGAGATACTCTGGGGATGAATGTAGGGCCAGGGAAATGGCATCTGCTGTAGGCCGGTTGTGGCGGTATGCAAATTGCAGTGGATCAAGGCATTCTGGGAGTATGGAGGTGATACGCTTCATGTCCAACCTCTCGAAGCACTTCATTACGATTCTTTCAGTTCCTTATTTTCACAAGCCCCCTTGGTTCCTTAGTATTTCTGGAAGATTTTCAGTACCTTCCTTTGTGAAGACAGGCACAAAGTAATGATCTACTTTCTCTGCCATTTTCCCATTCTCCATTATAAATTCTTCATGTCTCTGCCTGTAATGTGCCCACGATTGTCCTTGCTAATCTTTTGCTTTTCACATCCTAAAGAAGCTGTTCCAGTTATCCTAATTGTTTCTCTCCAGCTTGCGTTTATAATCCCTTTTCCCTGTCTTTATCAGTTTCCTGTTTGTCCTGTGCTGGTTTTGAAATTGCTCCCAATCCTCCACATTTTCTGGCTGTTTTATAAACCACATTGCAGAGCCGTTGGCAATGATCTTTTCGTCCTCACTGTCAACAGGGGTGGGTACAGGGGATTGGAGAGTGGCGAATGTCGTGCCCCTGTTCAAAAAAGGGAATCGGGATAACCGTGGGAATTACAGGCCAGTTAGTCTTACTTCGGTGGTAGGCAAAGTAATGGAAAGGGTACTGAGGGATAGGATTTCTGAGCATCTGGAAAGACACTGCTTGATTAGGGATAGTCAGCACGGATTTGTGAGGGGTAGGTCTTGCCTTACCAGTCTTATTGAATTCTTTGAGGAGGTGACCAAGCATGTGGTTGAAGGTAAAGCAGTGAATGTAGTGTACATGGATTCTAGTGAGGCATTTGATAAGCTTCCCCATGGTAGGCTTATGCAGAAAGTAAGGAGGCATGGGATAGTGGGAAATTTGGCCAGTTGGATAACGAACTGGCTAACCAATAGAAGTCAGAGAGTGGTGGTGGATGGCAAATATTCAGCCTGGAGCCCAGTTACCAGTGGCGTACCGCAGGGATCAGTTCTGGGTCCTCTGCTGTTTGTGATTTTCATTAATGACTTGGATGAGGGAGTTGAAGGGTGGGTCAGTAAATTTGCAGACGATATGAAGATTGGTGGAGTTGTGGATAGTGAGGAGGGCTGTTGTCGGCTGCAAAGAGACATCGATAGGATGCAGAGCTGGGCTGAGAAGTGGCGGATGGAGTTTAACCCTGAAAAGTGTGAGGTTGTCCATTTTGGAAGGACAAATATGAATGCAGAATACAGGGTTAACGGTAGGGTTCTTGGCAATGTGGAGGAGCAGAGAGATCTTGGGGTCTATGTTCACAGATCTTTGAAAGTTGCCACTCAAGTGGATAGAGCTGTGAAGAAGGCCTATGGTGTGCTAGCGTTCATTAGCAGAGGGATTTAATTTAAGAGCCGTGGGGTGATGATGCAGCTGTACAAAACCTTGGTCAGGCCACATTTGGAGTACTGTGTGCAGTTCTGGTCACCTCATTTTAGGAAGGATGTGGAAGCTTTGGAAAAGGTGGAAAGAAGATTTACTAGGATGTTGCCTGGAATGGAGAGTAGGTCTTACGAGGAAAGGTTGAGGGTGCTAGGCTTTTTCTCATTAGAATGGAGAAGGTTGAGGGGCGACTTGATAGAGGTTTATAAGATGATCAGGGGAATAGATATAGACAATCAGAGACTTTTTCCCCGGGTGGAACAAACCATTACAAGGGGACATAAATTTAAGGTGAATGGTGGAAGATATAGAGGGGATGTCAGAGGTAGGTTCTTTACCCAGAGTGTAGTGAGGGCATGGAATGCACTGCCTGTGGAAGTAGTTGAGTTGGAAACATTAGGGACCTTCAAGTGGCTATTGGATAGGTACATGGATTACGGTAGAATGATGGAATGTAGAAATTTGTTCTTAAGGGCAGCATGGTAGCATTGTGGATAGCACAATTGCTTTACAGCTCCAGGGTCCCAGGTTCAATACCGGCTTGGGTCACTGTCTGTGCAGAGTCTGCACATCTTCCCCATGTGTGCGTGGGTTTCCTCCGGGTGCTCCGGTTTCCTCCCACAGTCCAAAGATGTGCAGGTTAGGTGGATTGGCCATGATAAATTGCCCTTAGTGTCCAAAATTGCCCTTAGTGTTGGGTGGGGTTACTGGGTTATGGGGATAGGGTGGAGGTGTTGACCTTGGGTCGGGTGCTCTTTCCAGGGGCCGGTGCGGACTCGATGGGCCGAGTGGCCTCCTTCTGCACTGTAAATTCTATAATAATCTATAATTAATCTAGGACTAAACATCGTGGGCCGAAGGGCCTGTTCTGTGCTGTATTTTTTTATTTTTTCTATTTTCTATTTTTTCTTTGATCTGATGCAATGTTGAACATCTTTTGCTACCTGATGTACCATTAATTCACTGCAAGACGGTGAGAGTGAGTGGCTTTATTAACCAAGAAGCAGCCTGCCTGTGTCTGCTGTACAAATGAGCACCGCCCCCAGGCAGCCGCTCTATATACCGTCCAAGGGGGGCGGAGCCAGAGGCAGAGCCCACCAGGTTCCAGTACAATATCTGTAAGGAGATCACATTACCATTGGGCCACAGTGCTACACAGACAGCTTATACTATGCTGAATACATTCACCACCTGTTAAAAAAATGAAGTCCAGAGGGGGTGAAGTGGGCTCATCATATGTTCAGTCTGTCTGGAGGCCAGACTGTTCTTTTGGACCTCCTCAGCTCTGACGGTGCAGCGATACGGGCGTTGCAGTTGTTGACTCCGAGAGCGTGTTCTCTGGTGCTTTGGTCCGGTGTGTCGGCGACGGTCGAGGGGTGGGGGTAGGCAGGGGGGTGGTGGATGACGGCAGTGTAGGCTCGGGACAGTACAGTAGCCCCGGGGGTCCCGGAGGGAGACCGTGTCTCGCTGTCCGTCTTGGTTTGCGACGTGGGCGTATTGGGGGTTGGCATGCAGCAGCTGGACCCTCTCGACCAGGGGGTCGATCTTATGGTTCCTCGTATACTTCCGGAGAAGGACGGATCCTAGAGTTGTCAGCCAGGATGGAAGCGAGACCCCAGAGATGGACTTCCTCGGGAAGACAAACAAACGGTCGTGGGGGGTCTCATTTGTGGCTGTGCAGAGGAGCGATCTGATGGAGTGGAGCACGTCGGGAAGGACCTCCTGCCAGCGGGGGATCGGGAGACTTCTCGACCAAAGAGCAAGAAGATCGGCCTTCCATACCGTCGCTTTCTCCCTTTCCACCTGCCCGTTTCGCTTTGGGTTGTAGCTCGTAGTCCTGCTCAAGGCAATGCCCTTACTGAGCAAGTACTGACGCAGCTCATCGCTCATGAAAGAGAAGCCCCGGTCACTGTGGACGTCTGCAGGGAAACCAAACAGGGTGAAGATGCTGTGCAGTGCCTTTATAACGGTGGTCGAAGTCATGTCGGGACATGGGATGGCGAAGGGGAAGCGGTAGTACTCATCAATGACAGTCAGGAAGTATACGTTATGTTTAGTGGAAGGGAGGGGTCCTTTGAAGTCGATACTGAGGTGCTCAAAGTGCCGGGAGGCCTTTACCAGGTGGGCCTTGTCTGGCCGGTAGAAGTGCGGTTTGCACTCTGCGCAGACTTGGCAGACCTTGGTCATGGCCCTGACCTCCTCGGTGGAGTAGGGCAGGTTGCGGGCCTTAATAAAGTGGATGAGCCGGGTGACCCCAGGGTGACAGAGGTCATTGTAGATGGCCCGAAGTCGGTCATCTTGCGTGCTGGCGCACGTGCCGTGGGACAGGGCATCTGAGGGCTCATTGAGCTTCCCAGAACGATATTTGATATCGTAAATGTAGGTGGAGGGCTCGATCCTCCACTTCAAGATTTTGTTGTTGTGCATTATCAAACATGAAGGCTACCGACAGTTGGTCGGTGACGAGGATGAACCTCCTACCGGCTCGGTAGTGCCTCCAATGCCGCACAGCTTCCACAATGGCTTGTGCTTCCTTCTCAACAGCGGAGTGTCGAATCTCGGAGGCGTGGAGGGTACGTGAAAAGAAGGCTACTGGCCTGCCCACTGTGTGTAGTGTATGTACACTAACCCCTTGCATATCACCACATCCCCCTTTTTTTCATGTTACATATTTTCTGTACAGTGTTAAAGAAAATTGAACAAAAACAGGGAGATAAGTGATGCTATGTACAATTTATGATAACAGTGATCATTAAACAATAAGTCCAAATCATATGCATGAGTCCAAAATTCATTAATTATTATGGTCGAGTGTCTTTCTTGTTTGGTTGGTGAGGTGGTGATGTTTTTTAAAATAAATTTAGAGTACCCAATTAATTTTTTCCAATTAAGGGGCAATTTAGCGTGGCCAATCCACCTACTCTGCACATCTTTGGGTTGTGGGGGTGAAACCCACGCAGACACGGGGAGAATGTGCAAACTCCCCACGGACAGTGACCCAGAGCCGGGATCGAACCTGGGACCTCGGCGCCGTGAGGCAGCAGGGCTAACCCAGTGCGCCACCGTGCTGCCCTGTGAGGTGGTGATGTTGATGGTGGCATTGCTTTGTAAACGTCGCCAGTGTCCCTGTGCGTAAGGAAGCAAGAAGTGGTTAAATCACTTTGTTGTCTGATTTAGAGTCTTTTTTTCTTCCGATGCTTGTGGTAGCGAAGTATGCAATCTGTGTTGTCCTGCCGTGGTATGTCATTGTACTGAGCTGAGCAGTAACAGTGTCCCGCATTTGCAGAGTTGGACCATGTTGTACCAGTCGTAGTTCCATTGGTGTTGTTTTTGTCGTGCTTGTTGACTTTGGTATGCTTCTTGCTATTGTCATTGATGTTGTTGTTGTGTTGATTGGTTTTGTTGTCGTGTTTGCTGCGCTCAAGGACCACACTCTGTGGATAATACGAGTCCTTCACACAGTTACTCGTGTCGGCGTGCTTTGTGGCATCTTCTGTTTCCTTGAGCGTGCCGTCACTGAGATTGCGGCGCTCCCCATTTGGAGTCATGTCTGGCTTACTGGAATCAGCTTTGGCTTGTCGATGCTCCCCGTCTGGAGTCTGGTCTGTTTCACCTGAGTCAGTTTTGGCTTGTCGATGCTCCCTGTCTGGAGTCATTGCAGGTTCACTTGAGTCAGCTGAGGTTTCTTGATGCTCCCCGTCCGGAGTCAAAACATTCAGGAATGCATTTGCTTTTGGAGAGGCTCGAGCGGATGAGGTTTGAATTAATGTGGTGTCACTGGAGTCACCAGTAGTCTAATCGTGATTGTCGAGTGCCTCTATACACACTAGCTGAGGTCTGTCATGTTGCACATCTTGTAGGGGAAGTGGGATGCCGTCGTCAGTTGCCTCACATACAGTGGGTAGAGCCTCAGTAGCTTCTTGTTGTTCACTTGAGCTGGGTAGACTGTCAGAGTCTTCTTCTGGTGGCTCAAATAATCAGGGTAGACTGTCATAGTCGCTTTGTTGTTCTTTGGAGCGTGGTAGACTGTCATAGTCTTCTTGCTGTGCACTTGAGCGTGGTAGACTGTCATAGTCTTCTTGCTGTGCACTTGAGCGTGGCAGACTGTCATAGTCTTTCTGTTGTTCACTCGAGCATGGCAGACTGTCATTGTCTGCTGCTGGTTGCTCAGAGGAGTTTGCTGGACCCTCATGGTCTTGTTCATGCAAGGACTGTGCTCTGGACTCTTGGGTTCCTTCCATCGTGGAGTCCGTCCATGAGTTCGCTGTGGAGGCTTGGGTCACTGGAGTCACTTTCTGTGTGGAGACATGCAGTTGTCTCTCTGTGGAGTCTTTCATCGCTTTCTGTGTGGAGGCTGGGACCCAGGGACCCTTCGTGGTGCGTGGACCACTCTCTGTGGAGTCGGGGACTGTTCGTGGTGCGTGGACCACGCTGTGTGTGGCAGCAGACCGCTCTCTGTGGGCTTGTACCGCTCTCTGTCTCTTGGTGTTAGGCCGCAGCATAATCCTGCACTCATGAGTCGGGATGTCATATATGCTGGGCTGAGGATTCCCCAATCTGAAGAACTCGTCATTGGGGTCTTCAATGTACAACACCTCTGGTTGCAATTCGGATTTGGTACTGGGGTAGCCACCTCCCAAGATGAAATCTTCGCCTGAGTCGTTGTCTTCCAAGGCCATATCATCTTCTAGGGCGGTGCTTACTGCTTGTTGCAGGGTTCTGCGGAGGTTACTTTCAGCTACTGGTCGAATTTCAGGCATTGTGCTGTCGTTCCAGGTGAAAGAATCGGGTTTTACGGCTTTAAAACTTTTTCTTCGTGTTTTGGGACATTTCCCCTTTCAGTGGGCGTGGTCCTGGGCCTCTGACATCATGAAACGTGTGACGTAGGTCGTAGGAAGCGATTGCGCAGATCGCTGTTCCTTTACTTGGGGCCTTTTTCACAATTGTGCATGCACGGTTTCTCACGCATGCGCAAATGGACCTTCCCGTTCTGTTCGCTCTTTGCGCAACTGCGCATGTGCAGCACCTTTTCCAAGATGGCTGCAAATCAAAACTGCCGTTTATTGCTGCAAGCCTACCTCGTGGTGAGTTTTGGTGCCTCTTTTAGCTTTTCTTCTTGTATGTTCCTCGCAGAATTCATGGAATTTGTCCAGGACTCTCTGGAAGTCGCTCTTGTTTTGCCCCTTTGAGTATTTGAAGGTCTGGAAGATTTCAGCTGTTCTTGGTCCCGCGATGGTAAGTAGAATATTTATTTTCTCTGCATCCGCCACGCCATCTAGGTCGGACGCTACCAGGTAGATTTCGAATCTCTGAACGCACGCCAGTTTTCACTGAGATTGCTTTGGTTCAATCAACCAAGTGTACTCACTAAGTGTCTCCACTGGAAAGAGGACGATCATGTGTGCTGTGTCCTTATATATGGGTTGGTGTAATGCCCCCTATTGGTGTAATGTGGTAGTGTCACCTCTGTGTGTGTCGTGAATGCCCATTGGTCGTGTCGTATCTTACTGACCTATTGGTTGACTGTCTTTGTGTCATGGTGTCTCTGGTGCTCCCTCTAGTGTCTAGCTAGGTGTGGTGTATGTACATTAACCCCTTGTGTATTTACAGTGATGCATATCCACACGCGCCTGGTTGAGGATGGCGGCCAGGGCGATGTCTGATGCATCGCTCTCTACCTGAAAAGGGATGGACTCGTCCACCGCGTGCATCGCGGCTTTGGCGATGTCCGCCTTGATGCGGCTGAAGGCTGAGCGGGCCTCAGCCAGCAGGGGGAAATATCGTGGCTTTGATAAGTGGGCGGGCTTTGTCCGCATAGTTGGGGACCCACTGGGTGTAAAAGGAAAATAGCCCCCAGGCAATGTTTGAGGGCCTTGGAGCTGTGAGGGAATGGAAGTTCAATGAGGGGGCGCATGCAGTCGGGGTCGGGCTCCAGGACCCTGTTTTCGACGACATAGCCGAGGCTGGCTAGTCGGGTAATGCGGAAAACGCACTTCTCTTTGTTATATGTGAGGTTGAGGGATTGGGCGGCCTGGAGGAACCTCTGAAGGTTGGCGTCATGGTCCTGCTGATCATGGCCGCAGATGGTAACATTGTCCAAGTACAGGATTGTCGCCCACAACCCGTACCGGTCCACCATTCGGTCTATTGCTCTCTGAAAGACCGAGACCCCATTAGTGACACCGAAAGGGACCCTGAGGAAGTGGAAGAGTCGGCCGGCTGCCTCGAAAGCAGTGTAGTGGCGCTCTTCCGGGCGGATCGGGAGCTGGTGGTAGGCAGACTTCAGATCGACCATTGAGAACACCTGGTACTGTGCGATCTGGTTCACCATTTCCGCGATGTGGGGGAGGGGGTATGCATCAAGTTGCGTGAACCGGTTAATGGTCTGGCTGTAGTCCACAATCATCCGATTCTTTTCCCCGGTCCTGACGACCACCACTTGTGCTCTCCAGGGGCTGTTGCTGACCTCGATAATCCCCTCCCTCAACAGTCGCTGGACCTCCGACTTGACAAAAATCATGCCTTGGGAACTGTACCGCCTGCTCCTAGTGACAAAGGGTCTACAGTCGGGAGTGAGGTTCGCAAAGAGCGAAGGGAGGGGACCTTAAGGGTCGCGAGGCTGTATACAGTGAGGGGGTGTAGGGGTCCGCCAAACTTTAGCGTCAGGCTTCGGTGACTGCATTGGAAGTCGAGTCCAAGCAGTAGGGGTGCGCAGAGGCGAGGGAGGACATACAGTTTAAATTGGACGTACTCAGCGCACTGTATCGCGAGGTTCGCGACACAGTACCCCCGGATCTGCACCGAATGGGATCTGGAGGCAAGGGAGATTGTCTGGGATGCGGGGTAGATGTGGAGGGAGCAGCACCTTACCGTGTTGGGGTGGACGAAGTTCTCTGTGACCCCGGAGTTGAAAAGACAGGGGATCCCGTGCCCATTGACGCAGACGGCCATCATCAAATTCCTCAGATGCTTTGGCCGTGACTAGTCGAGGGTTACTGCGCCGAGTTGCGGGTAGTCTGCGTGGTCTGAGGTATCGAGGTCACAAGATGGCTGCCTCCACAGGTCGCACGTGTCAGGCTGGGTCGAAGGTGGCGACTAAGATGGCCGCCCCCATCGGCCACACATGTCGGTTTGTGCTGAAGATGGCGGGCAATATGGCCGCCCCTATGGGTCGCAAGTGTCAAGCTGAGTTAAAGATGGCGGCCCCCACGAGCTGCACGAGGCGGATGACGCGTCTGAAGGGGGCGGTACCGGCAGGCATGCAGCCACATTGTGGGGTCTGCGGGCCTGTGAGTCCGTGGATCGGGCCTGGTGAGCTTTCGACTTCGGGGCTTTGGATCGGGCCAGACAGACTCTGGCAAAATGTCCCTTGTTGCCACAGTCGCTGCGTGTCGCGGCGCGGGCTGGGCAACGTTGCCGGGGTTGTTGGCCCTGCCTGCAGAAGTGGCATGACGGTCCCCCGGGCTGCACGGGCAGCCGCCCGGCACAGGCCTGAGACGTAGTCGGGTCCGATGACGGCCGTGCCCACGAGGGGTTCGCTGGGTCCACCGGGAACGCGCTGAGGCTCTGGTGGGATTTTTTTTGCAGATCACCTTATTTTCCAATATGGTCTTTGCATTTACTGTGGAAATTATCCGAACAATTGTACGAATCAGTTGGGATTATGATCAGCACCTAATTAAGAAGGAGGGATCCTGCCACCTTATCGAAAGGTCTCTATTGGTGGACGGAACATTTACAAACAAAGAACAAAGAACAAAGAAACGTACAGCACAGGAACAGGCCCTTCGGCCCTCCAAGCCCGTGCCAACCATGCTGCCCGTCTAAACTACAATCTTCTACGCTTCCTGGGTCCGTATCCCTCTATTCCCATCCTATTCATGTATTTGCCAAGATGCCCCGGAAATGTCACTATCGTCCCTGCTTCCACCACCTCCTCCGGCAGCGAGTTCCAGGCACCCACTACCCTCTGTGTAAAAAACCTACCTCGTACATCTCCTCTAAACCTTGCCCCTCGCACCTTAAACCTATGTAACCTAGTAATTGACCCCTCTACCCTGGGGAAAAGCCTCTGACTATCCACTCTGTCTGTGCCCCTCATAGTTTTGTAGACCTCTATCAGGTCGCCCCTCAACCTCCGTTGTTCCAGTGAGAACAAACCGAGTTTATTCAACCGCTCCTCATAGCTAATGCCCTCCATACCAGGCAACATCCTGGTAAATCTCTTCTGCACCCTCTCTAAATCCTCCACATCCTTCTGGTAGTGTGGCGACCAGAATTGAACACTGTACTCCAATTGTGGCCTAACTAAGGTTCCATACAGCTGCAACATGACTTGCCAATTCTTATACTCAATGCCCTGGCCAATGAAGGCAAGCATGCCGTATGCCTTCTTGACGACCTTCTCCACCTGTGTTGCCCCTTTCAGTGACCTGTGGACCTGTACACCTAGATCTCTCTGACTTTCAATACTCTTGAGGGTTCTACCATTCACTGTATATTCCCTACCTGCATTAGACCTTCCAAAATGCATTACCTCACATTTGTCCGGATTAAACTCCATCTGCCATTTCTCCGCCCAAGTCTCCAAACGATCTAAATCCTGCTGTATCCTCTGACAGTCCTCATCACTATCCGCAATTCCACCAACCTTTGTGTCGTCTGCAAACTTACTAATCAAACCAGTTACATTTTCCTCCAAATCATTTATATATACTACGAACAGCAAAGGTCCCAGCACTGATCCCTGCAGAACACCACTAGTCACAGCCCTCCAATCAGAAAAGCACCCTTTCATTGCTACTCTCTGCTTTCTATGACCTAGCCAGTTCTGTATCCACCTTGCCAGACACCCCGATCCCATGTGACTTCACCTTTTGTACCAATGTACCATGAGGCCTTGTCAAAGGCCTTACTGAAGTCCACATAGACAACATACTGCCCTATCTGCATCAATCATCTTTGTGACCTCTTCGAAAAACTCTTATCAAGTTAGTGAGACACAACCCCCCCTTCACAAAACCATGCTGCCTCTCACTAATATGTCAATTTGCTTCCAAATGGGAGTAGATCCTGTCTCGAAGAATTCTCTCCAGTAATTTCCCTACCATTGACGAAAGGCTCACCGGCCTGTAGTTCCCTGGATTATCTTTGCTACCCTTCTTAAACAAAGAAACAACATTGGCTATTCTCCAGTCCTCTGGGACATCACCTGAAGACAGTGAGGATCCAAAGATTTTTGTCAAGGCCTCAGCAATTTCCTCTCTAGCCTCCTTCAGTATTCTGGGGTAGATCCTATCAGGCCCTGGGGACTTATCTACCTTAATATTTTTCAAGACGCCGAACACCTCGTCATTTTGGATCTCAATGTGACCCAGGCTCTCTACACACCCTTCTCCAGACTCAACATCCACCAATTCCTTCCCTTTGGTGAATACTGATGCAAAGTATTCATTTAGTATCTCGCCCATTTCCTCTGGCTCCACACATAGATTCCCTTGCCTATCCTTCAGTGGGCCAACCCATTCCCTCTTGCTTTTTATGTACATGTAAAAAGCCTTGGAATTTTCATTAACCCTATTTGCCAATTACTTTCCGTGACCCCTTCTAGCCCTCCTGACTCCTTGCTTAAGTTCCTTCCTACTTTCCTTATATTCCACACAGGCTTCGTCTGTTCCCAGCCTTCTCGCCCTGAAAAATGCCTCCTTTTTCTTTTTGACGAGGCCCACAATATCTCTCGTTATCCAAGGTTCCTGAAATTTGCTGTATTTATCCTTCTTCCGCACAGGAACATGCCGGTCCTGAATTCCTTTCAACTGACACTTGAAAGCCTCCCACGTGTCAGATTCCTCAAACATCCACCCCCAATCTAGATTCTTCAGTTCCCACCTAATATTGTTATAATTAGCCTTCCCCCAATTTAGCACATTCACCCTAGGACCACTCTTATCCTTGTCCACCAGCACTTTAAAACTTACTGAATTGTGATCACTGTTCCCGAAATGCTCCCCTACTGAAACTTCTACCACCTGGCCGGGCTCATTCCCCAATACCAGGTCCAGTACATCCCCTTCCCTAGTCAGACTGTCTACATATTGTTTTAAGAAGCCCTCCTGGATGCTCCTTACAAACTCTGCCCTGTCTAAGCCCTAGCACTAAATGAGTCCCAGTCAATATTGGGGAAGTTAAAGTCTCCCATCACAACAACCCTGTTGCTTTTACTCTTTTCCAAAATCTGTCTACCTGTCTGCTCCTCTATCTCCCGCTGGCTGTTGGGAGGCCTGTAGTAAACCCCCAACATTGTGACTGCACCCTTCTTATTCCTGATCTCTACCCATATAGCCTCGCTGCCCTCTGAGGTGTCCTCCCGTAGTACAGCTGTGATATTCTCCCTGACCAGTAGAACAACTCCGCCACCCCTTTTACATCCCCCTTTATCCCGCCTGAAACATCTAAATCCTGGAACATTTAGCTGCCAATCCTGTCCTTCTCTCAACCAGGTCTCTGTAATGGCAAGAAAATCATAGTTTTTAAAAGTCAGGTTTATGTTCACGCAGCACCTTCCGCAAGTTCAGGCTTTCCCAAAGCACCTTACAACCAATGAAGCCTTTGTGCAATGTAGGGCGCGATTGAACCCAATGGGAAGTATGTCCCATAGCGATCACGTTTAGCCGTTTGAGATACACAGCACCATCTAACACGACTCCGGTTAGATAGGGGTCTCAGCCGAGTCCCGTTTCCTTCACTGAGGAGCCCTGCTCACCAAAACCCCTCAGTGCACGGGGAAATCCAATGCCAATTTTAAATGGCACCCCGATGTAACAACCCCCAAGCCCAAACTCACCTATAAGGGGTTCCCCGCACCCCCTCCCACCCCCACCACACGTCCACAGAGCAGCCCGAGGGTCCGATCACCACGGTGCAGAAAACTCCAGCCTGGCACCTTGGCACTGCCAGCTGACAATGCCACTTGGAAGAGCCAGGTTGGCACCCAGATGGCACCTCCAGGCTGGCAATGCCAGGGTGCCGCACTGCCCAGAGAACAAGCACCTGGGCGCCTCTGATCCCGTGGGAGACCCCCACGAGTGTGGTTCCGTTTGGTCCCAGTTCGTGAGGACCAGTACTGAATGGTGCTTGTCCGAGGTCTCGAAGGTGAAGGGGAAAGATCCCAACACCTTGGTTACCTCAGGGAACCTGCACATTAAAGTGAGACTAGCTGTCTCGCTATAACATGGAGATTTGCCAAAAAAAGTGATCCTGCCCACAATGTGCCGGATTTACATCGCACTGTCTTGCGAGATCCCGGGATAGGGGTTTCCCGGTTTTTAATCGGCTATGCCGCACCGTGCCAAGCTGATTTTCCGCCGCACCGTGGTCATTGGATTGCACCCATTTCCAGTTTGAGGCGGGTTCAGTGGCTGGTTTAGCTCACTGGGCTAAATCGCTGGCTTTTAAAGCAGACCGAGGCACGCCAGCAGCGCGGGTTCAATTCCCGTACCAGACTCCCCGAACAGGGGCCGGAATGTGGCGACTAGGGGCTTTTCTCAGTAACTTCATTTGAAGAGTACTTGTGACAATAAGCGATTTTCCTTTCATTTCATTTCATTTCATTTTTTCTCGGGGTTGCCCGGCACTTTGCCATTTTTGGGGGGCCTCCCCATCGAAGCCACACTTCAGTCAGACCACTCATGCATCAGGGCACCATTTTTAAAGGCAGCCCCCATTTTTCAACCACTCTCCCACTCCCCCAGCAACCCCATCATGGCTTCCGGCGCCCCCCCCCCCCCCCCCCCCCCCCCCGCTGCCCATCTCGCCAGACATACCTCCTCCACGGTCCTCAAGCCACTCCTCCACCCCTCACCGCACCTCTTATGGACAAGGCACCCCCGGGCTCAAACCTTGGTACAGGCAACCTGGCACCCTGGTACCTTAGCACTGCCAGCCTGGAAATGCCAGGTTGCTCAGGTGGCAAAAACAAGGTGCCAGGCTGGCAAGGTGCCCAGAGGCCAGCAGGACTGGCAGACTGCCCGGGGTTTCCAATGGCTTGGGAGATCTCCTGGTGCCGTTACGACTGGTCCTCGTTTGTGTGGACCAGTACTAAACGTCCTCCTGGTGAGATCTCCCAGGCACAGCCGGTGAATCCCCGGCCCTCAGGGGAATTCGGCGAACGCACTTTTAAACGTTTCAAGCGTTGCAAATCTCGCGAGATTCAACGGCCTCGTCACGACACCAAATCAGACACGAAGAGGCCCCTGAATCATGCCCTGAGCCACCGATGTAATGGAAACATGGCCCTGAATCCTGTGGTCCCACCCATTGCAGGCATTATTGGAGTCAGGACGGATAATTTAACCGACAAGCTAAAGGTCCGTTGACTTTTGGTGGCAATTTACAGTCTTAGGGCGGGACGGGAGATCCCACCGAGGGTTGTTATCAGCTACAACAACACTGAGGACTTGGAAGCAGATGTAACAACAAAACTGATGTTGCAGATATAGGGCGCAATTCTCCCAAAGGGAGACAAACAGCTGCCGGCGGAGTGAAACCCGGAGTGCTTCACTCCGGCGTTGGAGACCGCTTCTCGGCCCCTATTCTCTCTCCCCCCCCCCCCCCCCCCTCCCCCCCCCCCCGCCCCCCGGGGGGCTAGGAGCGGCGGCGCGTGAATCTCGGGCGCCGGGCCTTGACGCTTGCGTCAAAGCGGCGCGCCGGGAATGACTTGGCCGGAGGCGCCTAAGTGACGTCGGCCGTGCATGCGCGGTTGCCGTCTTCCCCTCCGCTGCCCCACAAGACATGGCGGCTTGATCTTGCGGGACGGCGGACGGAAAAGAGTGCGTCTTTTAGAGATGCTGGCCCGACGATCGGTGGGCACTGATCGCGGGCCAGACACCTCTTGAGCACGCCCGTGGTTCTCGAACCTCCCTCCGCCCCCCCACAGGCACCAAACACAGCGGTCGCGTGCTGTTCACGCCAGCAGCGACCAGGTGTGGTTGGCGCCGGCGTGAACCGGTTGGGTTCGGCAGGCCGCTCGGCCCATCCGGGCCGGAGAATCGCCGGTCGCCGTGGGAAACGGCGATCAGCGATTCTCCGAGCGGCCTGTTGCAAAACGCGGCACGCCATTTTGGGGGGGGTTGGAGAATCGCGGGGGTTGCCAGGGCAGCGTGGCGTGATTCGCCCGGCCCTCCCACGATTCCTCCACCCGGCGTGGGGTGCGGAGAATCGCGCCCACAGTATCTGTACAAAGTGGAAAATGTTCCCAGCAACAGTCATCAAAAGATGAGCAACTGTAGCGATGTTTGTTTATTTGTTTTGTTTTTATATGGGATGTGGGTGCCATTGGCAAGGCAAATATTTGTTTCCCATCCCTAATTGCTCCTGAACTGAGTGTCTTGCTCGGTTATTTCAGGGGGCAGCTAAGGGCTGCTGTGGGTCTGGAGTCACATGTAGGTCTGAGCAGGTAAGGTTGGCAGATTTCCTTCCCTGGAGGTATATCAGTATTGCTGAACAAAGGCACCTTGTCAAAACTTTTCATCTTGCTCTGATCAGGGCAATCACAAGAATGCCAATGTCAGGGGGAAACAACAACTATACAATATGAGAAGAGGGTGCTGATTGGTTGGCAAATGCACTTTGATTGGTGGAGGCATTGCCACAGAGAATGTACCAGTTGATGGTGCCTGACGGTCAACTGCCCAGCATCGTTTGAAATTTAAACCAGGCAGCTTGACCCTGATTGTTCAAAGACTTGTCCTGTGGAATGAACCAGAAAATGGCTATGGCATTTTGTTTAGCTGAAATAGGCGCAACGTGTGGACATGTTCTTTCTGTCTGCAAGGAACAGAGTCCTGTGTATTAATGTCGCAAACATTCATACACAATTCTCACGTCCTGCACTACCAAATGACTAAAGAACATTAGTGAAGCAAATGGGCTTTTACGACAATTGAGGACAGTCACCACGGCCACCATTGCCGAGACTAGATTTATATTCCAGATTTAATAATTGAACCCACCAGCTGCCATAGTGGGATGTGAACCCATGTCCCGAGACCATCACCCTGGGCCTCTAGATTACAAGCCCAGTGATAGTCCCACCATGCCACCATCTCCCCACAGTGAACCACAGCGCGCACAGAAAGAAATTGAGCAACAATCCATCTCTCTGCACAATCATCAGCTTCCATTACAGTGCGTATTTTGAACATTTTAAACCACGCTGTCAAGCTGTGTGGCCCATGTTTCATGTTGTAAAGGGGCTCAGGGCATTGAAAGCTGTCAACAGTTCCGAATTTGTGAGCGCCCCCAGGTTTTCTGGCTGGTATATTTTACAATTCAACTATTTGGGTCTCAATACTAATTAGATTTTTGCAGGTGGGGGGGAGGGGGGGGGGTGCCCATTGGAGTGTCATTCTGTGAAGGTCCCTGTTTTGTGATGCTCTTGATGTAGCATAAGCTGCTTCCTTGATGTGCACTCTGACAAAGGAAGGTTCAGACTTGGAGATAGCTTTAACACATTTATTGAACTGTTAACAATTCTCCTACTTGGATTTGACTTTCCTGTTAATCCTGCTATAGCTACTCAGACTGACGAACCAGTCTGCTACAATCCACGTGGTGGGTGTGATGTGTTTCAAATCAATCCTGTGTACACACTGAGTGTCTCCACTGGAAAGAGGAAGATCATGTGTGCTGTGTCCTTTTATATGGGCTGGTGTGGTAGTGTCACCTCTGTGTGCGTCATGAATGCCCATTGGTCGTGTCCTATCTTACTGGCCTATTGGTTGACTGTCTGTGTGTCATGTCTCTGGTGCTCCCTCTAGTGTCTAGCTAGGTGTAGTGTAGTGTGTTCACATTAACCCCTTGTGTATTTACAGCGATGCATATCACCACAGTCCCTGCAAACGGCTGCAAACCAAGAATTCAGTGAACTTGCTTCACTTATCAGACGGGGCTTGGTTGAGCCAGGACCAAGGGGGTTTAACAGCTTTTTGGCCATTTGGGCACACCATCCCTGGAAAGTCGATACATAATGCTCGACCTCACGTGACCTCCCAGTGGCAAAACGTTTAATATTCTGGAGGGTGTATTTGTATAACCTTGCAAGAACTTGGGAAATCAGAAACTGCAATGGTCTGCAAAACAAAATAAAGGACTTTTTTTTATAAAATAGGGCCCATGGGCTTACAATATTAATCGAGTCAAAGCAATGGAAATCTCTGTGTATCACAATCTCAGCAAGGACCTGGCAGAGGAAGGTTTCATGTTATTGAGAGCTGCCAAAGAACAGATTGCATTTCCATTTTGACCCTTGCAGTTTTTTCAATGATTGCAAGTTAACCTAGATATTGTCCTATTGATGGACAAATGCTAAACATGTCCATGGTTAGGCCATTTTAATTGAGGCTTTAAGCCATTTGATATAAGAAGCTTAATGCTTATAGTAAATATGCAGGAGAAATGCCGTGCCAAGCGCATTAGAATTTGTCAATCACGGTTCCTGTCGGTAATTTGTAGTTTTAGAACCCCACGTCTATGCAACAGCAGATAGTGGCAGAACCAGGGTTCTGGATGTGGAAGTTGTCTGGCTTTAACCTGTAATTTATACAAGGTCCTAATTCAAACATTGAATCCTCTCGGGAAACTCTTTTAACCAAGAATGAATGTTAATCACTTTTTCTTTGCTCCAGTTGTGAGGTTTCCGAGCTACGTTCCTCTTATTTTAGGGGTTTATATTTTTGCAACCGGCCCACATTTCCCTCAGTCCCCCAGCCTAACAGGATAGGCAAGGGCCTCTGTGCGTACACCCTGACATCAGTGCCAGCCAATCTTGCCGCTGCTCTGTGCAATTGGCTGCTCGAGTAATTGCAAACAAGACTCGTCTCCGAGGCTTGCACTGCACAATGTCACGGACGCTCGACGCACTGCCAGGGGTCCATTTGTAATTCCAATTCAACCTGGAAATTGAGATGACAGTTTTGCATTTCAAGGAAGGCATGCAAACCATTCGACATTTCCATTATCTCTGGAGTCAATTTAAACACGCACAGCGCAAATCAATTTAAACACAGTCAGGATGCAGATAAAAACAAGGATGAGTATAGTGAGAGGGTGATGGACTGAGAGGTTCATACACAGCATAAATTACAGGCAATAAGTTAAAGCAATAAATAAGTACCATGGAAACTCAAGTCATTTACGCTCTCACAATAGCTTACTCTCAGAATGTTCAATTGGCAAGGCTTTCAGGAAAAACAGAGCGATAAATTGAAAAGGCCGTTCAAAACACAGCTATAAATTTAACCTGTGTTGCGTCTAAAATATACTTTGCAGATATATAGTGCTCAGAGGGACTTTTCTGTCAAATTGTGGTACTAGCTAATGGGATTTGACAGTAGAAAAAAAGGCGATGAAGATCATTTTTTCTTCTTCTTCAAAACAAAAGTATTTCAGCAATTATAAAACCATTTGTTCCACTAGCTTTTCCAATGTGTGGCAGTAAAAAGCTGAGTGTTAGAGAGCAGGGGGCTGGATTTTCAATCCCCACAGGGGGGCCAGGCTCAGAGTTGGGAGAGGCAAAACCACTAGCCCCCGCCAGCTGATGTGCCAGCTTGTCAGCTGCAGCCCATTATTGCAGGGGCAGGATCGGGGCCAGCAGGGTTACCCACCCATATACAGTGAGTATTCAATCAGCCACCTTACGGGCCAAATGGTGGCCAGCTGGGATTCTCAGGGAGGGGCCAGTAGTCCGAGGCGGGCCCTCCCTTCCCGCTTTTGTGTGAGGAAAACTACAGACCATCCAGCAGAAGGGATTCCCCCAATCTCCCATCAGCGACCACTCAGCACCCATTCCCCCATCACCCAACCCCCCCCCCCCCCCCACTCCACCACCACCACCACCACCCAACACCCAACACCCACCACTCCAGCACTCAGCCCCATTACCCAGCACCTAAAAATCCCAATGAGTGTGTCATATCCCCCATGAGGATCAGGGGGAAGCCATCACTGACCATCCCGTGGGTCTCATGGAGTACAAGTTTCCCAGGCAGTGGGTGGAGGCCAACCCCCTGCCGCTCGTTATGCAAACAGGCCCGATGTGTGATTAGTCCTCCAGGCTAGGATTGAAGAATTCGGCGGGAGGCCCAAAAATTCATTTTAAGCCGGTGTGAATTTAAAGTGGGATCTGCCGCTGGTCCCCACCATGGAAAATCAGGAAACCCGCTGGTGCCCAACATGGAAAATCAGGAAACCTGCTGGTGCCCAACATGGAAGGTCAGGGAACCCGCTGGGGCCCAACATGGAAGGTCAGGGAACCCGCTGGTGCCCAACATGGAAGGTCAGGGAACCCGCTGGTACCCAACATGGAAGGTCAGGGAACCCGCTGGTGCCCAACATGGAAGGTCAGGGAACCCGCTGGTGCCCAACATGGAAGGTCAGGGAACCCGCTGGTGCCCACCATGGAAGGTCAGGGAACCCGTTGGGGACCAGTGTGAAACTCATTTGCATCCTGCGAATAAGATTCAGGTGAAGATCCTAACAGTCATGCCTGATTCTCTGTGGTGCCAGCGGAGAGAAAACACCAGTGCGACACAAATCTGGGACAACAGATGCTGACGCTCACCTGATCAATGCCTGCGCCTGATTTTGGGGAGGGGGGGGGGGGGGGGGGGATCTACAAATGGGCCTTCCAGATTCATGTCCTGGAGGGAGTCCATCTTCTTTCTTCCAATAGTGGGTCTGTGACGGTGGGCACGTTTTCAGTATGACACTCGGATACGATGGTGGACTAGGTGCCATCAGGCCTATCCTGCCAAGGAATAGGGTGCAAAACGCCCGGGTGCATAATTAATGAGTTCAGGACCAGCCCCACATGCCCATTCCCTCCATGGGACTTAATGTCAGAAGGGAGAATTCTACAACCAATTAAATAACAAATATTGTTCGGAAAACAAAGGTCGTTTTGAGGGAATTAGATTTGTATTGGTAAACATTAGGAATAAGGGGCATGATCTAACCGGCACGTAATGGCTGAAAGCAGCATGGCGCAGTGCAACATGGCCGGCAGATGCCGAGAGATCCCTCTTCTGGGATCTACCCGGTTGAAAATGGAAATCGCTTATTGTCACGAGTAGGCTTCAAATTAAGTTACTGTGAAAAGCCCCTAGTCGCCACATTCCAGCGCCTGTTTGGGGAGGCTGTTACGGGAATCGAACCGTGCTGCTGGCTTGCCTTGGTCTGCTTTCAAAGCCAGCGATTAGCCCTGTGAGCTAAACAGCCCCTGTTGCCATTCCTCACGAGATCTAACCCGATCTCATGAGATGTCTCGATGTAAATTCCACCCATTGTGGTCAGCGTCACTTTTTAGCAAATCTGCATATTAGAGCGAGGCAGCTAGTCTCACTTTAATATGCACTCCCACAATCTAACCAAGGCGTTGGGATCTAAGACCTTTGCCTTGGATGAGTGCCGTTCAGTGCTGGTCTCCGCAAAAGGGGACCAGATGGAATGGCACTGGTGGGGGTCTCCTGGGGGTCTCCCAGTGTGACCTAGTAATCTAGTAGATAAAGTGCTGGTAATCTAGTAGGTAAAGTGGCCGTTACATGTAGCACCGATTCAGAAGGTAATCCATAACTCAACCCCTGTACTGAGTTAGTACTGATTCTGAGTTCAATCCCTGTATTGAGTTAGCTGGTTTCAACTTGGACGATGGCTGGGGAACAATAAACTCTGCTCAGGATTGGGGAAGTGGGGGTTATGGAAATCAGTCACAATTCCTACACTTAATCACTAAGCAGTGACTCCTACTGGAAAGTGTGTGCAAAAGGAGCAAAGGGTTGGAACATAATCCAGCCCATGGCTAGAAAAGAGAAATTATCAAAGGACTCAAATCTGTGTAGAAAAGACAAAGAATACAGGGCCCCTGTACACAACCTTACCGATAAATGTTGACCCTTTTAATTCCCACTATAATGGCTCTTGAGACTAACAGAGGAAGAATCTTACACATAATAACTAAATAACAAAGGCAAATATCTGCTGTTCAGCACCAGGCAGCTTTATTTATGCCTAACTGTGTTTTTTATGTGCGAAGCCAGCTATAATTTGCTTATAAATAATTGACTTCTTCCAGCTTATACTCTCTCGAGGGCTCTCAGTTTATTCACAATAGCTAGCTTCTGCAATGCAGTGCAAATTAGGCCTTCCACACTGCCTCATTTCAACCAGCGATGTTATGAAGAATGATTTTCTTCATGTAATAACCTTCAACTAACCTTTAAACTAAAGTGAATAATTTAAATCCTATTTCATATCAATGGAGGAGTCAAGCCAGGCAATTATCTTTTATCTGTACACTATCCTTTCATTGCAAGGAATAATAAACCCTTCCCAAGTGGCGGGGAGAGAGAGCGAGAGAGACCTTATCTGAAGCCATTAATATGATGATGAATTATTCAGTAATGAGTGCTATATCTATCATATAGAAGTCGCTGCTTACATCTGCACAAAGCTCCGGCCGCTGTGCATCAAACGTTAAAGGCTGGCCAAAAATAAACATGACAAATTGGCAAATGATCTGTTCCATTAGAACGCGAAGGCAGGTGCGCTGTGCTCTGATCGGGGGGCTGCGCAGCGACACTCGCCTGGGCCAAACACCAAGGAGTGACAGCAACTATCTAATTTGCGTGACAGTGATTTAGAGTTGCGGGAGGCTTTTGGAAAAATAAACCCCTGGCAAAAAATTCCCTGTGGCACTCATTAAAATTCTGCAGCAGTGCATTCCCAACACCGTCACACCCCACCCCCTCCTTCCCCCTCCCCCAACACCCTCACATCCCAGGAGACTGCCCGCGATTATTTTTATTAATTCGTAAAACATCGCACAAGTGATTGAGCCTGATGATGACTGGAGCGGGCAAACGTGACCGCGAGGGCGAAATATCGCATGTCTCTCGATCAAATCTCTCTGAGCGAAACAGCATTCTTGTGGGTTTTGAAAATAAATATATATATTAATCTCTGTGAGTGGCCATGGGCAAAGGGAGGGGAGCAGGAGAATCGATGATTCAAGGGCGGCCAAGTGACATTTGAAGGAAGGAGATTATTGTGTGTGAACATTTCTAAATATTTTGGCTCCCTCCCCTCCCGCCATTGTTCTTTGAAGCAAGGCGGCCTGTGAATCCAATTCCATTATCACAGCCTCGCACACACCCACCACTGGGAATACAGCGCTGGAGCTCGTGCTTAATTTGCCAATAGAATCGCTGTGAGGCGATGCTTATTGAGATTGTCTCAAGTGGATTAAAGACATTAGCCTAAGAAGATCAAATAAAAGGAAGAAGCTGGCAACAGGGGAACAGAAAGCGAGGGGGAGGGAGGAAAAAACAAGAAAGGCCTTTGACGTCGCCGGCCTTGTACCTCTTTTGTAAAAAGATTAGACAGCACAACCTCGGTTGATAAAGGCCGACTGCAGCCGACATCAAATTAAATATCCTTACAACCCAAATGTTCCCCTCCAGCTAGAGGTCCCTGAACAGCTTCGTACTTTATGAGTGATCAGCGCGCTGTTCTTTTGAAAAAGCAAATGTTAACTGTGATAATCCCAAGGTCATTCTGAAAGAAATCGTTGCTTGTTCGGTTGGGAATTTTTTCTTTCCGGCACGGTTTGGTTTCAGGCTCCCCATTTTTAAACTGCCATTAGCACGAGGAATGCCCGTACCTCAGCACGTCGGGTGATCTCAAAGGAAATGCTGAGCTTTTTTACTTTTTTTTGAAAAGTGAATTCCGGTGAGTGTGATCTCCCTCTCTCTCGTACACACTCACCGTCTGATAGGGGCCGGTTGAGCACAGTGGGCTAAACAGCTGGCTTGCACTCAGAACAATGCCAGCAGCGCGGGTTCGATTCCCGTACCGGCCTCCCCGAACAGGCGCCGGAATGTGGCGACTAGGGGATTTTCACAGTAACTTCATTGAAGCCTACTCGTGACAATAAGCGGTTATTATTATTATAATTGTCCCTCAGCATCGGCTGTCAGCTGGGATCGTTGGATTCAGGAGCAGGAGTGGCCCTTCTCGCCTGCTTCGCTGTTTGATAAGATCTTAGTTGATCTGGTTATAGTTCAAACTCCACTTTCCCGTCTGCCCCCCCAACTCTTCACTCCCTTGTCTGACTCGGCCTTGAATAGATTTAATGATACAACCTCCACTGCTTTTCCGGAAAGAGGTAGAAATTGGTGAAATAATAATAATCTTTATTATTGTGACAAGTAGGCTTACATTAACACTGCAATGAAGTTACTGTGAAAATCCCCTAGTCGCCACATTCCGGCGTCTGTTCGGGTACACTGAGGAAGAATTCAGAATGTTCAATTCACCTCACAAGCACGTCTTTCGGGACTTGTGGGAGGAAACCGGAGCACCCAGAGGAAACCCACGCAGACACGGGGAGAGCGTGCAGACTCCGCACAGACAGTGACCCAAGCTGGGAATCGAACCTGGGACCCTGGTGCTGTGAAGCAACAGTGCTACCCACTGCGCTAGCGTGCCGCCCAACGGAAGCAAACGTTTGGGAGAAAAAGCAGAGTTGCAGTTTAAAAATAATTCTGCCTTTTCTGCATTTTCTTTTAATGCTTTATTTGCAAATTCTATATATTTATGAATTTGAACCTCGCGTTAGCCATTCCAAGGTGCTTCACAGGAGCATTGCAAACTAATAACACCCAGCCACCTGCGGAGATATTGGGGCGGATAATCTAAGGTTTGTACAAGGAGGTAGTTCTCACCGAGCGTCCCTAAGGAGGAGGCAGGCGGTTTTTAGGGCGGAAATTCAGGAGCTAGGCGGCCGCAGGCACAGGCCGTCGCAGAGAAATGAGGCACCGGGGCACGTGGGAAAATGTTCCGTTGAAAACCAAAATGGAACATTCCCCGCTTCTGAGCCTGTGAAAATAGCAGACATGATGACAGAATAAATTACACAGTCTCACATTAGTCGAGAAATGTTTTAGCAGCTCAATCTCAACCCTTACAATAATTGCATGGGATTCTAAACAAGATTCTATCACGCTGTTCAAATGGTGTTCCATACTGTATTATGAGTTTTCACAATGAAATGTCAACACTGTCAGCTCAGAGCAAGAATTCATTGAAACAGTTGTATAATTATATGGGCCAATACTGTCATTCTCAGTTGTCATGGATTATGTAGATAGGCTTTCACTTAGTCAAACAGTGTTAATGCAGCTGTGCAGCAAATATTAAACACAGCAACCAACAAAACACAATTAATCAGCTAATTAAGCAGAGATAAAAATACATTTGAAGTGATTAGGAGCCCTCGGAAAACACTCGCTGGCAAATACGCTCGGGTTACCAATTCTGTACAGACGTATTCCTGGAGGTTTTAACTCCTGACTTCCCGTGGGATTTCTGGCTACATGCCAATAAATATCAGCGGGCGGCAGGATTGCTACTCATTATGGGTGGGGTGGCGGGGCGTCAAACCAATCGCCGCCAGTCCTATCTCGACTGTCAGTGAGTTACTGGCTTGCAGGAAAATCTGAGAGAGAGGAAAAAAAAGGTTTGTGTTTATATAGCGCCTTTGGCAACCTCAGGGCGTCCTACAATGCTTGGCATCCAGCAGGGCACTTCCTGAAATGTGGGCAAGGTAGCACAGTGGTTAGCACTGTTGATTCACAGAGCCAGGGCCCCCTGGTTGACAGATCCTTGGTTTAATTTTCCTATTCTTCAATTCTGACAGATTCCGGGACGATCCCGGAGGGTCGGCAACTCCAGCGTACGTGCGCAACGCTCAAAGCAACAAGGCTGTTGATCAGGTGGGGCCGAGGAACCCCCTTCACCCAGTGCCATGTCCCTGTATGTGGTCATCACTGGTAAGGCCGGCATTTATTGTCCATCCCTCATTGGCTGAGAGAAGTGGATGGTGGTGAGCTGCCTTCTTGAGTTGCTGCAGTCCATAAGGTTGTTTTATTTGATGTTTATCCACTGACCAGATGTGGACATCGCTGACAGGGTTCGCTTCTATTGCCCATCCCTAAATGCCCTTGAGAAGGTTAAATTGGTAGTTTCAGGATTTTGATGATATCATTCCAATATAACCGGATATCGTATCAAGGTGTGTGACTTAGAGGGGGACTTACAGGTGACGGTGCTCCAGGTATCTGCTGCCCTTGTCCTACTAGGTGTTAGAGGTTTTGGGTTTGGAGGGTGTTGTCGAAGGAGCCTTGGTGAGTTGCTGCAGTGCATCTTGTAGATGGTACACACGGCTGCCACTGCGTTGGTGGTGGAGGGAGTGAATGTATAAACTGGTACATGGAATGCCCATCAAGCGGGCTGCTTTGTCCTGGATGGCATTGAGCTTCTGGAGTGTTGTTGGAGTCGAACTCATCAGAAAGTGGGAATCCATCCCTAAACCACCCTGCCTCCATTGTGTCCTAACATCCACCTCTTTCCCTCTCCTAGTATCTTATTGTATGGTTGGATATCAAACTGTGTCCCAAAAATTGCCCCCTCTGAAGTGCCTTGCGATAATTAACTAGGTTAACACCCAATTAACTAGGTTAAGACCCGATTAACTAGGTTAAGACCCACCACACTTCCCTGGGTGCAGCTCACAGGCGGTTAAAAGTCTCTCATGATCTTGCAAATGGCATTGGAAAGAATTTTTTTCTCTAAAGTTGGAGAGGGACTGCAGGAATGTTTTCAGACGCACGCAGACCACAGCACCCCGCTAAACAGTAAATTCAACTGCTCGCGCAGAAATACCCTGGGAATGTTTCAAACTCTTCAGTAAACGCAGCACACGGAACAACTGGGATGTTTAAACCATCGACAACTGAGAGAGGGTCCCGCCCTTTCGCGGATCACAGGCACATCACCACGGCGGCGTAATCCATTACGAATTAGAATGAAGTGCTGACATTATACATGGAGGCTAAAGCACAAGACAACAATGTCAAGTGGCTGTTATGCTCATGCCAAGATAGGGAACAGCAAAGATATTGCTTGTTTTCCATTTGAATTTGCTTCTTTGATGAGATACCAGACTTCAAACTCAAGGGACCAATGGGTGGGGATACAATAACAATCAGAGGCCTTTTGAAACAAGAAATAAATATCTTGCAAATAAAAAATCTCCCTTGCCGCAGTGATTTATAAAACAAAAACCCCATAGATCATAACATTTCATTGTCAGATAAATATTTTAGCAAAGCCACAATAAATGAAATCCATGTTGCGGATAGTTTTTTTTTGGAACGTTCTATTTCCATTGGCTTACTGGGTGAGGTGCTCTGAGTGATGTCGATTCGGAATGGCCCTGCCCTCGAGGTGTTGTTCACAGCTCAACAGAGCACTTAGCAAATCGTCCTGATCGAAGGAGGGAATACTCTGGCACTTCGATGGCAACACCCCCCCCCCCCCCCCCCCCCCCACAGCCTGCTGATACCCGCTGCTTCGGTTCGCACAAGGACAGCGGCCACTTGGGCGAGACGCTGGAGCGACGCCGCCATCTGATCACTGAGCCCCAGCAACAGTCAGCTCCTTGAGAGAAAGGAAACAGTCCCAATTCATGTTTCCTCACAGGCACCAGCTATAATCCAATACATGTCCTAACTGGGACGCTAAAGCATTGGCAAGTGGCAAAGTCCAATTCAAATTCACCGACAATTCATCACCACAACGTTAAATCAAAAGTAAAGAAGGATTTTGCATTTCGATAGCACCTTTCACCACGCTGGGATGTCCCAACACACTTTACAGTAAGTGAGGTATTTTTTGAAGTGTAGTCACTGTTGTAAGGTAAGAAACGCAGCAGCCAAATTAGCACACAGCAAGATCCCACGATCAGCAACGTGACAATAATTAGGTAATCTACTTTTTGCAATCATGGGTGAGTGATGACCATTGGTTCTTCTTCAAAATAATGCACCAGAGCTAACTATCCTGTTACAACATCTCATCCAAAATATGATACACCCTGTGGTGAATGTAATATAGATGTATATATGTGAATTCACACCGTCTTTGTAAGCGCAGTAGCGCTATCCTACCACTAGGGGGGAGTAGCGCTGGGAGCACTCAGGAACTTGTACTGGGCTCCACCCTTGGCTCCGTCCACGACTCTTCCCCCTAGTGCAGCTGTATAAATACCCTTGTCCAGAGTCAACCTGAGTTCACTACGAGTTCATCGACAGGTAACAGGCTGGCTCTGAAGTAAGTCGATTAAAGCCTAGATTCACATCGGAAACACGTGTCTGGTGAATTGCTGGTTCCATCACACTCCTCAGAACAAAATGATGAAGGGGTTTGAGAAGGCCTAATTAGCTATTTCCACTGGTGAATTGAACAGCAGTTGGGAGGCAGAAAGTTACAATTAATGCTGAAGGCAAAATGGGGAAGTTTAGATGGAACTTTTTCACACAAAAGGTTATTAGAATGTAAAGTGCATTGCAAGAGGCTACTGCTGAAACAGAATCAATTATGTCGCTCAAGGACATTTAGCTAAACATTTAGCTGAAGAGGGCAGATTTTAAATGAAAATAAAGAGGGGACAGGGAAGTGAGAGAGCTCCGAGAGAGTGGCAGGAATGTAGTGAGCGGGCAGAAGGAACTTCTGCGAAACACGAGGGGAACTGGGACTGTTCTTCGTGGAGCGGAGGGGGGGCCCGGTGCGGAGGAACATGCCCCCCCCCCCCCCCGGGATTAGCCCGCCCGCCGTTTCCCCCGATCGCGGGCCTGGTCACTGTGGAGGTCACCCTGGAGTCGGATCCCCCTCCCCCCAACCAGGACAGCCCCCGCAGGCAGAACGCCAAGGTCCCATCGGGTAGGACCACATGCGAATGACGCCGGCAGGACTCGGCTGAACCCGGCGGGCATTCGGGCCGTCGAGCGTGGAGATTCGCCGGGGGGGGAGGGGGGGGGGGGGGTAGCGGCCACAATGAGTAGCGCCCGACCGGTGGCGCGGGGACTGCACAAGTGCCAACTCTCCGGTCGCCGGAGAATGTGTGGCCCGGCGTCGGAGTGGCATAGCGTGATTCGCACCCCCCCCCCACCCACCCCCCACCAGCGATTCTCCGACCTTGCGCGGGATGGGAGAATCCCACCCAAGAAGCCAGAATTGGGGCTACCTGAAATAAAACCAAACGGCGATGCCTGTGCTCCAGCCGATAGATTGGAATCGTGTGAAAGAACTTGCCATGTTCCAGTCCCCATCGCTGTTGTGTGGAAATGCAGGCGGGTGGAGGGGTGGGGGGGGGGGGGGGGGGGGGGGGGGTCATTTATTATGGGTGTGTTATTTGCTTCAAATTTCCAGTGATCAGAGTGAGAAAGAGGGAGGCAGCTGCTGGGAAGCAGCAGACCTGCACCTGGAAAGTGACGGATGCAGAGAGTACACAGCAGGTATTTCACTGGGGTCCTCACGGGCCCCCATCGGTGCGGCGAATCGCTGACGCTGGAGAACTGTAAACAGCACAGCTAATTGACAGCAAGTGTTGCATCTCTCTGTGGGTCGTGTATCTGGTTTAATTCTCCGGGGCTGTGCCTTCACTGGTCGGGGGTGCCGGCTGGGGAGTGTCGCTTACAGAGGGGGGGGGGGGGGGGGGGCATCAAGCCCATTAGGGATTTGGAGCCTTTCAGTACATTTTGGCAAAGAAAGAGCTCATTGGTACCGAATCCTGGGCTTGAGTAGGTTGGTATTATCATCAAATTAATTCCCATAAAATCAACGCAGTCCAGTCTATTAGAACAATTATATTCCCTATAACCACCCTAACCTGTCAAATGGCAGATTCCAATGAGAAGATTATTTTGTCTGACGTAGATTGCACACAAGCACAGTGTAGAACGTTCCGTAAAGTCATAAATCAATCTTTTTGAGCAACAATTCGTTTTAAGCTTCTTTTTGGACAAAAAATTGTTTTGTACAACCTAATGGGCTTGAAGTCGACTTGCTCCCTCTCGTGCTTCACTGGACAGCAGTGAGGGTGAGACAGGAAACCGTCTCAACCATTGGGTGAGGTCTCTCGCCTTCCTGTCCAGTCACCATGCTGACGCAGCCACCGCCATTTTGAAAGGGGCCTCCTATCGGGCGCCCAAAGCAGTCGCCTGTTTCTGGCGACAGGTCCCTTTTAATAAAGAAATCGGGACCCCCGTGACATAAATAGGACCACCTGCAGCTATTTTAGGTCTGCAGATACGCAATGCTCAAACCGACAAACTCCACGGGTGATGAAACCAGCGAAGCCAAAACAAAGTCTCCTTTTGTGGGCCCATAAGATGCACAAATGTTCAAATAATCCCCCCCCCCCCCCCCCCCCCCCCCCCGGCCCCTAGACTCCACTCCTCTGTGATCGGGTATGGCCACCGTCCCTGGCCCCCACTGCTTTGACAGCTCCAGCCTGATATTTACGAGACGGCGCAGTAGCACAGTGGTTAGCACTGTTGCTTCACAGCTCCAGGGTCCCAGATTCGATTCCCGGCTTGGGTCACTGTCTGTGCAGAGTCTGCACGTTCTCCCCGTGTCTGCGTGGGTTTCCTCCGGGTGCTCCGGTTTCCTCCCACAAGTCCCGAAAGACATGCTTGTTAGGTGAATTGGACATTCTGAATTCTCCCTCGGTGTACCCGAACAGGCGCCGGAATGTGGTGACTTGGGGAATTTCACAATAATTTCATTGCAGTGTTAATGTAAGCCAAATTGTGACACTAATAAAGATTATTATTCTTATTTCAGACCTCAAACAGCTACCCGTATCCTGAAACATGTTGAGTTCAGACAGTTCACCTCCTGAATTTTAAATATACCCGGAGCCTCAAAATAGCGGGGGTAGGAGAATCACCTTGTGCTCTGGTTGTGTGGCTGGCCTGTGCACTTGGCCAATCAACTGCCAGCACATCACAATTGACCCCTGCTGCTGACTCTCAGCAGAAACGTATGAACCCTGCACTGCAACGTAATTTGCCTTGATATGGCACCTTTAACAAGACGATTCACAGGAGTGATCACCAAACACCATCTGACAGTGAGCTGTGTAAGGAATCAACCAGTAGGGTTCCTCCACAGTTTCATCAGCTTGTATGAAAATCGCTTATTGTCACGAGTAGGCTTCAATGAAGTTACTGTGAAAAGCCCCTAGTCGCCACATTCCGGCGCCTGTCCGGGGAGGCTGGTACGGGAATTGTAGGGATATAGGAACTACTCAATGAGAAAAGACCAATGTCTATTGAACATAGAACATACAGTGCACAAAGAGGCCATTCGGCCCATTAAGTCTGCACCAAGCTCACTTCCACCCTATCCCCGTAACCCAATAGCCTCTACTAATCTAACCTTTTTGGTCACTAAGGGCAATTTATCATGGCCAATCCACCTAACCCGCACATCTTTGGACTGTAGGAGGAAACCGGAGCACCCGGAGGAAACCCACACACACACGGGGAGAACGTGCAAACTCCGCACAGACAATGACCCAGCGGGGAATTGAACCTGGGACCCTGACGCTGTGAAGCCACTTGTGCTACTTGTGCACAAGTTCCTCTTCCTCCATCCTGACAGTCATGAAAATGTTATTGTTGTCCAAACACAGCAATGAATTCCTATCAATGCGTCTCTATCAAACCCCAAAGGTAATTCAATCTGGGCTACCATATGGCAAGGGTTTGTTTGTTCATTTGCCTTAGTGTCTTGGAAATCCCGCTGAGTTTTTGCTCAGGCTTTGTGAGACTTGGATTTGCCTAGAACTTACCTGATTTTATTTTTTTACACTGGTTTATTTAGGCCTGCTCCCAGCAGGTGTAAAGACTGCTCCAGGGGTTTAGCCCTCTGAATCAGGAGGAATGTTAAAAAACTCCCAACAATCTTCCTGAAACATGTAATATCCTGAGGGGTCTAGACAGGGTGGATGCTGAAAGGATTTTAGCCCATTTGAGAGAGTCTAGATCCAGGAGACGCAGTTTAAAAACAACGGGTCTCCCATTTCAGACGGTGTGAGAAGAATTTTGATTCTCTCAGAGGATCGTGAATCTTTGGAACTTTCTTCCCCAGAGAGAGCTGGAGGCAGGGTCAATGAATACTTTTAAGGCAGAGGTAGGTAGGTTTTTGACCAACAAGAGAGTCAAAGATTATCGGGGGATGGGAGGAATGTGGAGTTGAGGCCACAATAAGATCAGCCATGGCCTTCTTGAATGGTGGAATGGCCCACTCCTGCTCCTAATTCGTACATTTGTAAGATTTCCCCAAGTCTTCTGTCCTTGAGTTTATATCTTCGACAGGGGCCTCAATAACCCCTGGAGAAGGGACTGGATAATTGGAGGAACAAAGAACTAAGAACAAAAAACAACACAGGAACAGGCCCTTCGGCCCAATCCAAGCCTGTACCAAAACCTTCAGCTAACTGTGGGCTGGCAGAGGCCCTTGGAGATTCTAAGGAGCCGGTTGGACTTCCATCCGTGCCACCATACCCAGACCCGGATCAGGGGGTCATTAGGTATCTGTGCCCACTGGGAATTCTGCTGGATTAATGGAGGAACTTGCCGCTGCCCACTGTAGCACCAGAGCACCCTGCAACCCCGCACAATCTCGTGGATGGGATCATGAAAGGAAAAGTTGGCCAGAGTGTGAGCAGGGAATTCAACTCTCGCAGGACATCATCGTAATGTCACTCAACTGTCCAGCAGTAGTTACACACCAGTGTCAGGTGCCATTCTTGGAGTCCAGGAATTGGAGCTGGGGTCTCTGGCCTGTTTCAGAAATGTAGCAAAATAATGTCGCCTCTCAGCAATGCCTTTATTGCATGAACTGCATAAAGCTGCTCTTTAGTCAGTGGGAAAAGGGGTAAAATGGAGACATGTTTGGATGAAATGTCACATCCCCTCAGATGGCTGTGAAATATCCCATGGTCATGGTTTGAAGAACAGCAGGTGAGTTCTCTACACTGTCCTGGACCATTATTTATCCCTCGTACTAAATCATTACAACGGATTATTATCTCTTTTCTCTTTGTGGGAGCTTGCTGTGTACAAATTGGCTTCTGCGCTCCGTACACCGACGACACTTCAGAGGATCTTAATTGGCTATAAAGTATCTGGGATGTCCTGAGGTTGGTACAGGTGTTAGATAAATACATGTCCCCTTCCTCACCTGTTTGATAAAAAAAGTGAGCCAAGAACTGATTGTTGTTGATATCGAAGGTGTCAGCCCTTAACACGTTCCATCAATCAATGAAATCGCAAGCAGCGGAAAGCCTGACAAGGTGGTTGGCTCCAATATTGCCATCTCATGTCTGAGTTAATGAAATTCTGCACAGTCCACGTAGATGCAAGATCCTCTCTCTCTCTCTCTCTCAACAATGCCTCCAGATGCTGATATGCTATCTTTATGGAGCAGCTGATTAAAAAAACAGGTTGGAGAGGTGGTCCTGTCACCAGTGACAGCACAAGCCTCCAGAGTGTAACCACAGTGTTCCGTGAGGATATGCCACAATGTCTGCCAAGGGGCATTCTCTCTTTCTAACCTTGCCCGCCCCTCCGAGGCATTATCACCATTGATTGAATAGACCTGAATTAATTGGGGCTTTTAGAATTTTGAAAGGGATTTGAAAGGACAGTTAGGGAGAATTCACTCGTGGAGGAGTCTCGGAAAAGTGAACATAATGTACAATCATAGCACGGCCAATCAAAAGAGATGTCAGGAAACACAAAGGGCGGTAGATATTAGTTTAATTCATCATTTTAACTGAGATCAATTGATTTGGGCGTGATCCACCCACCGTGGTGCGCTCTGGCTTGAGCACGGTGTGGCTGGTGAATCCTGGGAGAGGGCCTCTCACAAGCTTCCCAGCATCCTTTCACACCTCCCACGGGACGCCGGAGTCAGGATCCCACCGAAAAGGGACGGGCCCAAACGGCGCGCGCCGACATCGGTTTCAAAACAGACTTCGGCGAACCTACCCGGGATCTACCGGCTCCCTGGAGCTAACAGCTCCCTAGCAAGTCCGCAGCCGGCCGCTGTTCAGTGCTAGTCCACACAAACGTAGACCAGGCGGAACGGCACCCGGGGGGGGGGGGTCATCCAGACCATCAGAGGTCCCTGGGTGGTCAGGGTAAGTGCAAGGTGGCTCCAAGGACCTCCTCCTGGAATGCGGGCACCTTGTCACTGCCAAGCTGGCAGGAGCACTGCCCAGGTTCCAGGGTGGCACTGCCAAGGCTTAGGGGCCGAAGGAGGCAGCACGGTAGCACAGTGGTTAGCACTGTGACTTCACAGCGTCAGGGTCCCAGGTTCGATTCCCCGCTGGGTCACTGTCTGGGCGGAGTCTGCACGCTCTCCCCGTGTCTGCGTGGGTTTCCTCCGGGTGCTCCGCTTTCCTCCCACAGTCCAAAGACGTGCAGGTTGGGTGGATTGGGCATGCTAAATTGCCCCTTAGTGCCCAAAAAAGGTTAGGAGGGGTTATTGGGTTAGGGGGATAGGGTAGAAGTGAGGGCTTAAGTGGGTCGGTGCAGACTCGATTCGCTGAATGGCCTCCTTCTGCACTGTATGTTCTATGTTCTATGCCCATGAAATAAGGCTGGAGGGGGTATGAAGGGTGGGGGGTTGCAAGGAAGTAACGCAGGCGCCTCTGGAAAGTTGGGGGTGACAGCTGGGGGTCCTGGAAGCGGGGGCCTGTAATGGGGTGTGGGGTGGGCCTGAAGAGGGGAGATCCCCAGGGACCCCTTGGGGTGTTCGCACTTGGGGGTGGGTGGGGGGAGTAGGGGACCCACAAGCTCACTTAGAGATCGGGTCAAAATGGTGGCCCGATCTCGGAGTTCAGCTCCCCACCTGACCACCCAGGGGTCTCCGATGATCCTTGGTCAGCTTGCCAAAGTCGGTTTAAAACCGGCTCCGGCGAGCGCTGTTTGGTGACGCTCCTTCTGGCCATGGTTCTGACTCGGCCGCCTCGTGGGACTTGGGTTCTCCCGCAAGGCGTGAAGACTGCCAGTAAACACGTGAGAGGCTTCTCCCGGCACTCACCGGCCGCACGCGCTCGAGAGGGACACTGCAACGTGGGCGGTGGATCACACCCTACACGCCATTGAATAGCGGTGGGGAACTCGCCGGCAGAGTCGGCGGGAAACTCCCTGAAAATCCCGCCACAAATGAACTTTTTCCGGAGAACTGCGCCATTTCTTTCCCTGGACATGCAAATAGGAAAATGGAGCCAAGGAGGGTGGCCGGAACTGAGGTACAAATCAGCCCTGGTCGCATTGATGGTGAAACAAGTTTGATCGGCTGAATGGACTCCTCCTGTTCCTACATAACTGTCACTATCTAACCTCTGACATGAATGACGACCAGGGGTAAGATACCAGTGTGTTGCCTGTGCCTAAAAGAGACCAATTATCGTGTCAGTCAGCACCTTCAAGATGGAATCGCATTATCACCAGTTTGATCATTATTCGGAGGATATTGTTCTTGCAAGACAGTTGTAACCAGGCAGCACGGTGGCACAGTGGTTAGCACTGCAGCCTAACGGCGTCGAGGTCCCAGGTTCGATCCCGGCCCTGGGTCACTGTCCGTGTGGAGTTTGCACATTCTCCCCGTGTCTGTGTGGGTCTCAACCCCACAACCCAAAGATGTGCAGGGTAGGTGGATTGGTTATGCTAAATTGCCCCTTAATTGGAAAGAATTGGGTAATCTTGATAAAAAGTAAAACAGTCATAACGCAGTCATACTGAAGAACAGATTGACATCCACACTAAACATGAACTAAACATGAAAAGAAGACGGTTCTCACGAAAATGATCACAGCAACAAAATGATCACACTGAGCTGCTCCCATTCAAACGCTTTTACAAAGCGCAACTCACAGGAGAACCATTGCTTTGTAAAGGCAAATTAAACCAGTTCTATGTTGCATCCGCAGTAATCCCCAGTCAGAACACTTTGTACAAAGGCACAGAAAGAGCTACTTTCTAATATACTGGTGGCTTTGCTCCAGGGCCTGAGACCAGGCCTGATGTTCAGTTACTAAGATGGAACCGTGTTTGATCCGACCTGGCCAGATCCTGAAAACAGAACAAAATCATTGCTTTAGAATACAAGGCTGCTCATTTGTAAGTTTTTTTTTCCACCGCTAAAACCCTTTTCCATTCTTTTACCTCCACGCTCGATTATTTAAAGATTCTCCTGGCCAGATCCCAGCTTCCATCTTTATGTAAAATTCAAATCACCCCAAACCTGCTTTCTGTATTTGAGCTCATGCCGAGTACCGTTCACTCATCGCCCCCATTCTCTCGCAGCACCATGGGCTCCCAGACCCTCAACAACTCTCATTTAAAATTACATCGAGTGTTCAGATCTCTTCAGGACCTTATCCCTGTGGCATTATCATAAATGTAAGAACTGAAAGGGTTAATGAAATGTCTAGATCAGCCACTAGAGGGAGCTAGAGTTACAAGTATATAAGACATTGATGTCTTATATACATCATGATGGGGCGAGAAGTGAAGGAGTTAGCTGGAGACAGACTGAAGGAACGATAGAGAAAGAGCAGATCAGAGTTTAGAATAGTGTAGAGATTAGTTGGAGGTGAGTGTAGATTATATGTTAATTATCAACTGTGTTATTTCGGAGAACGTGTCAAACCCAAATTAGTAGTGTTAATAAATGTATAGCTTTGTTCAAGTTAAAGCTATTTTGCGGTCTTTTTGAACGCTACGCCAACCTTCCTGAATTTAGCAACACAAGAACACCACAATCCCCTCACTCCCTCTGTAACCTCCTGCAGGTCGACAAGCCTCCAAAATCCCTGTGCTCCTCCAATTTTGATTTCTTGCCTACCCTCCCACTCGCTTTGGCAGAATCACCTGCAAATCCCCAGGCCCATAGCTCTGGAATGCCTCCACCAAATCCCCCTCTCTAACCTCCTTTACGATCCAAATCCTACCCCATTGACGTTTCCTTTTGTCACCTGTAAGTTCGTGTGGACACTGGGATGACGCGAGTACAAAAGGGGTCATGTTTCGGGAGCACGGGAATTCTCCCCTGGGACGCACAGCATGTACGAGCTGCTCAGTATTATCAATAAATCTTTATTGTTGTTGATACCTGATCACCGGTTATTGTAACCGAGTGGTGTCAGGTGTTGGCAGAGCGGCACCGGGACTTTGCCGCATCGCCCGACTCGTGTTTGACCAAAACATCGCAGACAACATTTGAAATTGTGGGCCTATCTAATGCGGTGTCAGCCTGTTTGGACAAGTCAAAGACGGTACAGCCGTAAACTCTCTTAAACCTAGAGGGCCCGAGGCGGTCAAAAAATTTGTTTCCCACCGGGGGAAGAGAAGGAGGACCATGTGATATTGCATAAAGGTTCGAGTGAATATTCATGCCATTGGACGAGGCATTGAGTATAAAAACTGGCAAGTCATGCTACAGTTGTATAGAACCTTGGTAAGGCTGCACTTGGAATATTGAGCATAGTTCTGGTCACCACACTACCAGAAGGAGGTGGTGGCTTTGTAGAGGAGGTTTACCAGGATGTTGCCCGGTCTGGAGGGTGTTAGCTATGCGGAGACGCTGAATAGACTCGGACTGTTTTCATTAGAACGACGGAGGTTGAGGGGCAACCTGATAGAGGTCTACAAGATTGTGAGGGGCATGGATAGAGTGGATGGGCAGACACTCTTTCCCAGGGTGGAGGGGTCCGTCACCAGGGGGCATATGTTTAAGGTCCATGGGGCAAAGTTCAGAGGAGATGAGCAAGGCAGGTTTTTTTACACAAAGGGTGGTGAGTGCCTGGAGCGCGTTGCCAGGGGAGGTTGTGGAAGTAGATACATTAACGACGTTCAAAAGGCATCTTGACAAATACATGGATAGGATGGGAATAGAGGGATACAGCACAAGGCAGTGCTGAAGGTTTTGGCCAAGGGTGGTATCATGACCGGTACAGGCTTGGAGGGCCGAAGGGCCTGTGTCTGTGCTGTATTGTTCTTTGTTCAGTAAATATAATTATATTGCAACGACACTGGTTCAGACCACCAAATGAAAACCTGATGAATCTATTCTGTTGTTAATTGCGACTCTAAAGATCTGAAGAAGGAAATGCGCGTTTGGCACCCTCCCCAATGAACTTGTGAGAGATCGGATAGTGTGTGGCATCCACAGACATCTTGTTCGCAAGCAGCTTCTTCGCGAGAAAGGTCTAACGCTGGAATCTGCCATCAGTAAGTGGATAGATCGAGCAGTCAGAAAGAAGTAGCAAAGAGTGAAGGCTGGAAGCAGAAGTCTTTGCGGTACAGGACACGCTCCTTCCCCAACTGTGGCGGCCAGCGCTGGCAGAACAGAATTGCATGCTTTTAGTTTAGTAAACGCTGTAACAACTGCGGCAAATTGAACCATTTAGTGGAATGCTGCTGATCTGCCTCGATCGCAACCCACATCACAGCCACTCACTGATCCAGGGCTGCGAACACAGACAGGGTAAATAAACTGCAGTCAATCAAAGTAGCCAAGACTCGGAGCCCCCAAAAACACTTTACTGTGAGAGTGTCGACGCCATCACAGCGAAGGGGGAGAATTTCACCAGGTTAAACGTTGCTCGCAGCAACGCAAAACTTAAAAGTCCAGATCGACACTGGAGCAAAGTGCAGTGTCCTGCCCAGGCAGGTGTGGGAAATCAACCCATTCCCTGCACCAGATCCTAACATTCAGGTTGTCACTCCCCACTGCCCGCAGGGCAGCCTCCGGTTCCGTGTCGTTGACCAAAATTTCACACCTCTGTTGGGTCTTCGGGACAGCATCAAACTGAAGCTAATCCACCTTGGTCCAGACACACACTCTGCAGCACCAGGTCCCATAATAATAATAATAATAATCACTTATTGTCACGAGTAGGCTTCAATGAAGTTACTGTGAAAAGCCCCTAGTCGCCACATTCCGGCCCCTGTCCGGGGAGGCTGGTACGGGAATTGAACCTGCGCTGCTGGCCATGTTCTGCATTATAAGCCAGCTGTTTAGCCCACTGTGTTAAACCAGCCCCTAAATGATAGAATATAAAGATCTATTCAACTGCGATGTCATTTGGAAACTACCTGTAACATATTATCAGAGGTCAGATGACTCGGTACCCGTCTGTGCTCCGAGATCAATTCTCCTGGCGATGAAGCAGAAAGTGGTCGATGAGCTGGGCCAGACGACAGCACTGGGTGTCATAGCTCACGTAGACAAGGGCACAGAGTAGGTTTCAGTAATGGCTGTAGCAAAGAAAGGTGGCACAGTCAGGCTCTGCGTTGACCAAGTTCCCCTAAACAAGGCACAGCTCAGATCTCATCACCCTCTGGAGAGAGTGGAACAGGTTATAGCTGACATGCTCAATGCCAGTGGTGAAGTGTGGGTTCCGGCATATCCCGTTGGACAAAGAATCCTCAAATCTCACTACGTTTGTGTCTCCAGTAGGCGGATACCGTGTCCGCTGCATGATCTATGGGATCTCCACTGGCAGCGAGGTCTTCCAACAGTGCAAGGAACAACTCTTTACAGGACAACCCTGTTAAATCATCGTCAATGACATCCTGGACTGGGATCGTACAGTGCAAGAACATGATGCTCATCTTTGTTTAGTCCTCAACAGAATCAGGGTCACAGAGTTAACGCTCAATCCTGCTAAACGCAGATTCAGAGTCACCCAGGTTCCCGACTTGGGCCACAGCCGATGGTGTGAAGCCCGATCCAGACAAGATAATGGCTTTAGGACAGATGTCCATTCCTGAGGACAAGCACACGCCTTGCAGCGCTTCCCTGGTTTGATGAATTATCGTTCCATGTTCATTCCTTGCTACAGTGAGGTCACTGGATTCCTCCGTCAGCTCCTCCACCAACGTGTCACATGGGATTGGCAGGAGCACCATACTGCTGCGTTCAACAAGCTCAAGCAGACACTCTCAGCCCCTCCGCTGCTCCAATACCTTGGCGTTCGCCCACCTGTACTCCTATCAGCAGATATCTCCCAGCATGGACTTGGTAGAGTCTGCATCCAGAATGGAAGACCAGTAGCCTTCACAGTTCGGTCCTCACTGGCACTGAGACGTGTTATGCCCAGATCGAGAAGGGTCTGCTTGCCCTAGTTTCACTTGTCAGAAACATCATGACTTCATTTGGCCCCGTGGTGGCCGGTTTCGTTCAGCTGTGGGGACGGTTCAGCTCAGTTGGCCCCCCCCTGTCCCAAACTGGCTCTTTCCAACTGAATCATTGTAAGATAATTGACAAAGAGTCATCCAGACTGGAAACGTTAGCTCTCCTTTCTCTCCACAGATGTTGTCAGATCTGTCATAATATACGACAGTATATCATGGTGCAGGCACATACTGATGGACATACACTAGGACCAATCAACATGCACAAACACCGCAGCCAATCACCAGTTAGAACACACACGCACTATAAAGACAGAGGGCATCACTTTTCCCGCTCATTCTGGATGCTGCCTCTCTGAAGCACAAGAGCTTATCAGTTACAGTACAGACTCTCACCACGTGTTGAGAGATTCAACTGGTTTGGACAGGCACAGGTCTCTAGTTAATCTAGCATCGTGTAAACCCACAGTAATAGTATGTCTAGCATTTTATAAGAGTTAATAAAATAGTGTTGAACCATCTTCAGTGTTAGAACATAGAACATAGAACAGTACAGCACAGAACAGGCCCTTCGGCCCTCGATGTTGTGCCGAGCAATGATCACCCTACTCAAACCCACGTATCCACCCTATACCCGTAACCGAACACCCCCCTCCCCAACCAACCTTACTTTTTAGGACACTACGGGCAATTTAGCATGGCCAATCCATCTAACCCGCACATCTTTGGACTGTGGGAGGAAACCGGAGCACCCGGAGGAAACGCACGCACACACGGGGAGGACGTGCAGACTCCGCACAGACAGTGACCCAGCCGGGAATTGAACCTGGGACCCTGGAGCTGTGAAGCATTTATGCTAACCACTATGCTACTGTGCTGCCCAAAATGTCGGTGGCATATGTCTGCTTCGAGAATCCACAGTGCCCAACACTTTAAGATCTGCTGAGATTGTGAAATATTTTCTATTTTAGTTTCCGATTCCAGCGTCCGCAGTAATTTGCTTTTATATCATTGTAAGGCCACTTCGCAGCTTATTCACACATGTATGACCCTCGGTAAGGACATGCAACTGCAATCATTCGGCTCTGTGATAAATATCAAGGATCTATGTATATTTAGTTATGAATAATCAGTGGCCAGGATTTTTCAGATGTTGAGGTCTCGCTTCTTGCCGTTTGACCAGTCGACAGGGAACCCATCAACCCCCAATGCCCACACCGATTTCACACTCAAATGAGCATAAAGTGGCTGCAGGTGGGACCTCCACCCCTCACTCGAGAAGAAGTCCTACCTTAGGGAGCTGCCAGCCACACTGATTAGCCAGCAGGCTACCAGTCCCTTCAGCATCAGGCGCAAGAGTTCTTTATTTCCTTGGTTGCAATTTTATTTTCTGCCGTTTTATTATTTTTGGCCCATGGACCCATAATCGGAATGTGCCTTTAAGCAGAAAACTCAAGTTGAAGCAGCCTGCTTGTCGGAACAGTGTGTTGCAGGATTTGTATTTTGGAGAGGGGAATACAGACTCGTGGGCACCAAGTAAATCTTAGGGACCAGCTTTGGGAGAAGTCGGTTCAACTGGTGGGCCGGCAGGCTGCGGGTTGGCCAGGGATAGTGTTCTGCCTGGCAGCAGTCAGTGATTGGTTCCTGCGTAATGCTTTCCAAGAGAACTTGGCAGAAGCGATTAGACCTTGGAAGTAGAGGAAACAGTCTCTGTCTTTCTCTTGTTGCTGAAGTAAAGAACTGCTTTATTGCTCTAAAACAGAAATACATTAGCTAGAAGCCTTCTAAGTGCATCAATGAGCCTTTATCCTTTTATTTTTATTAATATTTTCTTTACCTCAATCACCCTTTCCCTCTGTGTAGTGTGTGTGTGTGAGTGTACAGAGGGGTAATTAGAAAAGGGTTTGGGAAAGGGGTATTAGATAGTCAGTTACAATTTTCTTTCCATTTAATTATAATTCTGTACATAATAAAAGGTTACTTATGTTAAAGTTCCAAACCTGGTGACTGCTGTTTATTGGGCTCAGCCAAGGACCTTAGGTATTTTAAAATAACATCTAAAATCATTTGTGTCGTGACTCCAGATCAAATAGGGCAGGAATTGGCCACCCACTAGCCCAGGCTGCCGTGACAACAGAAGAGGAAATGTAAGAGGACACCTGAGGTTAGGCCTGGGCACCAGAGGCCAGGTAAGATCGAGTCCCAGGGTGGAGAGGGTAGAGGAGGCCGGGGACTTACGAAGGGAGCATTCAGGGTGTCTAGGCGAGAGGCCTGAGGGTCGGGGGAGGGGAGGCGGTTGCAGGGAGGTGAGAAGGTCACTGGACTTTAAGGGGGTCCTGACTTCAGTCTGAGCCGGAGATGTAACATTGCCGTAATCCAAGCCTTCTCCACAGAGGTTCAATCTTTTCCCAGCATCCTAAAAATTGAGGCCGGGCAGGAGACAGCCCTTAAATGGCGCGGTAGCCCAGTGGTTAGCACTGTCACTTCACAGCGCCAGGGTCCCAGGTTCAATTCCCGGCTTGGGCCACTGTCTGTGCGGAGTCTGCATGTTCTCCCCGTGTCTGCGTGGATTTCCTCCGGGTGCTCCGGTTTCCTCCCACAAGTCCCGAAAGACGTGTTTGTTAGGTGAATTATAGAACAGTACAGCACAGAACAGGCCCTTCGGCCCTCGATGCTGTGCCGAGCAATGACCACCCTACTCAAACCCACGCATCCACCCCACCCCCGCAACCCAACAACTCCCCCCCCCACCCCCACCCCCACTATTAGGACACTACGGGCAATTTAGCATGGCCAATCCACCTAACCCGCACATTTTTGGACTGTGGGAGGAAACCGGAGCACCCGGAGGAAACCCACGCACACACGGGGAGGACGTGCAGACTCCACACAGACAGTGACCCAGCCGGGAATTGAACCTGGGACCCTGGAGCTGTGAAGCATTTATGCTAACCACCATGCTACCCCAATTCTCCCTCAGTGCACTCGAACAGGTGCTGGAATAATAATAATAATCTTTATTGTCACAAGTAGGCTCACATTGCAATGACGTTACTGTGAAAAGCCCCTAGTCACCGCACTCCGGTGCCTGTTCGGGTACACGGCGGGAGAATTCAGAATGTCCAATTCACCTAGCAGGCACGTGGATACGAGGGGCTTTTCACAGAAACTTCATTGCAGTGTTAATGTAAGCCTACTTGTGACAATAATATTAACCTGTGGGAGGAAACAGGAGGAAACCCAATGCAGACACGGGGAGACTCCGCACAGTCGCCCAAGCCGGGAATCGAACCCGGGTCCTGGTGCTGTGAGGCAGCAGTGCTAACCTTTGTGCCACCGTGATGCATCGTGCAATTTCATGCTCCTCCCCCCCCCCCCCCCCCCGCCCCAGTGTGTGTGGGTGTGTATGTGTGTGTGTGTGTGAAGTGGGGAGAAACGTGGCCAATATCTTTAGATTCGTCAGTAAAAAGTCCCTAAAGGCAGTACATTTAATTATGTGCTCTGTCGCCCAAGGTAAGATAGCCAGAGTTCACTCTCGTCAATAGCAAGTAACAATAACCCCCTCACACTTACTTGAATTTGGTTACCAGACCCGACATGAATGACATTAATAACCATTAGGTGCAGACAAAGGAAATTATTAACAGCACGCAGAATAGGTTAGCCACTCTATATTTAATAAGTCATCTGTTTGAGAATAATTACGAGCAGAATCACACAATGTCTGCCTTGGGACAGGAAAAGCAAGGACAGACACCCAGCCCCTAAAACAGGTCAGAGCCTTAACCATCCGAACCCCCCCCCCCCCCCCCCCCCCAAAAAAAAACACCTTTTGAGATGGAGGGTCAAAGTTCCTGGGTTTGAGCGAGCGTACTTCTAAGATCTCATTATCCTCTTATCCATACATTTATCTGACAGGATAAAAGGGAGGCCTGTGACCGAGCTATCATGAAAGATTAATGGAAAGTACGGGGAAGAAAATCAGACTAACACGCATTGTGTTTAGCACGAGTGATGGGACTGACAGGGTTATTAATCAGGGGCTGAACGGATTTAAGCCTGTCCTCGCTGGTTCCAGGCATCTCTTTCCAATTTAAGTCTTTAGTTCCTCCTTACTATGGCAACTGCAGGTCAAAAAGCCAGTTACTAATTGGTTCTACAGGGTACTGAATAGTAATGAGAAGGGTCCAATTATAAAATCACTTGGCATTAGAGGTGATTAGAATGTAAGGGGAGCTGGTCGGGCAGGGATGATGAGGATTAGAGATAGGCTGTTTATCACACTCACACATCTTCCCCTGGTGTTGGCTATTAATAAAACGGATAGATCAATGCCAGCATTAATTTTATGGGATGACCTGGGGAAGAAAGCACCCAAGCGTTCCCGGGATGACTCTACCTTATTCATTATTCTGTTTACGTTCATTCCAAACCGCTATAATGCCTTGGGGAGGAGGGAGACGTGGATCACACAACAGGGGCAGGGAGAGTATCCAGAAGCAGCAACAACTTGATCTTCATAGACCAGCCAATGTATCCCGTCGCCATCCACACATCCGATCCCGCTGGCATATATAGTGCCGCTCCAACAACAGTGATTTGCAGCTCTAACCCGGGAAAAAGTTCAAAGACACTTCACAGGAGCATCATTAGAGTTGGCACGAAGGCACACAGGGAAGTATTAAAGCTGGTGTCCAAAAATATGATCAAAGAGGTAGGTTTTAAAGTACAGGAGAGAGAGGCACGGGGTCCAGGGACGGGATTCCAGAGTTTGTGCCAAGGAATCTGAAGTTATGGTGGAGAAATAGAAGTAAAGCAAAATGCTGCAGGTGCTAGACATCTGAAACATAAATAGAAAATACTGGGACATCTCAGTAGGCCTGGCAGCATCAGAGTTCACATTTCGAGTCCATGTGACTCTTCTTCAGAGCTGAAGAGAGGGAGAGCTCTGATGGATTCTATACATCAGGGCAGCAGGGTAGCTCAAGGTGCTAGCACTGTGGCTTCACAGCGTCAGGGTCTCAGGTTCGATTCCCGGCTGGGTCACTGGTTGTGCGGAGTCTGCACGTTCTCCCCATGTCTGCGTGGGTTTCCTCCGGGTGCTCTGGTTTCCTCCCACAGTCCAAAGATGTGCATGTTAGGTGGATTGGCCAGGATAAATTGCCCCTTAGTGACCAAAAAGGTTAGGAGGGGTTACGGGGATAGGGTGGAAGTGAGGGCTTAAATGGGTCGGTGCAGACTCGATGGGCCAAATGGCCTCCTGTACTGTATGTTCTATACTGTTTAAGACAGGATGGTACAGCTGGAGCAGAGTAAATGGCCAGTGATAGGGGGAGTTAGGAGACTTTGCAAAAAAGGTGTGTAGGGAACAAGATGAGGGTGTGTTAATGGCAGTGTGAATTTCATAGAATCCATATAGTGCAGAAGGAGGCTATTCAGCCCATTGAGTCTCTGAAAAAGCACCCGACCTAGGCCCAATCCTCCACCCTATCCCTGTGACCCCACCTAACCTTGAGACACTAAGGGGCAATTTATCATGGCCAATCCACCTAACCTGCACATCTCTGGACTGTGGGAGGAAACTGGAGCACCAGGAGGAAACCCACGCAGACACACGGGGGGGGGGGGGGGGGGGAACTTACAGACTCTGCACAGACAGTGACCCAAGCCCGGGAATCGAACCTGGGACCCTGGCGCTGTGAGACAGCAGTGCTAGCCACTGTGCCACCGTGCTGCCCCTGTGGACTGTGGAAGGTGCTGATAGTGGCTTGAAGGTAATATATCCGAATGAGCTCAGTGGGCTAGACAGCTGGTTTGTGATGCAGAACAAGGCCAGCAGCGCGGGTTCAATTCCCGTACCAGCTGAGAATTCTGAATTCTCCCTCAGTGTACCCGAACAGGGGTTGGAATGTGGCGACTAAGGGCTTTTCATAGTAACTTCACTGCAGTGTTAATGTATGCCTACTCGTGACAATAATGATTCATATTTATTTATTTGTTTAGAATGTGCTAATGGGAGGATGAAGGTCAGTGCTCAGTGAAAACAAAACTAAAGAACAAGTGACAGATGGTCCAGTGGGGAGGAGGACGGGGCGGAGCGGGGAGGTTGGGTTGGGACAAAAAATGTATTGGCTAAGAATAGGGTCAAGATGGAGGAGAAAGGTCACAGTCTAAATTGTTGGCAGCATTCTGCAGGAACCGCTCTCTGGTCCACTCCCCCATCAACCCCAACTCCTCATCCCTTTCCCATGGCATCTTCCTATGCAATTACTGAAGGTGCAACACCCGCCCCTTTACCTCCTCCCTCTCCCTGCCCAAGGCCACAAACACTCCTTTCAGATTAAGCAGATTTTCACTTGCACGCTCTTCAGTTTGATCGACCGTATTCGCTGTTCCCTGTGCAGTCTCCTCGACATTGGAGAGACTGAACACAGACTGGGTAACCGCTTTGCAGGACACCTTCCTGTTGCTTGGCATTTTATCTCCGCATCTTGCTCTCGTGCCCACATGTCCGGCCTTGGCCAGCTGCAATGCTCCAGTGAAGCTCAACGTAAACTGGAGGAACAGTGCCTCATCTTCCGATCAAACATGTTGCAGCCTTCAGGACTTAACATTGAACATAGAACATAGAGCATAGAAAAATACAGCACAGAACAGGCCCTTCGGCCCACGATGTTGTGCCAAACTTTTGTCCTAGATTAAGAACAAATTAATCTACACCCCATCATTCTACCGTAATCCATGTACCTATCCAATAGCCGCTTGAAGGTCCCTAATGTTTCCGACTCAACTACTTCCACAGGCAGTGCATTCCATGCCCCCACTACTCTCTGGGTAAAGAGCCTACCTCTGACATCCCCTCTATATCTTCCACCATTTATCTTAAATTTATGTCCCCTTGTAATGGTGTGTTCCACCCGGGGAAAAAGTCTCTGACTGTCTACTCTATCTATTCCCCTGATCATCTTATAAACCTCTATCAAGTCGCCCCTCATCCTTCTCCGTTCTAATAATTGAGTTCAACAACTTTAGATTGTGACCTTTCTTCTTCACCTTGACACCTCTTTCTGTCCCAAACAAGTTTTGTCCCAACACAAACCACCCCTCCCCCTCCCCCTCCCCCACTGGGCCAACTGTCGCTTGTTCTTTAGTTTCGCTTTCACTGGACTTTTATTCTCCCAGTGACACATTCCGCGACCTTATCTTTCTGCCGCTATCAGCGCCATGCATTGTCCTTCACGCTGCCACTTCCTCTGTCTTGTGGCCAACACATCGTTGTTACAATCCCTCCCAGCTCCCACCAATCACTGACCATCTACTCTGCTCCACCCCCTCTCTTATACAGTATGTAATGCATCACATTTCTCCCTCTCTTTAGCCGAGGAGGGATGAAAATTGGGAATGCTCGAGGCAGGATTTGTAGAAGCATAAAGACCCCCAGAGGGGCTGTAGATCTGTAGGAGTTGGAAGGGAGAGGCCATGGAGGGTGTTGACCATGAGGATGAGAATTTTAAACCTTTCTGCTAATGACAGAGTGGGTGAAGCGGGGATTGAATCCTTGCGGATTAGAAGGTCTCAGGTTTCATTCCCACTTCACCTTATGTCAGTTGATCTTAACTCCGAGGCTGTAACTACAGTACAGCAGCATTTCTTACCTGGCCTTTGCAACTGGGTCGAATCAGCCAGTGTTCCTGCCTCTGCCCAATCTGTAGTGTTTCTGGCTGTAAAGTGGCCATCGAATGAGTGTAGTATCAGTTGTGACCGTGATGCCTGCCAATTGCAAGTGGATTAATAGTCACATGGACCTGGCTGTTAGGAATGGTCAGTCGCCCCTGGAGCCACACACCAACACAAAACAGATGGGGGGGGGGCAGGGAGAGAGGAGTTGTTACAGTGCGGAATCACCACCCACCATGAGGTTCAACTCGGACCTCACAGCTTTATAGATAATGAGCTGAACATTGCGCGATTTGGCAGGGTTACCCTCTAACCTGCCATCAGCACCATGGGTCTGAGTTACAGAACGGGAAATTCCACCCCATGGTTCCATTTGAAGGCGGCTGCAAGTTGTGGGACGAGATGTGGCTCCTGTTTCGTTAGCTTGGAAAACTAAAAGTTTGTTTTTGATTGTAGGTCTAATCAAACCAAATGTGTCCATCGGTGACTTTGTTAGGCACACCCTGTACACCACCATCTGCTGTATCACACCCTGTACACCACCATCTGCTGCATCAGCCCCAGCCTCGCACACAAAGGTGAGGCATTCACCCCCCCCCCACCCCTCCCCGCAGAACCTCACACCACACTTCCCCCCCCCCCCACCCCCTCCAGAAACAAATCCTTCATCTCCCTAAACTCCTTCCCCTCCCATCCCCAGAACCTCGCATCCACCCCCCCCCCCCCCCCCCCCGGCTCAAATCCGCGATTTCCCCTGTTCGACATTCCCCTAAAGTGCTTCCAAAACTGCAACCAAATCTTCAGCGAAGCGCGCCTGCAACCCCTTCCTCTTTGCCCGGATCCGGGTCCCCCGCGTGGCTCCCATCCACCTCCCAAATCTCTTCTATCAACCGTTGCCATTCCTCCCTCTCCTCTCTATCCACCTTAGCCTTAAACGAGATCACCTCCCACCTCGCCACCGCCTTCAGAGCCTCCCAAATCACTGATGTCGAGACCTCCCCAGTACACCGAAACCCCACATACTCCTCAATTACCTTCCCTGTCTTGACACAGAAACCCCAGTCAGCCAACAACCCCACATCCCTCCTCCACCCGACTTCTAGACCGTCCCCTTCCCCAGTCGCCACATCCATCCAGTGTGGAGCGTGATCTAAGATCACAATTACCGAATCCTCCGCCCTCTAACTCCAGCCAATAGAACCTTCCCCACCATGAAAAAGTCAATCCTTCAGAACACCTTGTGCACCAGGGGCAAAAACAAATACACCCAATCCCTCGGGTATAAAAATCCCCACCGGTCAACCCCCTCACCTCCCTCAGAAACCCAGCCAATGCCTTGCCCCCCACCCCCCCCCCCCCCCCCCCCCCCAATGGGGTCAGCGAGCGCAGTTGGAAACTGTCCACTGTCAGCTCCAGTACTGTGTTCCAAATCCCCCCCCCGCCCCAAAAAATCAACTCATGGGTATCAAAATCCAGGATTGCAGCCAGCGTTCTCTTCACGAACCTCGGATCATCCCAATTCGGGATAGTTACGCTTAACAACAGCACCAACCACCTCTTCCATTCACGTACCTGCCCCCCTCATCCGCCAGCAACGTCTCCATTTGGAACCTCACACGCTTGCCACCTAAAATTGGCAGCAACCCCCCCCCCCCCCCCCCCCGGAAGCCCTCAAATTCCAAATTAAACACCTGGTTCACTCACCCCTTCTTTAGCTTCATCTGGTCTTTCACCCTCAAATGGGTCTCTTGCACCATCACCCACATCGGCTTTTAAACTCCTCAAACGCACAAAATCTCTCGCTCTCTCTCCTCTGGTCTCCCTAACCCCCTCACGTTTCATGTCATCATTCCGACTGGGGGTCTCTCACCCCCCCCCCCCCCCTCCCCTCCCCCCCCCCCCTCCTATCTGCCATCACCATTACCCCAGGCCCCGCCCATTCTGGCTAGACCCACCCCATCCTTTTGTTACCGTTGACCCTCCACCCTCTCCCACAATCCCTCCATCCATTTCCTCTTGCAAGCACCTCACCCGGTATCGATCCCCTCCCCCCACTATTCACACCTCTCGGGCCCATCGAAACTTGCTCAACCAGACTCCAAAGCCACAGGCCCCTTCCCCCACCACACTCCTGGTCACTAGCCAGCCTTTGTTTGCTAGCGCGGTGACCCCTGCCAGAGCGCACCCTCTTCCTCAACCACACCCTCAACTGTCATAATATCCACTCATGTAAATCATGCGATGCAGACAGACACCCTCAACAACCTGGTCCTAAGGGCTGGTTTAGCACACTGGGCTAAATAGCTGGCATTTAAAGCAGACCAAGGCAGGCCAGTAGCACGGTTCAATTCCGGTACCAGCCTCCCCGAACAGGCGCTGGATTGTGGCGACTAGGGGCTTTTCACAGTAACTTCATTGAAGCCTACCCGTGACAATAAGCGATTTTCATTTTCATTTTCATTTTTCCTCCATGTCCAATAACCCTCCAACACTCCCACTCCACACTCCCACCAACCGCCAACTCCAACCTCCCAGCCAAATGCACCAGAGTGGGTAGACCGCATCGTCGAAACTAAGCAAAAACACGTCCATAAGAAGAAACAAGAACACATGTAAACGGCCCCCCGTTGAGAAAAAAAAATCGACGAAAAAAGTTCAAAGGAAAAACATTCCCAATCTACACCATCAAAGTCCAGATCCCAACTCTCATCTCAGTCTCAGTCCTTTTGCCTTGACCAACGCCTCCGCCATCGTAAAATAAAAGTCCTTCAAGTCGTGCGTCACTCTCAACTTCACAGAGTAAACCACTCCGACCCTCATCGCGTTGCCACCTTCGCCTGTCCAAAGGCCGCCCACCTTCTCACCAACTCCGCCGTCAGATCTCGGAACACACATATACCAAAGCCTTCCCACTTCACATCCCGCTTCTGCTCTGCCCAATTCAAAACCTTCTCCTTCATGTAGTAAATGTGAAAGCAGACTATAACCGCCCTTGGAGGCTCATTTTCTTCGAGCCTTCGACCGGAGTTAACGATGTGCCCTGTCCAGCTCATAAAGGGAGAGCTCTTCCCCCTCCCCCATCAACTTGCCGAACATGTTTGCAAATTACTCGCTCACCCTCGGACCCTCCACCCCCTCGGGCAGACCCACAATCCTCAAATTCTGTCGCCTCAACCTGATGGGTCTACCTGCACCTCAGGGGCTGCAACAGTTCAAGAGGGCAGCTCGCTACCACGTTCTCTGGGGTAATTAGGGATGGGCAATAAATGCTGGCCTAGCCAGTAACGCCCACATCCCGAGAATGAATAGAAAAAATTGGTATGAATTTACTATCAGTAATGATCCTGGCTCCATGTGTATATCCCCTTTTTTTCCCAATCGACCCTCGTCCTTCTTTTAGCACCTTTTTAACTATTGATCTGGTTATAAAATACTTTAGTATCCTCTTTATCTTAGTTGGCAGTTTCTTCTCATACTTTCTTTTTTGCTTTTCTTCTTTGTTTTTCCGTTCCCCTGTGAACCTTGTATATTCGGCCTGGTATTATCCGTCTGACATTTGGCGTAAGCATACCTTTTCTGCTTTATCTTAATCTCTATCACTTTCATCATCCAGGGAGCTCTATATTTGTTTGACCTACTATTTCCCTTTGCAGGAATGTACCTTGACTGCACTCAAACTATCTCTTCTTCGAAGATGGCCCACTTGTCAGTTACAGTTTTGCCTGCTATTCTTGGATTCCGACTTGTCTGGGCGAGTTCCGCTCTTGCCCAATTGAAGTTGACTTTCCCTGTGTTAATTCCTCCTACCCTGGATTTCCATAGCCAAACTAAACCTTATGATGCAATTATTGTTATCCCCTAAATGTTCCCCTATTGACTGTGTTCCGTTCCGCTTACCCAATTTTAGGAAGGATATTGTGAAACTAGAAAGAGTGCAGAAGAGATTTATGAGGATTCTACCAGGACTTGATGGTCTGAGCTATAAGGAGAGGCTGGATAGGCGGGGACCTTTTTCCATGGAGCGTAGGAGGCTTAGGGGTGATCTTATAGAGGTCTATAAAATAATGAGGAGCATCGATAAGGTAGATAGTCAACATCTTTTCCCAAAGGTAGAGGAGTCTAGAACTAGAGGGCATAGGTTTAAGGTGAGAGGGGAGAGATACAAAAGGGTCCAGAGGGAAAATTTCTTAACACAGAGGGTGGTGAGCATCTGGAATGAGCTGCCAGAGACACTAGTAGAGGCGGGTACAATTTTTCCTTGAAAAAACAGTTAGACAGTTGCATGCGCAGGGTAGGTATAGAGGGATATGGGCCAAATACAGGCAAGTGGGAGTAGCTTAGTGATCGAAACTGGGCGGCATGGACCAGCTGGGCTGAAGGGCCTGTTTCCGTACTGTAAACATTTATGACTCTATGACTCAATCGCTCTATGACACTTGAACCACTTGGGCCCAGCTCATTCCCAAGAACAAGGACAGCAAAGTCACATTTCTCATTGGCCGGGGAACATAACTGCTGTCGGAAACATTCTCGGAATTCTTGCCCCTCTCTGCCCTTCATAGCACTACTATCACAGCCTACATTTGGATAATTAGAATCCTCTGTTTTAACGACTCTATAATTCATGTACTGCTGTTCAACTCTGGCAATGTGTAAAGCCGGGTTTCTATTTCTGCAGAAGCTGGGGGCGTTTCGCATTTTTTTTCTCAGAATTTGATTTCAAACAAAAGGTTTCACTTCAAGTTCGAGAGCAGGCCACGTCAAAGTATGATCAGCAAACTACATTTCAATTAGGAATCAACTTAACCAAAAATCACAACCAACCACACTGTGTCAATCTGCAGGCAGCGGTGTACAGCCTGGTAGTTCAAAATGTGCAACATTGACATTTTTATTTGGCATCCTTATTGCTCCTGTCAATCTGGCCCTTTGAGCATCTAATAATAATCTTTATTGGTGTCACAAGGAGGCTTACATTAACACTACAATGAAGTAACTATGAAAATCCCCCAGTCGCCACACTCTGGCACCTGTTCGGGTACACAGAGGGAGAATTCAGAATGACCAATTCACCTAACAAGCACGTCTTTCGGGTTTAGTGGGAGGAAACCAGAGCGCCCGGAGGAAACCCACGCAGACATGGGGAGAACGTGCAGACTCCGCACAGACATTGATCCAAGTCGGGAATCGAACATGAGACCCTGGAGCTGTGAAGCAATGGTGCTAACCACTGTGCTACCATGCCCTCTACCTCTTCCTTCACTCCACTGGTGGCAGCCATCTCTTCCATCATCTAGACTCAAATTCATTCCTTTCCTCAGATTTCTTCCCTAAACCACACAACCTCCCCTTCAAAATTCTCCTTCAAGCCAACTTTATTAACCAAGATTTTCATCACATATTCTAATGTTTCCTTACATGACCCAGTGCCAATATTTAGCTGAATATTCTCCTGAGAAGTGCCTTGAGCCAGGGAGCTTCAAGCATCCACATTCCAGCCAAAGTGCTGGGAAGTGACAGCCCAAGGTTGTGAGGAGAGGGGTCCCTGCTTTACAGGGTGTTCATCGAGTGCATGTTCGTGAGTGCAGCTCAACACAACAACGCACATCATCTCGGGACCCCTCCGATCAACACAACACCTTTGTCTTTCAGTCCTGAGCAACATCCCTCACACAAGGAGAGAGATTGCAACAAGAATGCTCTTGGAGAAGGTTTACATCAATTCAAGCCAGCCGCTGCACAAGCAGCTTATAAATCCACCTGTTGCTCTCCTCCCATCACGCCAGCCCGTATGGCTAAGACCACCATGCCAAGGAATAACAGCAGAGTCCCTATGGCAGCAGCAATGGAATCAATTCACCACCATGAAAAAACATTGCTCAACACAGATCCCACAGCCTGCCCAGCCGACTTCAACCTGCCACGCAACCATCGGGCACTCCTCAACCATTTCCGCACTGGCCAAGACGTTTATTCAGCAAATTAACACAGTGGGGTCTTGCAGGGAACCCAGACCCCAGCTATGGTGCACCCCAATCAATGACTGAGATCATTGAAGAATGCCCCCTGAAAAAATTCAACAGAGGAACAGGAAGCTTTAATTAATTGAGTTAATGGCACAAATATAGACAACGGGGTATGATTAGGTGGCAATTACTGAGACATGGGCAGCACGGTAGCACAAGTGGATAGCACTGTGGCTTCACAGCGCCAGGGTCCCAGGTTCGATTCCCCGCTGGGTCGCTATCTGTGCAGGGTCTGCACGTTCTCCCCGTGTCTGCGTGGGTTTCCTCCGGGTGCTCCGCTTTCCTCCCACAGTCCAAAGACGTGCAGGTGAGGTGGATTGGCCGTGATAAATTTCCCTGAGTGATCAAAAAGGTTAGGAGGGGTTATTGGGTTACGGGGCTAGGGTGCAAGTGAGGGCTTAAGTGGGTCGGTGCAGACTCGATGGGCCAAATGGCCTCCTGTCATTAGAATGTCGCTTTCGGAAATGTTTGGCTGGGGCTGCTCATATTGCTGCACTGATGTCAGAGCGTGGCTGGGGTTTCAGGACTTCAGAAAATGGCCATGAAACATGACAATCAGTTAAAATTGCAGGCATAAAGGGAAACGTACAGTTGGATGATAGTGATGAGGATAGTGAGAAAGAGCATCATAGTCGAAGGCTTGGGGGATCTATTTAAATATGTCCAAGCATTGCCAAGGTTTGATGAGATTTAATTTGAGAAGCTGGCTAACCAAATGAAATGGCCACAGGACATGTGGGTATTACTGATTCAAACAAAGCTGGTAGGTAGAGCTAGTGAAGTGTTTGCATCACTACCGGAGGAGGTATCTGGGTCGTATGAGGAGGTGAAAAAATCTATCTGAGGTGCATATGAACTGGTGCCTGAAGCCCACAGACAAAGGTTTAGAAATTTAAGGAAAGAATTTGGTCAAACATACATGGAGTTTGAAAGGATCAGAGTAATTTTGATAGGTGGATAAGGGCTTTGAAAATAGACCAATCGTATGAAGCTCTCAGAGAAATTACACTTTTGGAGGAGTTTAAAAATTCAATTCCTGATGTCTTGAGAATTCATGTGGAAGAGCAGAGGATTAAACTGTGGGATTAGGAGCAGAAATGGCAGATGATTATGAATTAGTTCATAAATCAAAGCTTGGTTTCCAACATCAGTTTCAGCCTGTGAGGGATAGAAACTGGGGATATGAAAAATACTCAAGTGGTAAAGGTAAAGGTGATTTGATGGGAGATAATAAGGAGAGTGTACCTCAGATTAAAAAAGAAATCCAAGAGGGTGGAAAAGAAATGAAACATTTCAAATGTTTTCACTGTAATCAATTTGTTATGGGCCAGGGTTTAGAGAACCCCAAAGTTATCATGGAGTTCACCTGACCCACAACTTTTAATAGATTGTGGTATGGGGAGCACACGGCCCACTCTACAGGTGTGGTACAGCAGAAATGGAAAAGTATTTTTTAAAGCAAAACAATGTTTATTCAATGAACTCAAGTTATCCTTTTTGAAACATACAGTGAACATATTTGCAACCATTAATTCAAATACATCCCCCAAAGGCTACAACACTCAGTAATCCATTAAGCTTTCCTTTTAAGATCTATACTTAAAAACAAAACCTTGAACAGAAGCACATCAGGTTAAAGTCACTACTGAAAACATTTATAATTCTGAATTCACCAAATGATCAAGAGATAGTCTTTTCATGGCAGAGAGATCAACAGCACGCCTGCTCTGTCTGGCTTCAGCTCCAACACTGAAAACAAAACTAAAATACACCCTGCAGCAAACAGCCTAAAATGAAAGTAAAAAGCTGACAGACAGCCCAGCCCCAGCCACACTCTGACATCACTGCAATAATATGAGCAGCCAAACATTTATTAAAGCGACATTCTCATGACACTCCTTCCGCACTGTATGTTCTATGTTCCATGGTCACAAGGAGCCCACGAGTTGAATATCCAAGGGTACTCATTGTTTCAGAAGGATGGACTGAAAGGTAAAGGAGTAGGTGTAACTTTGTTGGTAAAGGTGATAAATAATATTAGCACTGGAGATCAAGATTGGAATTAGTCTGGGTGGAAATAAGAAATAGTGAAGGAAAGAAGTCCCCGGAGGGAGTAATCTATAAATCTCGCAATAGTAGTTCCACAGTAGAACAAAGAACAAAGAAAATTACAGCACAGGAACAGGCCCTTCGGCCCTCCCAGTCTGCACCGATCCAGATCCTTTATCTAAACCTGCCGTCTATTTTCCAAGGATCTACTTCCCTCTGTTCCCCGCCCGTTCATATATCTGTCTAGATGCATCTTAAATGATGCTATCGAGCCCACCTCTACCACCTCCTCTGGCAAAGCGTTCCAGGCACCCACCACCCTCTGCGTAAAAAACTTTCCACGCACATCTCACTTAAACTTTCCGTCTCTCACCTTGAAATCGTGACCCCTTGTAATTGACACCCCCAATCTTGGAAAAGGCTTGTTGCTATCCACCCTGTCCATACCTCTCATAATTTTGTAGACCTCAATCAGGTCCCCTCTCAACCTCCGTCTTTCCAACGAAAACAATCCTAATCTACTCAACCTTTCTTCATAGCTAGCACCCTCCATACCAGGCAACATCCTGGTGAACCTCCTCTGCACCCTCTCTAAAGCATCCACATCCTTCTGGTAATGTGGCAACCAGAACTGCACACAGTATTCCAAATGTGGCCTAACCAAAGTCCTACATATACAACTGTAACATGACCTGCCGACTCTTGTACTCAATACCCCGTCCAATGAAGGCAAGCATGCTGTATGTCTTCTTGACTATTCTATCGACCTGCGTTGCCACCTTCAGGGGACAATGGACCTGAACTCCCAGATCTCTCTGTACATCAATTTTCCCCAGGACTCTTCCATTGACCGTATAGTCCGCTCTTGAATTAGATCTTCCAAAATGCATCACCTCGCATTTGCCTGGATTGAACTCCATCTGCCATTTCTCTGCCCAACTCTCCAATCTATCTATATTAATAGATAGTAGGACACAGTATAAACCAGGAAATACTGAGGGCTTGTGATAAAGGTACGGCAATAATCAGGGCTGATGTCAACATGCATTTCGACTGGATTAATCAAATTGGCAAGGGTAGTCTTGAGGAGAGTTCATACAGTGTATCAGAGACTGTTTCTTGGAACAATATGTGATCGAACCAACAAGTGACCAGGCTGTTTGGATTTAATATTATGTAATAGAATGGGATTAATTAACGACCTTGTAGTAGCACAGTGGGCTAAACAACTGGCTTGTAATGCAGAACAATGCCAGCAGCACGGGTTCAATTCCTGTACCGGCCTCCCCAAACAGGCGGCGGAATGTGGTGACTAGGGGCTTTTCACAGTAACTTCATTGAAGCCTACTTGTGACAATAAGCTATTATTATATTATTATTATTAAAAGATCCTCTGGGGAAGAGTGATCATTGCATGCTTGAATTTCAAAATCAGTTTGAGGGCAATAAACCTGAGTCTCACACTCATGTTCTGGTGTTAAACCAAGGTAATTACATAGGCATGAGGCCATTTGGCCCCAGCGGAGTGGGCAGAAAGAATAAAAAGTAGGACAGTTGATGACCAGTCGGAGATATTCAATTCCTCTCAACGGAAATATGTTCCACAGAGGAAGAAAGATTGTAAGAAGGAACAATGCATCCGTGGTAACCAAGGAGGTTAAAGGTAACAAAGACAAAAGCCAGAGCACACCGTATTGAAGGCTGGAGGATTGGGAAACTTTAAAGACCAACAAAGGGTTACTAAAAAAGTAATAAAAAGAGAAAAGGTAAATTAAGAAAGAAATACAGTGCAAAATATAAAAGTGGATAGGAAAAGATTTTATAAGTTTATAAAAAGGAAGAGTAGCTAAAAAAAATGCTCAAATAAATTTAGAGTGCCCAATTCATTTTTTTCCAATTAAGCATGACCAATCCACCTACCCTGCACATCTTTGGGTTGTGCGGGGGTGAAATCCATGCAAACGTGGGGAGAATTTGCAAACTCCAGACGGACTGTGACCCGGGCTGGAATCAAACCTGGGTCCTCACCGCCATGAGGCAGCAGAGCTAACCACTGTGCGGCCCAACTAAAATCAACATTGGTTCCTTAGAGATTGAGACCGGGGAGTTAATAATCAGGAACACAGAAATGGCAGGAACATTAAATCAGTATGTTGACCCGGTGTTCATGGCTGAGTACACTAGAACCATCCCAATAGTGATGCTGAGCTTGTTTAAAAGGAGGTAGGTACTTAATCACCATCATTAGGGGAAAAGTACTGAGCAAGCGATTGGGATTAAAAGCAAACAGGTCCCCAGGGCTTGTGGGCTTTGTTCCTAAAGGATGTGGCAGCAGTGCTAGTGCAGGCATTGGCTATAATATTCCAAAATTCCCTGGATTAGAACATACAGTGCAGAAGGAGGCCATTCGGCCCATTGAGTCTGCACTGATTTCCACCCTATTGCCGTAACCCAATAACCCCTCCTAATCGTTTTGGTCAGTAAGGGCAATATATCATGGCCAATCCACCTGACCTGCACATCTCTGGACTGTGGGAGGAAACCGGAGCACCCAGAGGAAACCCACGCAGACACGGGGGGAACGTGCAGACTCCGCACAGACAGTTACCCAGCGGGGATTCGAACCTGGGACCCTGGCACTGTGAAGCCACAGAGCTATCCACTTGCGCTACCGTGCTGATTCTGGAAAGTTCCAATGGATTGGAAAAAGGTTAATGTAAGGCCCCGGTTTGAAAAGGGACAAAGGCGGAAATTAGAGAACTATCGACAAGTGACAGTAACAAGGTACACGGTAGCACAGTGGTTAGCACTGCTGTCTCACAGTGCCAGGGACATGGGTTTGATTCCAGCCTTGGGTGACTGTATGGAGGTTGCACATTCTCTCCATGTCTGCGTTTCCTCACACAGTTCAAAAGGTGTGCAGGTTAGGTGGATTGGCCAGGCTAAATTGCCCCTTCATGTCCAAAGATGTGCAGGTTAGGTGAAGGTACGGGGATAGGGTGGGGGGATTGGGCCTCGGTGGGTGCTCTTTCGAAGGGTAGGTGCCGACTCGATGTGCCAAGTGGCCGCCTCCTGCACTGTAGGAATTCTATGGGATTCTATGTCGTTGGGAAACTGTTGGAATCCATTATTAAGGAAGTAGTAACGGGGCATTTCGAAAGTTAAAACACAATTCATCAGACTCAGCATGGTTTTAAGAAGGGTAAATTGTATTTGACTGATTTGCTGGAGTTCTTTGCAGACATGACAAGCAAAGTGGATAATGGGGGGTACTATAGATGTAGTTATGAGGGGCATAGAGAGAGTGGATAGTCAGAGACTTTTTCCCAGGGTACAGGGGTCAATTACAAGGGGGCATAAGTTTAAGGTGTGAGGGGCAAGGTTTAGAGGAGATGTACGAGGTAGGTTTTTTACACAGAGGGTAGTGGGTGCCTGGAACTCGCTGTCGGAGGAGGTGGTGGAAGCAGGGACGATAGTGACTTTTAAGGGGCATCTTGACAAATACATGAATAGGACGGGAATAGAGGGATACGGATCCCGGAAATGTAGAAGATTTTAGTTTAGACGGGCAGCATGGTCGGCGCAGGCTTGGAGGGCAGAAGGGCCTGTTCCTGTGCTGTACTTTTCTTTGTTCTTTGTTCTAGTGTATCTGGACTTCCAGAATGCATTTGATAAAGTGCTGCAAAAGGTTAATACACAAGGAAAGATCCCACTGGGTTGGGGGGGGGGGGGGGGGGGGGGGGGGGGGGGTAATATATGAACTTGGATAGAGGATTGGCAAACCAACAGCAAGCAGAGAGTGAGGAGAAATGTTTTTTTTCTGGTTGGCAAGCTGTAACTAGCGGTGTGCCACAGGGTTCAATCCTCAGACCCCAACTAGTAACAATCTGTATTAATAACTTGGACGCAGGGATAGAAGGTACCACAGCCAAATTTGCAGAAGACACTAAAACAGATGGAATAGTAACTTGCAAATAGGAAATAAGAAATTTACAAATGGATATGGATAGGTTAGGTGAATAGGCCAAACCTTTGCAGATGGAATTTAATGAAAATGAAATGAAATGAAAGCTGTGAAGCAACAGCGCTAACCACCGTGTTACCGTCGCATTTTTATCCCTCTGACCAAAACAAAAAACCTCACACTTAAGCACATTCCTGTACCAGCCTCCCCGGACAGGCGCTGGAATGTGGCGACTGGGGGCTTTTCACAGTAACTTCATATGAAGCCTACTTGTGACAATAAACGATTTTCATTTAATTTCATATTGAATTGCGCAGCAGGCTCGAGGGGCTGAATTGCCAAATCCTGCCCTCGTTTTTATGTTCCTACTCAGCCACTGCAGAAGCTATTGCCTTGCTTGGTGCTTACTGCACATGCAAGAAAAAAGGGATTGCGTTTCGGACACCAGCCACATTGAAGAGTTGGGAGGCCCAATACCACCATCCATGTTTTTTGGCCAGCTCAGCATGGGGCAGTTCAATCCTGCTTGCAATTGAGTCTTGAGATGAAAAGAACAACCCAGCATCTTATACCAAATTATTACAGGACAGAAGCAGGCCATTCAGCCCAACAGCTCCACGCTGGCGTTTCTGCTCCTTAAGAGACGTCTCTCACCCTACTTCATCTACCCCATCAATATATCCTTCTACCATCAATATCCCAAAATATCCCTCCATGGCCTTACCCCTCCTGATCCCCACAATCTCCTCCATCCCCACAACCCTCCGAAATCTCTGGGTTCCTCTAATCCTGGATTCTTGAGCACTGATCATTTTAATTGCTCCACCATTAGCGGCTGGGCCTTCTGTTGCCGAGTCCCAGGGCCGGCCCAAGGCACCGGCAACTCGGGCAGTCGCCCGGGGCGCCATGTGCTAGGGGGCGCCAGAGACTCGGGTCCCGCGCATGCGCAGTTGGGCCGGTGCCAACCAGCGCATGCGCGGTGGCCGCCCTCCCCCCACCCCGCCCCGCCCCGCCTCGGGTCCGTCCCCCCGCCCCCCCCGGTCCGCCCCCCGCTCGGTCCGCTCCCCCCCCCCTCCCCGCCCCCCCGCTCGGTCCGCTCCCGCCCCCCGCTCGGTCCGCTCCCGCCCCCCCTCCCCTTCGGGTCCGTCCCCCCGCGTGTCAGCCCCCCCGCCCCCCCCCCTCGTGTCCGCCCCCCGGCCCCGCCCCCCTCCCCTCTCGGCCCCGCCCCCTCCCCTCCTAGCCCCGCCCCCTCCCCTCTTGGCCCCGCCCCCTCCCCTCTCGCCCCCCCTCTCGGCCCCACCCCCCTCCCCTCTCGGTCCCGCCCCCCTCCCCTCTCGGTCCCGCCCCCTCCCCTCTCGGCCCCCCCCCTCCCCTCTCGGCCGGCCCCCTCCCCTCTCGGCCCCCCCCTCCCCTCTCGGCCCCCCCCTCTCCTCTCAGCCCCCCCCTCCCCTCTCGGCCCCGCCCCCCCCTCTCGCCCCCCCTCCCCCCCCCAAGGGCGCCGAAGTTCAGCTTGCCCGGGGCGCCAGCAACCCTAGGGCCGGCGCTGCCGAGTCCCCAGCCTCTGGAATTCCATCTAAGATAAAACCTGCAAATTCTGCAGGTACCGGAATCTGAAACAAAAACAGAAAACACTGGACAATCTCGCCAGGTCTGACAGCCCCTGCGGCGGGAGAACGGAGCTGACGTTTCGAGCCTGGATGACTCTTTGCCCAAGCTTTGCTGCGGGTCTGGAGTCCCATGTAGGTCAGACCAGGCAAGGACGGCAGATTTCCTTCCCAAAAAGAAAACAAAACAGGCGAGGTTTCCCCAGTAATCATTTCATGGCCGTCATTCCCGTACCAGCCTCCCCGGACAGGCGCCGGAATGTGGTGACTAGGGGCTTTTCACAGTAACTTCATTGAAGCCTACTCGTGACGATAAGCGATTTTCATTTCATTAGACTTTTAACTCCAGACTTGTATTGAATTCAAGTTTCACCATCTTTTGTGGTGGGATTAGAACCTGGATCCTCAGAGTGTGACCGTGGCTCTATGCCAGTGACATTGCCGCCCCATTACGATGGGCTTTCAATGGGTAGCAATCTCGTCGCCCTACTTCAGAAATTCTGGGCTGATTCTCTCAGTGCTGTACTGAGGGGGTGCTGCACTGTCAGAGGTGCCAAGGTTGGAATGACATCTGCACTCTCAGATGGATGTTGAAGATCCCACAGCACTATTCCAAACAAGAGCAGGGAAGGTGTCCCAGGCTGTTCACTTCAACTAGCAGCAGGAGAAGCCCATTTAGGATCTCGAGTTTTTTCAAACGTACAGTGAGATCATATGTGATCTACCCCACATATCCGCCTTTACCCCGCTATCCCTTAATTCTGTAATTTAACAAAAGTCCACCCATCACAGTTTTAAAATGAATGCAACAAGGTTGTGTTTATGTAGCTATTTCCGTAACACCATTAAGGTATTACACATCCAACAACAACAACCTTTATTAGTGTCACAAGTAGGCTTGCATTAACACTGCAATGAAGTTACTGTGAAAAGCCCCTAGTCGCCACACTGTGGCACCTGTTCGGGCACACCGAGGGAGAATTCAGAATGTCCAATTCACCCAACAAGCACGTCTTTGGGGACTTGTGGGGGGAAACCGGAGCCCCCGGAGGAAACCCACGCAGACACGGGGAGAACGTGCAGACTCCACACAGACAGTGACCCAAGCCGGGAACTGCACCTGGGTCACTGGCGCTGTGAAACAACAGTGCTAACCACTGTGCTAGCGTGCCGAGATCCAAAGGTGTTTCACAGAGTATTATAAATCAGCATGACACTGAGCCACGTAGGAAGACATGAGGTCAGAGGAGTGAAAGCTTGGTGAATGACTTGGGTTTTAAGGAATGTCTTAGAACATAGGAACTAGGAGCAGGAGTAGGTCATCTGGCCCCTCGAGCCTGCTTCACCATTCAATGAGATCATGGCTGATCTTTTGTGGACTCAGCTCCAATTTCCGGCCCGAACACCAAAACCCTTAATTCCTTTATTCTTCAAAAAACTATCTATCTTTGCCTTAAAAACATTTAATGAAGGAGCCTCAACTGCTTCACTGAGCAAGGAATTCCATAGATTCACAGCCCTTTGGGTGAAGAAGTTCCTTCTAAACTCAGTCCTAAATCTACTTCCCCTTATTTTGAGGCTATGCCCCCTAGTTCTGCTTTCACCCGCCAGTGGAAACAACCTGCCCGCATCTATCCTATCTATTCCCTTCATAATAAATTTACAGTACCCAATCATTTATTTTTCAAATAGGGGGCAATTTAGTGTGGCCAATCCACCTACACTGCACATCTTTGGGTTGTGGGGATTGAACCTGGGTCCTCAGTGCCATAGGCAGCAGCACTAACCATTGCGCCACCGTGCTGCTCTTCAAGGAGTGATTAGAGGCGGAGAGGTTTAGGAAGGGAATTCCATATAGCTTGGAGCTGGGACAACTGAAGGTACGGCCACCAAGGGTGGAGTGATTATAATCGGGAATGCACATGAGACTAGAGTTAGAGGAGTGCCGTTATCCTGGAGGGTTGTGGGTTGGAGGAGATCGGTTGGGGAGGAGCCATGGAGGGGTTTGCAAACAAGAATGAGAATTTTTAAATCACAATGTTGCTTGACTGTGAGTCAGTGTAGGTCAGTGAGCACAGGGGTGACAGGGGAGCAAGATGCAGGCGGGGAGACTTTGAATGACCGCATGTTTGTGGAGAATAGAATGTGGGACATTGGCCAACTCTTAAACTCTTAAAACCAAGTCCGGATAATCCATGGCTCAGCTGATATTGAGCTGCAAATGTCTCAAACAGCTTCCGAGAAATGGCAAAATCATTTGCTGTGGTTCTGTTGCATTCGCTTTCTGTGTCTCTGTTTGTGAAGACTGGCAGGGTGCCAACAATTATCTCAGGAAACTCAGGAAGCTCGCCTTGTCCCCAATGTGATGAGATTTTTAATTCCCTCGGGTTTTCCCTTCCCCGTCTCCCAGGGGCAGTCGACAGAATTTTCCATTCAGTATCAACAACTTGCATAATTGTCCAGCACCTGTTCAGATAGAAAGATGTCCCAAGGTGCTGTCAGAAGAATATTCGGAGAAGAGGGGGACATGGGGCATCCACACTGAGTAAAAATAAGCACAAAGTTTTATTTACAGATGAGATATGTACATTTCCCGGGAGACCCCGTCCGGGTTCCCCTCTGGCCAGTGCCTTATTGGCTGACCTCATATACATAGGGTAGGTGGGCTACCTGACCCCTAGTGGGGGAGCTTGTATTCCATATGGAGCACGGGGCAGACAGGCACGCCCATCCCATTGGCCCCATGTGGGATATTACATTTAGGAAGGAGTGACTAATGGCATAAAAAGGGAGGGGCAGGGAAAGAGAAAAAGCAGCAAGGGGAGGGGTGAAAGAGGAGAAGGAGAGAAGCGGGAGGGAGTGAGAGTAAGGAGAAAGGGGAGAGGGAGAGAGTGACGAGATGGGGAAGTGAGGAGGAGAGGAGGGGAAGGGAGAGGGGTGAGAGAGGAGCGGAGGGGTAAGCAACACTTCATTCTTGTTATTCCCAAAGAATGACCTGGATCTGTGGTGAGTTAGCTGAGGTTACTGACTTCAGCCAGTTCTGTTAATTTCATCCACTGCGTGGTCCACAATTAGTAGCAATGGTAGCACAGTGGTTAGCACTGCTGCTTCACAGCTCCAGGGTCCCAGGTTCGATTCCCGGCTTGGGTCACTGTCTGTGCGGAGTCTGCACGTTCTCCCCGTGTCTGCGTGGGTTTCCTCCGGGTGCTCCGGTCTCCTCCCACCAGTCCTGAAAGACGTGCTCGTTAGGTAATTTGGACATTCTGAATTTTCCCTCTGCGTACCCGAACAGGCGCCGGAGTGTGGCGACTAGAGGACTTTCACAGTCATTGCAGCGTGGATGTAAGCCTACTTGGGACAATAATGATTATTATTATTATCTCAGTCAACTTCCACGTCTCAGCTTATTTACTGCTGAAAACTTCACCATGCCTTCCTTACTTGTAAACATCACCATTATAATCACTCTTAATTGGGCTCCATCATTCTTTAAACCTTAAGTCACCCAAACCTCGCTTCCACATGTTCTGACTCGCACCAGGTTCTGTTCAGTCATCGCACCCGTGCTTGTGATGTACAATGCCCTACAGCAACTCCCTAATGTTAATACTCTAAGAAGTCTTACAACACCAGGTTAAAGTCCAACAGGTTTGATTCAAACACGAGCTTTAGGAGCGCAGCTCCGCTCGGAGCGGAGCTGCGCTCCTAAAGCTCGTGTTTGAATCAAACCTGTTGGACTTTAACCTGGTGTTGTAAGACTTCTTACTGTGCTCACCCCAGTCCAACGCCGGCATCTCCACATCATCGTTAATACTCTTGTCCTTGTTTCCAAATCACCTCAAGGCCTGCCCCTCCCTGTTTATGTTACCTCCTCCACCCCCAACATCCTTCCGAGGTCTCTGACCTCCTCCAACTCTGGCCTCCTGAACATCCCAGCATTTAATTGCTGCATCATTGACTGCCGTGCCTTCAGCTGCCAAGGCTTCAAGCTGAGGAATCCCCTCCCTAAACCTCTCAAACTGGCCACTTCACTCCCTCCTTTAAGATGCTCCATAAAACCTTACCCTTTGGGGCCAAGCTACTGTCTCCTTAAGTGACTGGGTGTCAGATTTTGTTTGATAACGCTGTAGCTCAAGTGCCTTGGGATATTTTACTATAAAGGAACGAGATAAATGAAAATCAATGTTGCTGATGTTGAATACTTCAAGCGTCTCTCGAGTACATTGAGTGAACGGGTAGTGGGTGGGGACTGATGCCACATTCAGTTCTGCATTTGAGACTCTCTGAGGGAGGTAGGGAAGGACGAGGGTCACGGCTGAATTAGAGCATCAGGTACTTCCAGTGCCGAGAGAGTGTGAGAGACAAACATAAGGTCTCGAAGGGGGACGAAAGGGAACTGTAAAGTTATTAAAAAGCCTTTTTCAATTCTTGTAGAATTGCCAGGGCTTGATTGTAGACCACACAGTGTATGACATTAACAGCACTGGCTGAAATCAGTAACCTCAACCAACTCACCATAGGTTAAAGTCATTCTTTGAGAATAACAAGAATGAGGTGCAGCTTTTTAAACAAGCGGGAATTTGTTTAAAAAGGGTGGCACGGTGGTTAGCACTGCTGCCGCATGGCACCGGGGTCCTGGGTTCGATTCCAGCCTCGGGTGACTGTGTGGAGTTTGACATTCTCCCCGTGTCTGCGTGGGTTTCCTCCGGGTGTCCCGGTTTCCTCCCACAGTCCAAAGATGAGGTGGATCGGCCACAATCAATTGCCAAACGAGGTGGGGTTACAGGGTTACAGGGATAGGCTGGAGGCAGCGCCGGCCCTAGGGTTGCTGGCGCCCCGGGCAAGCTGAACTTCGGCGCCCTTTGGGGGGGGGGGGCCGAGGGGGGGGGGCCGAGGGGGGGGCGGGGCCAAGGGGGGGGTGGGGCCGAGGGAGGGGCGGGGCCGGGGGGGGCCGAGGGGGGCGGGGGGCGGGGGGGGATGAACGGGGCGGGGGCGGGGGGGGCGGGCGGGGTGGGGGGGGGGTGCGGGGGGGGCAGACCCGAGGGCGGGGCGGGGGGGCGGACCCGAGGGGGGTGGGCGGGGGGAGCGGACGGAGCGGGGGGGGGGCGGACCGAGCCGGGGGGGGCGGACCAAGGGGGAGGGCGGCCACCGCGCATGCGCTGGTTGGCACCGGCCCAACTGCGCATGCGCGGGACCCGAGTCTGGCGCCCCCTAGCACATGGCGCCCCGGGCGACTGCCCGTGTTGCCGGTGCCTTGAGCCGGCCCTGGCTGGCGGTGTGGGCTTAAGTGGGAGGCCCTTTCCAAGGGCCGGAGCGGACGCGATGGGCTGAATGGCCTCCTTCTTCACTGTAAAATCTATGAACTGTGGGAAAGAGAAATAAACACGTTTCCATTTTGAGATAAGCGACTGCAAATTCCCGCGAGACTCAGTCAAGCTCAGTTCCGCAAGTGGAACAGTGACCTTCGACAAAACCACACTGTTTTTGTTCTCTCCCCATTCCCCTCAGGCACCCCTCACCGCCAGGCCCGTCCCCACCCACCTCACGATGTTTGTTTTCGGAGCTGCGGGCAATCTGACAGTAAACACCTCCATCACCCGCTCGTGCTCTCTGAAAGAAGGAATGATTTGCTTTTCTATACAAAGCGAGGGCTGGCATTGGTAGAGGAAATATCATGCAGGTCTGGAAATGAGCAGAGTTGTCTGAGATGTGGTTGGCGTGTGGTTGAATAAAGAAGTTGATGGTGCAGTTTCTTGTGGTGACACTGCCTGTCGTTCAACAGTTTCACCTCTGTACTGAGCAAGGCCAGTTGAACTGAAAGTCGCTATTTCTGTCAGTGCAAAGCAGCAGACCTCATTGATGCGGTCAACTTCTCCGAGTCATTTAGAAAGCGGCCTCAATCTCCTCGGCAGAGTCGTGCAGCAGTTGCAGATAAACAGAGCAGGCACGCTATCGTTGTTGATGCAACAAGCGCTATGTTCTCCGATTTAGATTCGCAATGGCGCAATGGAATAAAGTAAAACTTACGTTTCTCTCGCGACTTTCACAACTCCGTCACAAAGGACTGTGCAGCCAATGTGCTGGAATGGTTGAAATGCAGAAGCCAATGTGTGCACAGCAGGATCCCACTAACAAAGCACTTTGATACCGACTGGATTTCCCCGTGTCTGCGTGGGTCTCCCTCGCACAAATCAAAGATGTGCAGGGTAGGTGCGTTGGACCCTCTAAATTGCCCCTTAATTGGAAATGTTTTTTAAAAGATAACGACCAGATAATCTGATGACTGATCTTGATTGAGGGAGAAAGATTCTCCAGGACACTGAGGAAAATATTCCAGCTCCGGGACAGGACACAGGATCTTTACATCCACCTGATGGGATCTCAGTTTAATGCCTCATTTGAAAAACGGCGCCACTGACAGTGCGGCACTCCCTCAGTACTGACTGACAGTGCGGCACTCCCTCAGTACTGACCCTCTGACAGCACGGCACTCCCTCAGTACTGACCCTGTGACAGTGCGGCACTCCCTCAGTACTGACCCTCTGACAGTGCGGCACTCCCTCAGTACTGACCCTCTGACAGTCTGGCACTCCCTCAGTACTGACCCTCTGACAGTGCGGCACTCCCTCAGTACTGACCCTCTGACAGTGCGGCACTCCCTCAGTACTGACTGACAGTGCGGCACTCCCTCAGTACTGACCCTCTGACAGCACGGCACTCCCTCAGTACTGACCCTGTGACAGTCCGGCACTCCCTCAGTACTGACCCTCTGACAGTGCGGCACTCCCTCAGTACTGACCCTCTGACAGTCCGGCACTCCCTCAGTACTGACCCTCTGACAGTGCAGCACTCCCTCAGTACTGACCCTGTGACAGTGCGGCACTCCCTCAGTACTGACCCTCTGACAGTGCAGCACTCCCTCAGTACTGACCCTCTGACAGTCCGGCATTCCCTCAGTACTGACCCTGTGACAGTGCAGCACTCCCTCAGCACTGACCCTCTGACAGTGCGGCACTCCCTCAGTACTGACCCTCTGACAGTGTGGCACTCACTCAGTACTGACCCTCTGACAGTGCAGCACTCCGTCAGTACTGACCCTCTGACAGTCCGGCATTCCCTCAGTACTGACCCTCTGACAGTGCGGCACTCCCTCAGTACTGACCCTCTGACAGTGCAGCACTCCGTCAGTACTGACCCTCTGACAGTCCGGCATTCCCTCAGTACTGACCCTCTGACAGTGCAGCACTCCCTCAGTACTGACCCTCTGACAGTGCGGCGCTCCCTCAGTACTGACCCTCTGACAGTGCAGCACTCCCTCAGTACTGACCCTCTGACAGTGCAGCACTCCCTCAGTACTGACCCTCTGACAGTGCGGCACTCCCTCAGTACTAACCCTCTGACAGTGTGGCACTCCCTCAGTACTGACCCTCTGACAGTGCAGCACTCCCTCAGTACTGACCCTCTGACAGTGCGGCACTCCCTCAGTACTGACCCTCTGACAGTGCGGCACTCCCTCAGTACTGACCCTCTGACAGTGCGGCACTCCCTCAGTACTGACCCTCTGACAGTGCGGCGCTCCCTCAGTACTGACCCTCTGACAGTGCGGCGCTCCCTCAGTACTGACCCTCTGACAGTGCAGCATTCCCTCAGTACTGACCCTCTGACAGTGCAGCACTCCCTCAGTACTGCAGTGCAGTACGATTCTGGAGTTTGTGCGCACAACCTTCAGCAACAGACTTAAGAGCCACGGTTGATGCAATTTGTGAAGAAAAATTTGCACTTTAGCGTCCTCAGCCATCGACACTCGTGTGAAAGAGCTCTGATCAATAATTGTAACTCCTGTCATATGGCGGAGAACATTGCCTGAAATTTTAGCCACAGTGGGGGCACCACAAAATGGAGGGGGGGGGGGGGGGGGGGGAGCAGACAGGGGCAGAGACTTGCCCTGTCAATCGGAGTGCTGGTTTGCCAATCCTGTCCTGTTCCCATGTCATTTTCCCGAAAGTGTTATGGGGGGGGGTTAGGATTGCCCACACTCCAACGGCAGCTATCCAATAGGGGCATTGTGGATAGCACAATTGCTTCACAGCTCCAGGGTCCCAGATTCGAGTCCGGCTTGGGTCACTGTCTGTGCGGAGTCTGCACCCTCTCCCCGTGTGCGCGTGGGTTTCCTCCGGGTGCTCCGGTTTCCTCCCACAGTCCAAAGATGTGCAGGTTAGGTGGATTGGCCAAGATAAATTGCCCTTAGTGTCCAAAAATTGCCCTTAGTGTTGGGTGGGGTTGCTGGGTTATGGGGATAAGGTGGAGGTGTTGACCTTGGCTAGGCTGCTCTTTCCAAGAGCTGGTGCAGACTCGATGGGCCGAATGGCCTCCTTCTGCACTGTAGATTCTATGATCTATGATTAAAGGGTGTTAAAAGGCCACTTAACGCCTATTGTCAGAGAACCTTACCACCGTCCATAATTGGATAGCAAGCCTACTCTCTGGCCACAATCTGGTGAATCTATGGAAGATCACTACCGGTGGTGGGGTCGTGACCCCCATTTGATCCTCACGTCAGCGATCCGACCCGAAACCCAGCCCCAGGTACTTGAGACATCAGAAACCCGCTCCGCAGTGTCACCCAATGGCCACATCATGCAACTACACCGCTACGGTTGACATTGCAAAATTGAATAAAACCATAGAGCCAAGTAACGGCAGTAACAGGCTCGAGGGGAGGGTGGCACGGTGGCACAGTGTTTGGCACTGCTGCCTCACGGCACCGAGGACCCGGGTTCGATCCCGGCCCCGGGACACGCTCCGTGTGAAGTTTGCTCATTCTCCCCGTGTCTGCGTGGGTCTCACCCCCACAACCCAAAGATATGCAGGGTAGGTGTATTAGCCACGTTAGATTGCCCCTTAATTGGAGAAAAAAAATTGGGTCCTCTATATTTGAAAAAAAAACAGGCTCGAGGGGCTGAATGGTCTGCCCCTACATTCCTAAATGCTCTCCCAGTGTGCAGTCTACGTGGACAACGGCGTCCGAGGCATAGGGTGGACGTGTAAAGGATGAGAACAAGGAGTGAGGTGTGAGGGGAAGTATGTTTAAGTCAGGGCAAAGCCAGGAACAACTGAATAACGCGTTCAGTAGTCCCTAATCAGAAAGCTGAATCAAGTAAAGATACAAGCGTCCTTTACTTGATTCAGCTTTCTGATTAGGGACTACTGAACGCGTTATTCAGTTGTTCCTGGCTTGTGGAAATTGCCCTTAAAGTTATCACTTTTCTCATGGTGCAAATGGGAAATTATAATAGTCGTGGTGAAAAGAGGAAATAAAGCAAAATAAGTGATTTTTAAATATATATATATACATAAAACTTTGTCACAAGTCTCTGGTTCTGGCTTGGTCAAGCGTCAGGGTAAAAAGCAACCACATCTCCCGACTTTGACTCAGCGGTCACAGAGTCACGGAAAACAGAGACTGCTCGGGTAGGGTGTGAAAACGTGGGGTCTGTGTGCCCACCTGAGAGAGGAGCCAAAACTTTAACATCTCCTCTGAAGTGTAGCAAAAAACTGAAACACCAGCCCCTGCGCAGCTTCCGTTTAGGAACCCAACATAGAACATAGAATTTACAATGCAGAAGGAGGCCATTCGGCCCATCGAGTCTGCACTGGCCCTTGGAAAGAGGACCCTACTTAAGCCCATGTCTCCACCCTTCCCCTCTAACCCCACCTAACCTATTATGACACCAAGGGGCAATTTAGCGTGGCCAATCCAGCTAACCTGCACATCTTTTGGACTGTGGGAGGAGACCGGAGCATCCGGAGGAAAACCACGCAGGCACGGGGGGGAACGCGAAGACTCCACACACACAGTCACCCAAGGCCGGAATTGAACCCAGGACCCTGGAGCTGTGAGGCAGCAGCGCTAGCCACTGTGCCGTAACATGGCGGACCAATGTTAGAAACCATCCAAATGATCGTGTTTCTGTGATCAGTGACGATTCAAAGAGTAGGGTTTTCTAGGCTTTGTAGCCATCTGAGATGGCCACCTGCAGAGGACCATGGGAATTGTGGCCAATGCAGGAGTCAGACAGATACAGAGCTTGTGTGAATTTGCAACCCAGATTGCTAGACCTGATCGAAACCCCTGCTCGTTTGCATTCCAATGGCCCATTTCCCCAGAACAATAGGACTGCACTCAAGAAACCGGTACAGCCACAGACTGATCGGTGCCACTCCCTTTACTCAGAGAGCCCAACTGCCAAGGTCAATGACCGCTAAGGACCCGCCCAGCCACCAAGGCACCCGCCCCTTTATTGGCCAAAATCGAAGGCAATGATGAGAGCCTGTCATAGTATTGGGTCCAAGATTAAGGACCGCCCCAAAGAGCACAAAACCCTAGAGGGATAAAAAGGGACACAGCCATGTGTTCGGCCTCTTTTAGACCCGGCCCGTGCCAGCCTTCTTTGAATCCACCTGTGCCAGCCCAACTGCAGCATAACAACCAGACAGCCAAGTTCAAGACCAACGATCGCTACCTGACGGATGAGCCCAGCAGAGACAGAGTCACTTTCTTCAAACCTGCCACGTGAGATCAAGATAAAGGCCTTATCCACTTGCACAGTGCCAGTCTCCTGAAGTTAAGTATAGGCTATTGTAGCTGATAGGGGTAGTTTAACTTGTAGTACATTGTGCTTGCATGCCGAAGTAACCCTCGTGTGTAAATAAACCATCTTTGAACATGAACTGACTAATTGGTTGTGTGGTTATTTGACTGATATACGGGAAAGCCTTGTGGGTCAGTGAGAGAAATAGAAACACCCACAGTATTGGCGATGCTGTTGGGACATAACATCATATCATAAATAGAGCAACATTATTAAAAAGGGCAACAGCTTTGAGCATCTTTGGCCGTCAGGGCTTTTCTCGTGGCCTCTTTGGCCACATTCTCAGTGTGGCTTCTGGTTCAGTCTTCCAGAAAGTGGCCAATTAAGATTGGCCTCTGGGATCACTGTACAATTACGGGTGGCATGTGGCCTGAGGGGGCAGAAGATCAATTCTACATAGGCCATTGCGAGGGTACCTCCTGGGCAGCTTTCTTTCACCGTGTGTGCAGGGCACTTGTAGCCGAGGGAATAGCAGCAGGAGGGGAAAGTCCTCATGAGTCCGATGGAAGCAGCGACCACTGCATCAGCTCCCAGCACTACCAGAGACCCCAGATCCCGGGAGCTCCCCGCTCAACAGCAAAGTCCCAGCCAGTGGAAGCCATCAGCCTTGCCCTTTGTGCTGTTGATGGGTAGAAAGCCGTGAACTCTAACACTATTCTGACCTCCTGCTGTGCAGCTGCCTCCTTTGAGTTGCCAAGGTGTTGCACAAAGTGGGACCCATGTGACGCTGGGGAAATCGCATTGTCAGTGGAATTTGCAGTTAATTGGCTAATTATCCAATTCTATCGGCTTCCTGTTGCCGCCAAGCTGGTTGCCAACGTTGGGCTCAGCCCGTCCCTAGGACAAACAGTTAGAGGAAGGAAAGCATCAACATTTCGCTCTGATTTTGCTTGCATGCCCACCAGCCCCCCTTCCCTCCACCTGTCACCTCCAAGGACCTGGTAAAAGTCCCCTCTTTACATTTGGCAGCACGGTAGCACTGTGGTTAGCACTGTTGCTTCGCAGCTCTAAGGTCCCAGGTTCGATTCTCGCTTGGGTCACTGCCTATGCGGAGTCTGCACATTCTCTCCCCCCCCCCCCCCCCCCCCCCCCCCCGTCTGCGTGGGTTTCCTCCGGGTGCTCCGGTTTCCTCCCACAGTCCAAAGATGTGCAGGTTAGGCGGATTGGCCATGCTAAATTGCCCCTTTGTGTCCAAAAAGGCTAGGTGGGGTTACTGGGTTGCAGGGATGGGGTAGAAGAGCGGGGTTAAGTGGGGTGCTCTTTCCAAGGACTACTGCAGAGTCGATGGGCCGAATGACCTCCGTCTGCACTGTAAGTTCTATGATTCTATGACATACAAGGAACACAATTTATCGGGTCTGTTAGTCGTGACCACAAATACCATCATGGCCTAGTGTATCTCCTTTGAAGGTCACTATTAAATCTGCTTCCACCGCCCTTTCAGACAGCACCTTCCAGCTCACGACAACTCGCTGCGTAAAATAATAAACTCTTCAGTTCATTTGGCAGGGGGTGAAAAATGCTAACTCAGCAACTTACAACAGTAACAGAAAAGTGTGACCCAAAAGCCATGAAGACAGGAACTAAGGTTTGTGGGAAAGCGTGTGTGTTTATATGTCTTTCACTGTTGTACCGGTGACTGACTTTTCCGTCGGGCATTTTGGTTTTTCCAGGAGCAGGATTCAGGGGGAACAAATGGAGAGTGAAAACGAGCCCTGTAATGGGACACTTCCCGGGCACAGGCTGTGTCGGTACGCGAGAATGCCTCAGTCAAGCGGCCGCAATGTTTCTACAGGTTGAAAGGTTACACTGCACAGCAGGAATCAATCTTCCCACATTCCGGCACCAGTCTTGTTTATTCAATATCTCGTCCTTGGTCCTCAGCACCAATTATCCGGAACATAGAACATAGAACATTACAGCGCAGTACAGGCCCTTCGGCCCTCGATGTTGCACCGTCCTGTAAAACCCTTCTAAAGCCCATCTACACTATTCCCTTATCGTCCATCTGCCTATCCAATGACCATTTGAATGCGTTTAATGTTGGCGAGTCCACTACTGTTGCAGGCAGGGCATTCCACGCCCCTTACTACTCTCTGAGTAAAGAACCTACCTCTGACATCTGTCCTATATCTATCTCCCCTCAATTTAAAGCTATGTCCCCTCGTGCTAGCCATCACCATCCGAGGAAAAAGACTCTCACTGTCCACCCTGTCTAATCCTCTGATCATTTACAGCAATGGATTATTGCAACGGACAATGGAGCATCCAGGTGGAATTTTCAATGTTGAAGATATTTGTGGCACTGTAGGTTCCTTAGCAACAATATACATTGATACGAGGTGCATCTAAAGTGCCCAGAGGAACGTCACACCACTGTTCCCAGACACGGAGCCATAAGGAGATATTAGGACAGTCGCTCAGGTAGATTTGAAGGATTGTTGGGAGAGGCTGAAGGGTTTAGCGAGGGAATTGATTGATGTACCATCAATTGAACGCGAGACGAGTTGCTGGACAAAAGTATGGCTTTAATCAGCTAGATGTTAGCCCTGCGGTCGATTACAGTATAAGGACGACCGCCGGGAGTACTGGGCATTTATACCCCACCCTGGAGGCGGGGTTAACTCAGCCTCTCGACCAATCGGGGAGCCGTCACATAACTGGTCTCAACCAACCGGTCGAGAGGCACATGACCGACCAGGGCCAATGGTAAGCTGCTGTTCTGCACCAATGGCAGGCAGCTATGCTAATCATACCACCACATTGATTGCAGAGTTTAGAGCTCAAACAACTGAAGGCAGAACAGCCAATGTTGCAGATTTCAAAATGGAGGTGTTGGTGACTGGAAGCCAATGGCCAGCCAGCAGCCAGGGTGAAAGGTCGTGTGTGTCACTGGCCAGGCCAGCACCTATCGGCCATCCCGAATTGCCTTTCAGAAGGTGGTGGTGAGCTGCCTTCTGGAACTGCTGTTGTCCGTGTGGCGTAGGTACACCCGCCGTGCTGTTAGAGAGCAGGTTCCAGGATTCTGACTCAGCGAGAAGGGATAGCGATAGCAGCATTTTGGCTGAGCTGAAGTTTCTCTTTCCCTAGCTCGTTCCACAAGACGCTGCAGGTTTCTACTTCTGGGCCGGGATTCTCCGTTGCGAGTGCGCCCCGTTACCGCTGCTCGCGAGGACAGAGAATTTTGACCCTCAGCCAAATCTCCCAATCACAGCAGTGGGACCGGGAATCCCGCTGGCATGGATGGACGGAGAATCCCACCCCTGATTTGTTGTGGGCTGCAATACAAGGTGTCGGACAGGATAGTGAAGCATGCAGAGTCTCAGAGTTACAACTAACAGAGTCTAACACTTAACAATAATAATAATAATAATAATGCTAATCGCTTATTGTCACAAGTAGGCTTCAGTGAAGTTACTGTTAAAAGCCCCTAGTCACCACATTCCGGCGCCTGTTCGGGGAGGCTGGAATCGCTTCCTGACAGGGAGATTGGATGGACTTTGGGCATTTCAGCCAATCGAGGTATATTTACATGCCAGTGACCCAGAACAACTGTCTCTGTGCGCATTCCTTAAGGTCAAACTGGCACGGTAGCAGAATGGTTAGCACTGTTGCTTCAGAGTGCCAGGGTCCCAGGTTCGATTCCCGGCTTGGGTCACTGTCTGTGCGGAGTCTGCACGTTCTCCCCGTGTCTGCGTGGGTTTCCTCCGGGTGCTCCGGTTTCCTCCCACAAGTCGCGAAAGACGTGCTTGTTCGATGAATTGGACATTCAGAATTCTCCCTCTGTGTACCCGAACAGGCGCCGGAGTGTGGCGACTAGGGGCTTTTCACAGTAACCTCATTGCAGGGTTGATGTAGGCCTACTTGTGATAATAAAGATTATAATTATAATTTGGCAGTAATTAACAGAAGCTCAGAGGATGAATTGTTCCAAATAAAGGAGTTAAAGTGTGTTTTTGGGATACTAAAGAGGACGTTTCACTCGACACGTATCACAGCAATATCTGACCTGGAAGCTCTTGTCATTGACTCAGGGCTTAAAGCAAGCAATTGGTTCTTTCACCAGAACATCTCTTTGAAATGCGGGAAGGCATCATCCAAAAGTAATCCTCATTTGAACCTCATTATTGCAAACATATGAGAGCTGACAAAGTAGATTTATCATCAGCTCACCTTAACTGGACTTGAACTCGTTCATTGATGTGATATATCCATTCAGGCAGGAGAAATGTGTTTTTAATAAGAAGTTGGTGTATTGAGCCCCCAACATGTAGCAGTTCAGAATGGATCAGGGAAGATTTAAATAGAAGGCCCCTTCAGAATAGCAATCCAGCCATTTCCCCATCACAGCCTCCAGCTGTTCCTGAAATCAGTCCAGTATCCTGGCCTCAATCACCCTTCCTCGGACCCTGACCAGCTGTGGAAGAAATAGCTCCTGGTATCTACCTTGTCTTGCCTTTGGCATTCTTAACCCAGCACCCTTGTGTGTTACAGCTTCAATGCATCTGACAGTATTGTTCCAGGCTTAGGTTCCCATTAACTGTCCATCTCTATATCGTCCCCCCTCGGAGACAACCCTGATGAGCTCTGCTTACTTGGGGGTCTCCACCACTGTAAGAGGGTATGCCAGTGTAGTGGCTATGCTAGTGGGCCAGTAATGCTGAAAACAGGGATTAATAATGGTGCATGTGTGAATTCAAATCCCACTGTAGCAGTCTGAGAGTTTGAATCCAATTGAAATAATGTTATTTTTAAAAATTTTCGAGTACCCAATTATTTTATTTTTTTCCAATTAAGGGGCAATTTAGTGTGGCCAATCCACCTAACCTGCACATCTTTGGGATGTGGGGGTGAAGCCCAGGCAGGCATTGGGAGAATGTGCAAACTCCACAAGGGCAGTGACCCAGGGCCGGGATTCGAACCCGGGTCCTCAGCGCCGCAGTCCCAGTGCTCACAAGTGCACAACATACCGGGGAGCACAGTAGCACAAGTGGATAGCACTGTGGCTTCACAGTGCCAGGGTCCCAGGTTCGATTCCCCGCTGGGTCACTGTCTGTGCGGAGTCTGCACGTTCTCCCCGTGTGTGCGTGGGTTTCCTCCGGGTGCTCCGGTTTCCTCTCACAGTCCAAAGATGTGCAGGTTAGGTGGATTGGCCATGATGAATTGCCCCTTAGTGTCCAAAAATGTTAGGAGGGGTTATTGGGTTCTGAGGATAGGGTGGAAGTGAGGGCTTAAGTGGGTCGGTGCAGACTCGATAGGCCTCCTTCTGCACTGTATGTTCTATGTTCTATTCCGCCCCGCAATTGAAATAAAGTTGATATCACCTCATAATTACGATGGACTTCAAGAGAGTAAAAACTGAGAAATTGTTTCCATTGAGAGGTAGTGGCCAGAGAACAAGAATTGAAGATAACGAACAACAAAACTAGAGGGAAAATGAGGAAACTTTATTTTCACACAGTTAGATGTCGTGATCTGGATTTTGCTGCTTTTTTAAAGATAATCTTTATTGTCACAAGTAGGCTTACATTAACACTGCAATGAAGTTACTGTGAAAAGCTCCTAGTCGCCACACTCAGGCGTCTGTTCGGGTACACAGAGGGAGAATTCAGAATGTCCAATTCACCTCACAAGCACGTCTTTCGAGACTTGTGGAAGGAAACCGGAGCACCCGGAGGAAACCCACGCAGACACGGGGAGAACGTGCAGACTCCGCACAGACAGTGACCCAAGCCGGGAATCGAACCTGGGACCCTGGAGCTGTGCAGCAACTGTGCTAACCACTGTGCTACCGTGCCTGCCTTTGGATGGGTGGCAAAAGCAGATTCATTAATAACTTTCGAAAGGAACTCAAGGAATACTTGAAAATTAAATATTGGCAGGGCTCTAGGTGAAAGAGCAGAGGGGTGTGGTACTAATTGATTAGCTCTTTCAAAGAGTTGGAACAGACACAGTGAGCCAAATACAACCCGCAGTGCTGTATGGTTCTCTGAGACCATGAAGCTGTGAAAAAGCCCAACTGCTTTGGCCACATCCATTACGGGAGGAAATTTGCCATCTTTACCTATACGTGACTCAGAGAACATAGAACATACAGTGCGGAAGGAGGCCATTCGGCCCATCGAGTCTGCACCGACCCCCTTAAGCCCTCACTTCCACCCTACCCCTTTAACCCAGTAACCCCTCCTAACATTTTTTGGTCATAAAGGGCAATTTATTATGGCCAATCCATCTAACTTGCACGGACTGTGGGAGGAAACCGGAGCACCCAGAGGAAACCCACGCAGACACGGGGAGAACATGCAGGGTGGTATTCTCTCCCCCCCCCCCCCCCCCCCCCCCCCCCCACGCTGGGTGGGAGAATCGCCGGGGCGCCGCGCGAATCGTGCCACGCCGCCCCGACCCCTGCACGCTATTGTCCCAAGTGCGCATGCGCGGGTTGGCGTGGCGCCCATTTGCCGCTACGTAGGGATGCTGGAGTGGGGTGAACCCGGTGGGGGCCAGAATAGGTCGTGCCCGAGACCTGTTCGTGCCGTTGTGAAACATGACGGCGTTCACGATGGCGCGGGCACTTAGTCCCGGGAGTGGAGAATACCGCCCGCAGACTCCGCACAGACAGTGACCCAAGCCGGGAATCAAACCCTCTGTCCCACACCAACGTGGCTGATGATTAACTGCCTCCCGTTCTCAAGTGAGCAAGCCACATTGTTGCATCAAGACATTGCACCGATGAATGTTGACACAGTCCGAGAAAGATTAATCAGAGGCATTCCTCAGCCTAGAGGTGGTCATGGGTCTTCCGATGCTGATTTTGAGCTGGCCACTTAAGAGTTGCTAACAGCAAATTGACCCTCCGTCATTCAGTTGCCTTGTTTAAGGAGGAAACTTTAGCTTCACGGTAAAAAGAAATGTCAGTTTAAACAAGCGGAAACAAACCATAACCAGATGCATGAAAATTCATTTAAATTATCAAACAGAGAATCAGAAAAACATTGGAGTCCTTCAACGTGCCTCAAAACATGAGATCAGCTGAGGAGACAAGAAAGAGGGAAGGATTGGTGGTGAAAAATAGGAGGAGGATCAATCATTGTCTTTAAAATCACCAAAAATATTTGCTTTCCAGTTTACCAAAGGCACATAATAACCAACTTCTGATAAATAGGTGAATTGTGCCTGGCACGGTAGCACAGTGGTTAACACTGTTGCTTCACAGCACCAAGGACCCAGGTTCGATTCCCGGCTTGGGTCACTGTCTGTGCGGAGTCTGCACGTTCTCCCCCCCGTGTCTGCGCGGGTTTCCTCCGGGTGCTCCGGTTTCCTCCCACAAGTCCCGAAAGACGTGCTTGTTAGGTGAATTGGACATTCTGAATTCTCCCTCTGTGTACCCGAACAGGCGCCGGAATGCGGCGACTAGGGGATATTCCACAGTAATTTCATTGCAGTGTTAATGTCAGCCTACTTGTGACACTAATAAAGATTATTCTTATATTATAGACACCGGTTGGTAACTGTGTGATGTGCATTTTGCCTCCAGGATTTCAATAACATACGTAAAATGTAAAGTTCAATATTGTAGAGTTTTGTAACTCTGTTAAAAAGGTAAATAAAGTGTTTGCAAACCCACATCCTCACAGTGGTTCGGGACCTAAGATGGCTCGGGGTCTTGAATCATATTACCAATACTGCGCTCCCACATCCAAGGCACAAGACGGGCTCTTAAGAATCATATATTAAAGAGTTCAGAAGAGGAAGCTTCTAGTTCGTCATGCGGTAAATAAAATCAGCCACTTTAACTTCATACTTGGATTCGCAATACTATCTGGCACTTACACATAACCACTTCGTCTCAATCAACATGACTGGCTCAAAGCACTAAGTGAAAACATAAGTGGAATTCTCTCTGCTTTTAATTAACCTCTTAGTTCTCCCACAGAGTATTCTCCAGGCTTTCTTCTGTTACCTCCTACTGAGGCATGGCAGCTCTATTTTCCTGCTGTGGTAACTCTCGCAGACTTCGGATGTTCCAAGTCAGCACCAGTGGTTAGTGACAAGTAACTGTTACCGCATGAAAAATACCTGTTGTTCTTGGCATGATCCAGCAGACAGCAGTTCAGACTCAGTAATGCTGCCAGATCCTCACCAGGAGTTGCTGACTCAGAAGACGGTGACCCCCCCCCCCCCCCCCCCCCCCCACCAACATTCCCCCCCATCACCCCACCAACCCCCATCAACATTCCCCCCATCAACATTCCCCCCTCCAATCGCCAGCCTGCCCCACCCCCACTCGGTTCCTCATGTCTATTCTGCATGTGAGAACTCAACTAATGAATGACAACTGGCTATTCGACCCAATTGGACATCATGCGTGCCTAGTACACACATGGGTGCTGTTCACACGAGAAGGTGCAGGAGAGCAAATAACATGGTGTCAGCCATAGATCAGCAGGTAGCATTCTTACAAAGAAAGAACAAAGAACACAGAACAAAGAACAATACACCAGAGGAACAGGCCCTTCGGCCCTCCAAGCCTGCACCGACCATGCTGCCCGTCAAAACTAAAATCTTCTACACTTCCGGGGTCCGCCCCCCTCTATTCCCATTCTATTCACGTATTTGTCAAGATGCCCCTTAACCGTCACTATCGTCCCTGCTTCCACCGCCTCCTCCGGCAGCGAGTTCCAGGCACCCACGACCCTCTGTGTAAAAACTTGCCTCGTACATCTCCTCTAAACCTTGCCCCTCGCACCTTAAACCTATGCCCCCCAGTAATTGATATTTCTTAAATGTCGCTATCGTACCTGCTCCCACCACCACCCAAGGCTGCGCGTTCCATATATTTACCACTCTCTGTGTAAAAAACGTGCCTCGCACATCTGTTCTAAACATTTCTCCAGGCACTTTAAATTTATGTCCCCTCGTACTGTTACCTTGGACTGTGTGAATGCATGTCATGCTGCAGAAAGCTGAACTCGCAATCCAGACTGACACTCAGTAAAGAGGCCACACTGTTGGAGGGGCAGGACAGAGAGAGTGCCACATTGTCGGAGACACTGTCTGTCAATCCAGATGTTAAATCAGGGCCTAATCTCAGGTTGATGCAGATGGTCCCACGATGCTCGTTCATAGATCATAGAATTTACAGTGCAGAAGGAAGCCATTTGGCCAATCGAGTCTGCACCAGCCCCTTCAAAGAGCACCCGACGTACCTACCCAATCCCCGTAACCGTCACTTAACCCATATGGACACTAAGGGCAATTTCGCACGGCCAATCCACCTAACCCACACATCTTTGGATTGTGGGAGGAAACCGGAGCACCCGGAGGAAACCCACGCAGACACGGGGCGAACGTGCAGACTCCGCACAGACAGTGACCCAAGCCAGGAATCGAACCTGGGACCCTGGAGCTGTGAAGCAACTCTGCTAACCACAATGCTACCGTGCTGTCCATTTGAAGAAGAGCGGGGGAGTTTTCCAAAACGGTGGCCATGGCCAATATCTACCCCCCATCCAATTTTGCTTGATTATCTGACCATCGTCACGTGACTGTTTGTGGGAGCTTACTGTGCCCAATTAGTTGCCGCGTTTCATAAAATATAACAACTACTGGTATATAATTGGCTGTAGAGCACTTTGGAACCAGAAGTTGCGAAAGGGTGCACATAAATGTTTTCCTTACTTTTTAAGTTCCCATTGTTGGCCCAACCCCAAATGAGCCGCTTCCTCTCGCCAAGATCAGCTATGGTCAAGCAGAGTGCGGATCCCGGTTTGGAGCTTCTGGTTTGTGTGGCTCAGTGAGAAGCAACCATCCATCATTTAGTGGCGTCCTTGCCACTTCACTGAAGTCAGATGAGGAAATTGCCCAACGCTCAAACGAATATTAATAAAAATGATCATTATAGACCGACAAATCTATATTTAGAATTGTGATTAACAGCTTGTGGGGTCTACAAGTGGTTGCAATCTAAATATAAAGTGTGGTCTCGCTAAACTCTTGCCCGAAACAAATGGTAATCGTGTTTACACAATGTTGAAGTTCGATATTTATCTTTTTCTAAGTTTTGATGTTTAATTCAGGGGAGGTTCAAAGTGGCTTTGTATACACAGCAATATGATGCGTCTTAACCTTGGGCCCAATTAATGTGGTAAATCTCTCTCTGGGACTGGCGTCTCTCGTTTACTGAGGAACAGGAGACATTAAAGTGTTTTTACAAACAGTGAAACATCATCAAGCTTTTGGATCAGCAAAACTTGGACCTCATCCATGAAAATAATTTTCTTATATAAATATGGCACACCACAAACAAAATAACACACAACATCCTGATGAATGAAGCAATGTAGAAGTTTGACTCTTAGCTGCGGTTTCAAGCAGCCATCCTGGTTAACCCAACTCTGTGATCAATTTTTTTTCTCGAAAATACCTCCAGCTCTTACTGTGGTCCGGGGCTGTATGTTCATCTTGCTGTAACCCAGATGCTGACATGAGGGATCGAGAGAAAGAACACAGACCCTCGGAGGAAGGGATAAAGAGAAACATTGCAAACGGTGGCAATTTAAATGTATTTAACATGTCGGAAAATCTTGGAATGGTCGTCCCACTGTAGCTCAATCCTCCATCCGACTCTTCTGCCATCTTCAGGCTTTGTTCTGCCGGTCTCCCTTTCACCAGCTTTCAAGTTTCGGCCCAGACAATACGGCAACTCATCCAAATTTCCACCGCCCACATCCTGGCCTGCGTTAACTCTGACTCGTCTGCGAGCCCTATCTTAACAAAGCTCCATTGGCTTCCTGCCTCATAAAGTAGCAAGTTCAAAGACTTCATACACACTTCGAAATCCCTTTATGGTCTGACTCTCCTGCTACTTCAACCGAGAGTGTTCTTCCATCTCCGCTATCTTGTGTTTTCCTCCATTGATCTGTCCCATCCTGTGAGACCCTAAGCTCCTCTATTTTGTTACATTGGCAGCACTGTAATAACCCTCCAAAGAGCTACGGGGACCTCAATTGATCTCCCCCTGGGACTCATGGAATAAGCCCCCTTGCTAGTGGGGAGTCCCACCCAGTTGGGGCTCATAAATCCGCCTAATAAAAGCCAGCCTTTTCTTTAATCGTTCATGGGATGTGGGTGTCGCTGACTGTGCAGCATTTACTACCCATCCCTGAGTCGAAGTTGTAAGAGTCAACCACATTGGTGTGGGTCTGGAGTCACATGTAGGCCAGATCGGATAAGGATGGCAGATTTCCTTCCCTAAAGGACATTAGTGAACCAGAGGGGTTTTTCCGACAATCGACAATGGTCACCTTTTTTTAAAAGACTTTTAATCCAGATTTTTAATTGAACTCAAATTCCACCAACTGCCCTGCTATGATTCGAACCTAGGTTCCCAGAGCATTACCCTGGGTCTGTGGATTATTAGTCCAGCGACAATACCATTATGCCACTGCCTCCCGTCTGGACTGGGACCAGCGAGATCGATAGCCCCGGTTGGGGCCTTTGAACTGTAAGCCGCGTTGCCACCTTCACCTTGTGTTGGTTTATGAAATACTGTTTAACTTACCTTCTTGGGCAGCATGGTAGCATGGTGGTTAGCATAAATGCTTCACAGCTCCAGGGTCCCAGGTTCGATTCCCGGCTGGGTCACTGTCTGTGTGGAGTCTGCACGTCCTCCCCGTGTGTGCGTGGGTTTCCTCCGGGTGCTCCGGTTTCCTCCCACAGTCCAAAGATGTGCGGGTTAGGTGGATTGGCCATGCTAAATTGCCCGTAGTGTCCTAAAAAAGTAAGGTCAAGGGGGGGTTGTTGGGTTACGGGTATAGGGGGGATACGTGCGTTTGAGTAGGGTGATCATTGCTCGGCACAACATTGAGGGCCGAAGGGCCTGTTCTGTGCTGTACTGTTCTATGTTCTATTCTTACCCTGAACTCAACCTAACTCATGGTCACGTCTAGTAAGACTCTTACTGATGTTACTTTGCTCTCCTGGTGGGGAGCTTCACCCTCCGGAGTACCCATCCAACGTTCAGCCGCATGCAGCCCACCGTTTTCAGAAGGTTAACCTTCAACAACGGTGCCAACTCAGCAAATGGAAGCATTCCCGCTTGGGTCAGAGGTTGTGGGTTTCAGATCCATTCCCAGAAATTGAGCACAGAATCTAGGCTGACACTCTCACAAAGAGGGAGTATCGTGTTCATTTTGAATGTTCTCTGCTGTTTTTAGTAGGCACTAAGTGTATTGACATGGGTGTTCCTGCAATGGGTTCATGGGTCTTTCTGCAGTGCGTTTGGAGCAGTCATTGTGGATGATGCTAAGGTAACTGCATGTGATTACATACAAGTAAGGAAGGCCGCTTCGCACCATCTTTCACTAAAATAATCTCCTCCCCCATACAATTGCACTGTCCATTTATTTCTTAAATGATTCCAAGGCATTTTTTACCCCTGCTATCGTAGCCAACAGTTCATCATTCCCTCCTACATGGTGGTCATTCTTTACGTTCAATATTCACTGCCCCTTGTTTAATCTTAACGGGATAGTAACGGCTTCACAGTGAAGTCAGGCAACTTCCAGACCTTTAGTGCAAGTGGTATAATGGCCTTTCTAGAGCCAAGGCCAATTCAAGTCAAACGGAGCCTCACCCTCCACAATCAACATCCCTCCCCTAAAGACGCCAGCCTGTCGTGTACTTTGGTGGCAGCGACTTTGACAAAAGTTTTCAATCTTCAATCTGGTGCAGGGGCTGCAGCCTTAAATAACAGGAACAAGAGCAGCCGTTTAGAAAGAGGTTTATGTCTCAATGGATCTTTCACAATAGCAGACATTCCCCAAAGTATCCAAAGGTCAGTTGGGGTTACGGGGATAGAGTGGGCCGAGGTTAGGCTGCTCTTTCGAAGGGCCGGTGCAGACTTGATGGGCCGAATGGCCTCCTTCTGCACCGCAGTGATTCTATGATGCCTTAGCCCCCTCAGAAAAGCACAGCCTCGTCATAACAACACCCATTTGCATTTAAGTAGCCTCCTTAACATAAGAAGGACACTTCATAGGAGCGATAATCAGACAAAATTTGATGCCAAGCCACAAGAGACATTAGGACATGATCAACAGCTTGGTCAAGGAGGTGGGTTTTCTGTTGGAGAGAGAGGCAGATAGGTTTCGGGGAGGAATTCCAGAGTTAGGGCTGTGGTGAGCTAACGGCAAGATTCCCAAAGCCAACACTATGGAATTGGGGTGTGTGCAAGGGGCCAGAATTGCTTCAGCACAGAGATCGGTGGGGAGGGGTTGAAGAAAGTCACCATAGTCCCAGAGGGCAATGGGCCGCTCTCCCCTTTGTGAGCTGACTGCCGATGATGGAACCCGAGGCTCACCACATCTCAGACGAGGGGCAAAGTTAAGAAGGCGGCACTTCCTGGACAACCTCAGCCAGGAGGGGCAATTGAAGGCACGGAAGGACTGCGAAAACAGGAAAGATCATTTTAAACAAGAACAGAAGATGCTGGAGGGCAATCTCAGCAGGCCTGATAGCATCGTAGGGCAGCATGGTAGCATTGTGGATAGCACAATGGCTTCACAGCTCCAGGGTCCCAGGTTCAATTCCGGCTTGGGTCACTGTCTGTGCGGAGTCTGCACATCCTCCCCGTGTGTGCGTGGGTTTCCTCCGGGTGCTCCGGTTTCCTCCCACAGTCCAAAGATGTGCAGGTTAGGTGGATTGGCCATGATAAATTGCCCTTAGTGTCCAAAATTGCCCTTAGTGTTGGGTGGGGTTACTGGGTTATGGGGATAGGGGGAGGTGTTAACCTTGGGTAGGGTGCTCTTTCCAGGAGCCGGTGCAGACTCAATGGGCTAAATGGCCTCCTTCTGCACTGTATATTCTATAATCTATACATGGCAATAGAAAACAGAGCTAATGTTTCGAGTCTTTCTTAAGTGTCTCTCTTCATTTTAAAATCGAGGCACAGATGAAAATGTAAGTCATCAAGCGCATGGGTGAGGGGAACAGGACTTGGGATGCAGACGTCAGATTCTTGGGTAAGCTCAAGTTCACTACACAGCCTAAATGCTTATTGGACAGATCTCCCCTTTGACATTGCAACACAAAATTCTATGCAGTAGCGAATAGTGGGCGAACAAGTTGGTTTCTTCAGTCACAGTGACCCCTAGTGATCAAGATCAAGTTTGCCGGTTTAACTCAACTCCTGTTTACAATAGAATAATGTTTGTGTTTTACATTTTTTTGTGAGTGCTGCAGTTAACCTTTCCTACAAAGTGCAGAGTCACTTCGCCTCGACGGATCAATAATAAGCGTCAATCAAAAGAAATGGAAATACTGAAGAGGGAGGGAGGAATTTGTTGAAAAATGTTGTGGCGCCAACATAAACAAGAGGATCAGAACAGGCCAACAATTGGGCCTTAGGTTCAAAACGGTGGCTGACAGGTTTGAAACTGCGACAGGAAGTTCTTTGTTGCTTCCCAGTCGCAGGAGTCCCGAGGGTGGGGTGAAGGGGAGGCAGGAAATGGATAGCGTTAAGGCAGGGAGGCTGGGTGGTCCTCTCCATGGATAAACAAGCAGCTTTTCACGCTTCTCTTCCAACGTTGCAGGCTTCAGATCGAGTGGAAAGTATCTTTCAGGTGCTGGGGGCAGCGCATTGCAGGAAAAGAACGAACGCAGGAAAGGTTTAAGAGCTAATAAACCTTCGCGCAGCTGCATTTCCCAAGTTATGTTGGAACATTCGTGATATTATAATAAAATAATTAGAGAAAACAGGAGTGCTGTGGTGACAGGATAGATGAATGCGGAGTGTAAAACGAAGCAAGGATAACAGATGGTTGCACACATATAGCGTGCTAATACAGTGTGGGAGATGCTGCCAGCCTTGCTAATTCATGAAAATTTATGGCTGCAAAAATCTGTCAGTTTATAGCAGGTTTCCTTGTCCCAGAATCTCAAACTAACCACAAAATAAGTTTTTTTTTTGACAGCAATCCAAGTGCTGCAAAAACTGTTTTCGCTTCCTCCAAGTCAGCTGCTGACTTATCTTATCTCACCCACTGAGGCCAGTCATCAGGTCTCACCCCCACCCCCACCCCAGCCCTCCCCCTGCCTCCCCACTCCGCCCGACGTGTTATGTCCAGCCCTGCCTGACCTTTGCTAATCTGTTACCCAACCTGCTGCCACAGGCTGATAGGAGAGCTCTTTGCAAGTCTTCAGCGCTGCAGTCTTCAGTCCATCGGCTACACACCTCTCACCCTCGTTTCAAAATCATTCGCCAACAGGTTTACCCTCGGTCAATCCTGCCGCCTCAGTCAGAAAATGCTGCATTTTAATAATTTTAATAAATCCAAAATAAAACGCTGGATAGATTCAGCAGGACTGGCAGCATCTGTGGAGGCAGAAACAGAGTTAACGTTTCGAGTCCTTCTGACGTCTCTTCAGAGCTGGAGAGAAGGGGGAAAATGATGGATTTTGTGTCGTTCACAAGAAGGGGAGGGACAAAGTCGAAGGTCAGCGATAGGTGGGAGCTGGAGAGAGATTTGACAAAGATGTCATGGAACACAGGACAGAGGGAATATTAATGGTGGCGGAAATGTCTTTCCAACCACCCTATCCAAAAGGTCACAGACTATGTGGACCTCCTTACCTCCTACATATGCGAAGCATTGAACTCTGCCCCCCCCCCCCCCCACCTAACTTACCTTGCCGTCCCTGTTTGGTTGCTTGCTGGCTGCTCTGTGCTGTGGGTCCAGACTCTTCACTCCATTTTGGGTTTTCCAAATCGGGCAAGAGGTCATTAGAAGCTGACACGCGGCCTTGACCGTGACAATTTGTCTCAAAAGCAAAAGGGAGGCACTGTAGCTCAGCGGTTAGCACTGTTGCTTTACAGCGTCAGGGACCCAGGTTCAATTCCTGGCTTGGGTCACTGTCTGTGCGGAGTCTGCACGTTCTCCCCGTGTCTGTGTGGGGTCCCTCCGGGTGCTCCGGTTTCCTCCCACAAGTCCCGAAAGACGTGCTGTTAGATGAATTGGACATTCTGAATTCTCCCTGTGTACCCGAACAGGCGCCGGAGTGTGGCGACTAGGGGATTTTCACAGTAACTTCACTGCAGTGTTAATGTAAACCTACTTGTGACAATAATAAAGATTATTATTATTAAGGTTCAAATCCAACTCCCGTTTGGACTGAGCAACCTTTGTCGGAAATTCTTTCCAGTCCTAGCTGAGCAAGTCGTTGAGCCTGAACCGCAAGAGAAGATAGTTCAGCCTCTCCAATCTGTTCTGCCATTCAATTAGAACGTGGTTGTTCTGCATCTTAACTCCATTTACCCATCTCCATTCCATATCCCCCAATCCCTCCATATCCTCCCAACAAAAATCTATCTCGTGTTTTGAAATTTTCCATTGCCTCCCAGCCACAATGACTTTTTTTAGGGGGCGGGGAAATATTTCCAGATTTCCCCCACCCTCAATGTGAAGAAGTGCTTCCTGACATCACCCCAAATTGGCCAGGTTCTAATGTTAAGGTTAAGCCCTCTTGTTCTCGATTCATCCAGCAAAGGGATGTGTTTCTCTCGATCTAACCCTGGCTGTGTCCGTCCCATCGTCAGTGGAGAAAAGTACTCGGTGCTCATCAGAGGAAGTCTCATTTTCAGAACTGCTCTTGGGGGACTTGGGGAGAATAGCTAGAAGCTTTATTTTATTTTTATAAATTGAGAGTACCCAATTATTTTTTCCAATTAAGGGCCAATCCACCTACCCTGCACATCTTTTGGGTTGTGGGGGTGAAGCCCACGCAGACACGGGGAGAATGTACAAACTCCACACGGACAGTGACCAAGAGCCGGGATTCGAACCCGGGTCCTCAGCGCCGTGAGGCAGCAATGCTAACCACTGTGTCACCGTGCTGCCCGAAGCTCTATTTTATTACAGAAACCCAAAGTACAACTTCCTGAAGCAGGGAGGGTCAGGACATTACCTCCTGTTTGTGCCACAGTCTCATGACGATCATAAGAAGCCATGAACCTCGTGGATGTTTATCAATCAGTGTAAATGTCTAGAGCGTAAGGCACACTCTAGTCTGGAGAAACTAGACCTACAGTTAGGCAGTTGTTCTTTCGAAGAGCCTGCTGGTTGGGCCACAAACAACAAAATAAGTGTTTCAGTGACTTGAGGTTTATGAGGCTGGAACCCATAACCTCTTGGCTCAGAAGCCATCCCTGAGTCATGGAGTTATTCTGGGTCACTGTCTGAATTTATGAACCTGACTACTCATAGCTTTGGCATTTTATTTGACCCCAAGCTGAGCTTCTGACCACATAAACTTGTCCATCATCAAGGCCTACTTCCAGTCACGTGGGCCTGCTTCATTCCATCTGCTGCTAAACACCCCTTCAAACTCAATTAGCCGTTGTTAGCTCTGCCTTTGGCCAGGTTTTTGGTGTACTTGCCCTAACATCTCCTTACGAAGGGCAGCACGGTGGCCTAGTGGTTAGCACAACCGCCTCACGGCGCTGAGGTCCCAGGTTCGATCCCGGCTCTGGGTCACTGTCCGTGTGGAGTTTGCACATTCTCCCCGTGTTTGCGTGGGTTTCGCCCCCACAACCCAAAAATGTGCAGAGTAGGTGGATTGGCCACGCTAAATTGCCCCTTAATTGGAAAAAATAATTGGGTAATCTAAATTTAAAAAAAAACATCTCCTTACGTGGCACTTTATTGAACCCATGAGGTATCTGGAATACGCCGCTGATACCTGGGATGGGCGGGGGTTGCCTTGAGGAAAGGTTGGACTCGCCAGGCTACCTACTGGAGTTTAGGAAGAAAAGAGGCAAATTGATTACAGCATGCAATATGCTGAGGGGTACTGACGGGGCGGATGCGGAAAGGATGCTGCTTCCTCTTGGGGGAGGATCTAGAACCAGGGGTCACTGTTTAAAAATAAAGGGTAACCCATTTAAGACAGAAATGAGGAGAAATGTTTTCTCTCAGAGGGCCGTCATTCTTTGGGACTCGCTTCCTCAAAAGGCAGTGGAAGCAGAGGGGATTTTAAGGCTGAAGTAGATAGATTCATAAAATCATAACATTTACAGTGCAGACAGGGGCCATTCGGCCCATCGAGTCTGCACCGGCCCTTGGAAAGAGCACCCCACCCAAACCCACGCCCTCACCCGAGCCCCATAACCCAGTCGCCTCAGCCAACCTTTTCTTTGGTCACTAAGGGGCAATTTAGCGTGGCCAATCCACCGAACCTGCACATCTTAGGACTGTGGGAGGAAACCGGAGCACCCGGAGGAAACCCACGCAGACGCGGGGAGGATGTGCAGACTCCGCACAGACGGTGACCCAAGCCGGGAATCCAACCCGGGACCCTGGAGCTGTGAAGCAACTGGGCTAACCCCTGTGCTACCGCGCCACCCTTGATCAATGAGGGGGTGGGGCAGGAACGTGGGGTCAAGGTTACAATCAGATCGGCCATGATCTTATTGAATGGCGAGGCAGATTTGAAGGGCCGAGTGGCCTACCCCGATGCTAGTTCACATGCTTCTGTTATCAATTTTTCATCCGATAATGCTCTTATAAGGCACCTTGAGATGTTTTATGTCAATGTAGGTGGTTGTTGATTATGACTGTCTTCTTCTTTCTCCAAAGCTTTTTATTTTCACAATCCTGAACGTCCACCTTCCTGCCCAGACACATTCCTTCGGGCTTGTCTCTCAATAACATGTTGTGTCTTTCTTTATTTACAAGGTTGCTTCTGAGACATCGAAAAGCCATCGCACGTCTAATTCTTCCATCATTGCCTCATCCTGGAACAACTAACAGCCTTAGCAATGGCTGTTTAATAGCCTGTCAGCTGGCGGCATGAGGGAGGAGAGATTAACGCCTGAGCTGAAGGAAATAAAATGTTTTCAAAAGAAAAACGCCAAAAAAATTTGTTTTAAATATAAATGATAATTAGTTCTGCTATCAACTTGCTAGTCTTCTGTAGCACCATCACATCTGTTCCTGACATTACTCCGCAGCAGGCAGTGTAATGAGTTTTTGGATTAAACGGTGGGTTGGAGATAAGCTAATCAAATTAAGAAAGACATTTTTTCCCAAGTTATTCATGTATTATTTCCGTCTTAAAAATTCATTTCTGTCGCTATTCCAATAAAAAGATTAAAATTCAGTCAAATCCCTCAGATATGCAAATCAGAACACGAGGCATATCTTCAGCCCCCTTGTAAACTGAGAGTCTGGTTTTCTGTTCCAACATTATTCCACTTTCTGCCATACATTCCACCCCCCCCCCCCCCCCCCAAAAAAAAATTGAGCTACAGAAGTCACGCGCTTTCCACTTACCTATGACCTGGAGCAACATGTATCCCTTAACTGACGTCACTAATTATCACACCGCCGTTTGCGGAGCTTGCTGTGCAGCACGGTAGCATTGTGGATAGCACAACTGCTTCACAGCTCCAGGGTCCCAGGTTCGATTCCGGCTTGGGTCACTGTCTGTGCGGAGTCTGCACATCCTCCCCGTGTCTGCGTGGGTTTCCTCCGGGTGCTCCGGTTTCCTCCCACAGTCCAAAGATGAGCAGGTTAGGTGGATTGGCCATGATAAATTGCCCTTAGTGTCCAAAATTGCCCTTAGTGTTGGGTGGGGTTACTGGCTTATGGGGATAGGGTGGAAGTGTTGACCTTGGGTAGGGTGCTCTTTCCAAGAGCCGGTGCAGACTCGATGGGCCGAATGGCCTCCTTCTGCACTGTAAATTCTATGTTGAAATGTTGAAATTGGCTGCCGTGTTTCCGACATTACAGCAGCGGCTGCACTCCAAAAACATAATGCAAAAACACAGAGCACTTTGTGACATCCTGTAGGCTTGAAGGGTGCGACAGCAAGGAAGCCTGTTTCTTTTCCTGGAGGTTGGGACGTTGGGAGTTTGGAGAGTGGGGGCCGGGGGGGGGGGGAGGAGTTGCTCAGGTGACTTTGCCTTCCGTTTTTGAAAACGTTGCTCTTCAACTGGCGGTGAGCTTTGCGCGGGAGCTCACAAATTTGGGAAGGACGTACGCCTGGCCATGCCTGGTATTGGCAGAAATTGGGAACTCATTGTGTGAGGGAATGGAACCAAATATTGGGCAGTGCAGATGGATAATGCAATAACATTCGAGACGGATTCATGACCCTAAAACGTCTCACCCAGGGGAGTTCCTGCTCTTCGTAGCTGGGAAGGGTTCAAGTGGAACGAGGGTGAAGAGTCTCAACCGCAGCAGCAGGAAGGTGCCCCTAGTGAAGGCCAAATGCAGCATAAATATTCCTCTTCAGTTGGAGGTCAAATCACATTGATAAAGAGCAGAAGGAATTTGACCTCACCGTTAACTCATGCTACTCCCAATTTGGGGGGATGGTGACATCGTGGTTGTGGTGAATGTAACTCCGTAATTCACACTGTATTGTATATACATGAGACCTTGCATTTGTAAGCGCAGTTGCGTTGCCCGGCCACTAGGGGGAGTAGCGCTGGGAATGCTTAGGAGTTTGTACAGGGCTCCACTCTTGGCTCCGCCCACGACTCCTCCCCCTGGACTGCTATATAAATACCAATGCTCAGAGCCAGTCGTTCAGTTCATCGCGAGTTCAACGCGGAACAGGCTGGCTCTGTTGTAAGTAGATTAAAACCACTGTTCATATCTTAAAGCACGTGTCTAGTGAATTGATGGTTCCATCAATGGTAATGCCACTGGACTAGTGATCCAGAGGCCTAGGCTTTAGGGACTGGGGTTCAAATCCCACTGTGGCAGCTATTCCCAACCTTTAATTTCCATCTGCTGAGGTGGCAGTGAACATCTTACTGAATCCATATTGTTTTATTAAAAACAGTAAAAAATATACACGAGGCCAAATGAGTCAAACAGTAATTTTGGGTTGGAGAAACAGGGTACCCTCCTCTCAGTACCAACGTACAGGGAGGGGGAGTATTAAAATAGTTCACCAAACAGTTGTACAAAAAATATATGGTACAAGCACTAAACCTTGCGTGGGAGAGACCTGATACGCTCACCTCTGTACCAATAGAAGGGAAAGGAAGGGGGGGGGGGGGCGGGAGGTGGGGAGAGAAGGGAAAGGAGGGTGGTAGGGAAGGAGGGAGTTGGGGTGTTGGTGAAGGGGGGGCCCCAATAGGACACTGCCTGAACTATCTACGGAGGCAGAAAAACAAATAATCTTCAATTATGATGTGCCAGATTCTGGGAGTCCCCCAGAGGGGGTGAGGAGCAACACAGTGTCAGGCATGAGTGAGCTCCACACCCTGCTACAGAGTGCCTCATGTGCACCTTGCGCCCCCAACACTGGGCGGCTGACAGCCTTCGGACAGTCTCCCTCCGGGCCCGAATCCTCCACCACACCGAGTGCGGCGGGCGACAAGGTCCCACCAACCAACTCAGGGTCTGCCTTGATCCCACCACCGGGATCATCGACAGGCAGGATCTCAGGCTCCTCTCGGGGTCCCGTGCCAGCGGGAGGCGGTGGTGTAGTGCCTGCTCCGCCCCCCCCCCCTGCCACCTGGCCACCGGAAGGCCCCGAATATAACTCCGGAGACAGGTCCGGGATGGTGGCAGAGGTGCCCGAAGGAAGCGGTTGTGACAGAGGGTCTTCCAAACTATAAACCACTCAGAACCCAAGAAGTCAACTGAAATGCCTTGTTAGGCCATTTGACAGGGGAGTTAAGTATCAAGCACATTGCTATGGTCTGGAGACCCGTATCGGCCTGATTGCGGAAGGATAGCAGATTTCTTTCCCTAAAGGGCCTGGTGGGTTTCTTTGACAATCCAGTAGTTTTATGATCACCGTTACTGATGCTATTAAAATTCCAGATTATGAATCTGAACTCGCGATCTGAGATTTGAAGCCACATTTCAGTACCGGTATCACTACAGGCCCAGCAGAGTGAACACATTGCTGCGTCATCGACCTGTGAGGCAAGGAGAAGCTCTACATGATTTTTCCTGGGGATATGTTGGATCTGAAAGGACTAATTGTGGGTGGTTTGGAAAAGCCCCTTTCACCACTGCCAAACCATTAATCACCAATTAGCCCAAAGCTGATCTGTGTAGGTGGGGCTGGGCGGTGCTGGGGGAGGAGACTGGAATGAAAAGCAGAGTTGAAAGTGTGGTTAGTGAGTGTGGTTTGAATGATGAAATACTCTGGGTGTAATAGTGTCACAATGAAGGGTGAGGCGGAAATTCCCATTGAGTTGAAAAGAATATTAAAAAGCATTTGAATTTCCCCCAGTCCCGAAACTAAGACGGGAGCGGGGAAACAAGTACATTATTTACCATATTTCAGCAATGTTATACCAGAATATTTGATTTAATTTGTGAGATTCCCTTGACAGTCGCTCAGTAAAACAGAATGACTGGTTTCCTGCTGAATCACATGCCAGGGTTTCACATGACCCAGAGAAAATGGATCGTTTAAAGCCGCGTTTTAAAAAAGCTGACACCTTATCATTTTATACAAAGGACACAAATAGACTGGAAAAGCGACGGAAGCCCTGGCTCTTCATGAAATTCAGGCACAGTCTGTGTAAAGTTGAGCTGACTCATTCGGCTCGATTCAACCAAATGGGGACAACATCCCCGAGCGAGCGCGCGCTTAGCCACTTGTTTCCCGGCACTCGCAGCGCCGAGAAACACACGGCTACACAACACGGCTTGCGTTTATAAGGGGCCTCAGCGGGGAACGCGCGGACGAGGCTGCGCATAGCCCCCGTTTTTTACACTGGGGAGCTCCACTCGCTGGAATTCCCCAGAGCAGCAAGAGATTGGGACGCCATTTTTAAATGGCACGAATGCACGATGGGAAATGAAATGAAATGAAAATCGCTTATTGTCACAAGTAGGCTTCAAATGAAGTTACTGTGAAAAGCCCCTAGTCGCCACATTCCAGCGCCTGTTCGGGGAGGCTGGTGTGGGAATTGAACCCGCGCTGCTGGCCTGCCTTGGTCTGCTTTAAAAGCCAGCGATTTAGCCCTGTGCTAAACCAGTCCCAGAGGGTCCCCAGCCTCCTCAACACCCATACAGGATATTCCCAGCCTGATCACTCACGCAAAGAATGCCAGCTTGGCACCTTAGCAGTGCCAACCTGGCACCATGGCAGTGCCTATGCCAGCTGACAATGCCAGCTGGGCACCTTGCGTCTGGGTGGCACCAGCAATTCCAGGACACCACCCTGCCCAAAGAGCATCCACACGGGGGCCTCCGATCCACTGGGAGACCCTCACGAGTGCCGTTCCGTCTGGTCCCCGTTTTTACGGACCGGTTCTGAATGGCACTCGCCCGAGGTCTCTGAGGCAAAGGGGATGGATCTCAAAGCCTCGGTTACCTCGGGAATCTGCGCACTGGAATGAGACTAGCTGTCACGCTCCATTATCCAGATTTGCCACTACGGGCAGGATTTACATCACAGCGTTGCAAGTCGGATAGATCCTGGGAGCGAGATTGAGCCACAGTGAGCTGCTTTTCAGGCACAGCGTGGGCGTTAGATGGCACCCATAGACTCCCTACAGTACGGATGGAGGCCATTCGACCCATCGCATCTGCACCGACCTTTGGAAAGAGCACCCGACCTAGGCCCACTCCCCTGCCCTATCCCAGTAACTCCACATCAGCCCTTATTGTATTTGTTTTATTGTCACGCGTACCGAGGTACAATGAAAAGCATTGTTCTGTGTACAGTCCAGACAGATCATTCCATACATGAAAAAACATAGGACATAAGATAAATACCTGGACACATGCATCAGGTTTTGCACACGGTGTGTAGTACTACTCAGTGGAGAAGATGTGTGGAGAGATCAGTTCAGTCCATAAGAGGGTCATTGGGGCCTCACGGTAGCATGGTGGTTAGCATAAATGCTTCACAGCTCCAGGGTCCCAGGTTCGATTCCCGGCTGGTTCACTGTCTGTGCGGAGTCTGCACATCCTCCCCCTGTGTGCGTGGGTTTCCTCCGGGTGCTCCGGTTTCCTCCCACAGTCCAAAGATGTGCGGGTTAGGTGGATTGGCCATGCTAAATTGCCCGTAGTGTCCTAATAAAAGTAAGGTTAAGGGGGGGGTTGTTGGGTTACAGGTATAGGGTGGATACGTGGGTTTGAGTAGGGTGATCATGGCTCGGCACAACATTGAGGGCCGAAGGGCCTGTACTGTTCTATGTTCTATGTTCTAAGAGTCTGGTAACAGCGGGGAAGAAGCTGTTTTTGATTCTGCTTGCATGAGTTCTCAGACTTTTGTATCTCCTGCCCGAGGGAAGAGGTTGGGAGAGAGAATAACCCGGGTGGGAGGGGTCTTTGATTATGCTGCCCACTTTCCCAAGGCTGGGGGAGGTATAGATGGAGTCAATGGATGGGAGGCAGCTTCATGTGATGGACTGGGCTGTGTTCACGACTCTCTGCGGTCTTGGGCTGAGCAGTTGCCATACCAGGCTGTGATGCAGCCAGATAGGATGCTTTCTATGGTGCATCTGTAAAAATTGGTAAGAGATGCCAAGAGGCAATTTTTTATAATAATCTTCATTATTGTCACAAGTAGGCTGACATTAACACTGCAATGCAGTTACTGAAAAAATCCCCTAGTCGCCACATTCAGGCGCCTGTTCGGGTACACAGAGGGATAATTCCGAATGTTCAATTCACCTAACAGCGCGTCTTTCAGGACTTGTGGGAGGAAACCGGAGCACCCGGAGGAAACCCACGCAGACACGGGGAGAGCATGCAGACCTCCGCACAGACAGTGACCCAAGCTGGGATTCGAACCCGGATCCCTGACTCTGCGAAGTAACAGTGCTAATCGCTCTGCTACCGTGACGCCCGACATGGCCAATCCACCTAACCTGCACATCTTTGGACTGTGGGAGGAAACCAGAGCACCCGGAAGAAACCCACGCAGACACGGGGAGAAGGTGCAAACTCCACACAGACAGTCACTTGTGGTCGGAATCAAATCCAGGTCCCTGGCGCTGTGATGCAGCAGTGCTAACCACAGTGCCACCATGCCAGCTGAGCTTCGCTGGAGTGATGTTATGATGTTACAATTTCTTATCCAGGAGGTGTTGAAGGAACAGAGAGATTCAATGTTGTTGTGGCTGGGACAGCAATGGGTGGGAGGAAAATGTTAGCCAAGGTTCCCACTTCTACTTGCTACCCAGTCAGTCCTACTGGAAAAAACCTGGACACAGGCTGAAGACACGATTAAATCCAACTGTATCATCTCCTATGTTTCAATAGCTTCAAAGTTTGTGCTCACATGGGACAGGCTATGGGAGGGCGGATTGCCATCATTCAAGTGGTCTTGCTCCAGGAAGGAATAAACACTTACATTTAGATCCACAGCAGAAGGCAGGCAGGACCTCAGCTTAACATCTCATCCAGAAGACGGTGGTCTAGGGTCTCTGTTACGAATCTGCTGCATAACCACCGCTACAGCAAAGACGGGGAAAGTGGCCACGTGGGTGGGTTTCTCCTCTCCCACCACTTGCAATGGGATTTCCCATTGAAGCTGCCTTGAAATGCCAGCGGTACCAGAGAATCCCGTCACCAGAGAACGGCCGGGGAATTCTGGCCAGTTTCTCTGACAATGCAGCACTGCGAGCAATGGCGTTCCGTTTGTGCACAAATCTCTGCAGTGGGATTTGAACCCATGACCTACTTCGAGAGCACTACCCAGTGAGCCAGATTGGACCCATCTCGTACAATGTCGGGAAATGTCAGGGATGGCGTGAGGTACCAGGGTCACTTGCTATCCACAAGCTTTGAAGTACAACCGATCCTGCAGAGTTTAAACCTTCCAGACACTGTGTGGGCGGAATTCTCCCATCCCCCCCGCTGACGACTCGAGTGGCGTGGCCGGTGGGAAATTTGACTGGAGGCCCAAAAATCATTTTTCCGCAGGCGTGGATTTCCCGCGGGATCTTCCTCTGCTCCCCCGCCATGGCGAATCAGGAAAAACCTCCTGGAGGTCGGAATGAAACTGATTTGGATCCCGCTAATGATATACAGATGGAGGCCTGACCGGAATCTACCCCAGCCCCCTGCCCGATTCTCCACAACGCCAGCGGGCACTGGTCCAGAATATGCCGTGGAGATGTCAGTCCTGAACAATATCTGAGACTGCCTCCCGAGTTCAGGATGGGGGCCACCAGCAACCTGCAGTGGTTGGGGGGCCGGGCAAAGGGAGTAGATGTGGATCTTCCACATTCAGGGTCGTTGAGGAGGTCCAGCATCCAGCCTCAGCGTGTTCCATGAGAGACATCTTCCTCCGGAAATCCATCTTCTTTCTTCATCAGTGAGTCAGTGATGTTGGGCACCTTAAAATCGGCACCCAGATGTGACAGCACTGTGCCTGCAATCAAGCCCGCCCCACTAGGGAATATGGCACTAAACTCCCAGATGCATCATTAATGAGGTTGAGGCCAGAAGGGGCTTGCCATTGACATCCGTCTCCACCCCCGCACAAGACTTAGTCCCAGAAGGGAGAATTTCACCCTGTGTCTCCAAAACCTCAGCTGAGCCGTAACAGCACAATGCAGATCCTTGCTGTC